>NC_087560.1:15575546-15918046 GCF_036250125.1 Pseudopipra pipra | reverse complement strand
GGAGCTGGAGATAAGGCCTCTCCGGCTGCTCCGACTGCCACCCGGCTCTGCCGCCACGGTGAAAGTGGGAAATAAAGCCAAGGCACCTGGGAGACTCCTTGTGCTCTTTCAGGACCTCTCCTACCTGGAAAGGGACACTGGGTTTCTCCAGCTCTAATTTCTGGGAAGGGCTGGGACCAAGCGGCTCACTGGATAGGAACAACTGAGTGTGCTGGGAACCCTCAGGGTCCAGGAAGAGGCGTGGAGGAGGGATGATCAAGGCTGGACTCAGCTATTGAAGTTTTCACACCCCTTCCCAGACTGCTAGCCTGTCAAAAAAATGGGATGAGAGTGGGGTTGTTTCAGACATATATGAATTCCACGGGTTTCAGGGGGTTTGGTCCCTGCCTCTGGCCAGGCACCAGTATGACACTAGGCCTTCTCCAAGGAAATATGTCCTAATCACGATAAACAGAGTTGAAATTCAAAAAGCAACCACTGATGCTGTCTGTGCCCAGAAGAATTTGAGTAGAAGTGGGAAAATCAAACTTTCCCTTCTGGCTGGACCTGCCCAGAAAGGATGATGGCAGATGCAGGTATCGGCAGTCTGCAGGTACTGGGTTTCTGCCTTTATGAGGGATAAGGAGATGGCATATTGAGGGATAAGCTGTTCCTGTCTGGAACTTCCTGGTTTCATATCAGCCCAACTTCTGACTTTTGTATAAAATTGTGAACATTAAAAAAAAAATGAGATTTCTTAAAATGCTCATTAAGGTTCTTAGTTTTCCGCCTTCCATCTGATGACCTCTTTATAATTCCCCCTGTATCAGAGACCTTTTCTTTTGCACAGTGGATGCAGAGCTCATCCATGAGGCAATGCAGGAGTTAAAAATATATTCATATAGGCAAATTTGAACACTAAAATAAAATTGTCTTCCTGAGGTCATTGTCTCTGTAGACCAAAGTGAGGGAGGAAGTGCAGGAATGTGATGCTGATTAAGATACCACATGCTGGGCAGGTATCAGTTTAAACACTTTAGACTGTTACCTGCTCAGCAGGGGAGATCTGAATCCACATTTGATGATTAGACCATATTTATGTCTCAGCTCAGCAAGTTTCTATACATTGGCCTGATGAGCAGAGTGTATAAAACTCACACTGGTGTCTCCATATTCATCAGAGGGGTGAAAAAAGTCTTCACAGGTATGTCGGATTTCTAAATATGTAGGTGTCCAGGGCCCATTTACCCCAGGCTGTATTATGGGGAAATGAGAATCCACCCACTCTGCCCCCTTCCACATTTGGAATGAATCATGCAGCAAGCTGAGTCATCTCAAATTAATACTCATTCACAGCTGCACAGGCAACAAAACCAATAATATGCTGCCTGCAGAAGGGACTTTATAGTGCATGGACACTCTGCAGATATAGATACATACAGTAATATATACACATCTATCTATAAACTCTACATACACACCTATAGGTACGTATGTATATGTTTTGCAACTTCACATGAAGAGCAATAGCTATGTTATATCCTACGGTATTTGAAGGTCTCAAATTCTGATTAGCATTCTTGATGGGTTCTTTCAGCATGGTTTACTCAGGAAACCAGGCTTATGCAATCACAGTCTGTGTATGTGTGTATGCGTCTGTCACCATTAGACATCAGATAATTTACACAGGAGAGAGGCATTATGAATGTCCCTAGACCAGGAAAAGCTTCCTGGAGAAATAGCTGCTGTCGATATTTTCACCCTAAAGAAAGAGAAGGAACCCAGCTACGAGACACGTCTCCATTAAAAACCTTCGTTAGGCTTTATTAAATCCTGTACCTGTGAAAATGTTTGTTCTGTATCTAAAGAATTATTATGAATAGGAAGTCATAAAGGATGTCACCAAGAAGCAAAATGCTACTCATATTTCATATTAATCTACTACATTTTTTCACTGCAAGATATAAATTTTTAAAGGTTTTATTTTCAGTTTAAAAAATTCTCCTCTTGCTGTACACGAGTATGTTTGCAGCCCTGGGCAGACCTCAGCTTTCAGAATATTGCACTCCCACATGACCCAAACCATCTCACATGACACAAAGACTAATATTTCTATTTCGGAGTTAAGGCTGCCCTCCAAATGCTCATGAGTGATGTGTGAGAAGGATCTTTAGCCGACATGCTCTGTAAAATAGAATTCCAGAGTAAAGTCTGATTAGCACAACTGCTGATAGACTTGGATGTTCATTCAGCAACAGCCCATGAAAGTTAAACCCCATAAGAAACAATTATGAACTTAGAATTTAATATGGGATTTTATAGAGGACAGTGGTTTAATTATTTTTTCCTTGTGTTTTATGTTTTGAGGAATATTACATATATATATATACACACACACAACCTTGGCACTGGGGTTCACACAAAGAGCAAACAATTGGGCTGCGGTGTTGCTTACATAAAAAATCCAACTCAAACAGCTGTGATTGCACCTGGAGAAGTCCTGGCTCATGCCAAAATCCATCTCTGACTTGGAGAGTTACTCTAGTGCCCAGTTAGGCATTTGTACCCATGTACATGATATTCCACTGACTCATCTTATTGTTACAACTGGAAAACAGACAATTTACTGGAGTTCTTTTTGGGACAAATGATCCAGGGATATGGAGAAAACAGAAAGGAAAAGGGAATTAGGGTTTGAATTGCTGATATTCTAAAGTGAAAACACCAGTTGCCATGACAATAATGTGAAATATTCAAAGAGGTCAAAATTAAAATATGTGATTTACTCTTCATGAAGAAAGTGCTACATACACAGACAGAGAGGGAGAGCTTGTGGATTTTAGTGTTTCAGATTCAATTCTTTTATTTGTTTTTTCTAGACTCAGGACCATCTCTTAGAGTATCCCTCACTGTTCATACGTCTTCAAACTGAGCTCCACTGTGGAGCCCATTTATGAAATAGAGCCCTTGTGCTCACTAATGATTTTTAGAAAATGCAAAATGAGTCAAACACCTCTAGCCCATCTTTATGTCTGTGATTATTAGGACTGAACAGGCCTGGAGAGATGGAGAATCCCCAGCTGGGAAAATATGAGAGCACTTGTTTCTAGAATATGAATATGTTGGCAAACAGAGATGCTTTGGGAAGGACAGGCCCACAATCAGTGCTTTGTGTTCCTTTTTTTCCAGTTCTCTGGAGAGGGAGGGCTGTTTTGTTTTTATGTTGTTTTGGTTCTAGCCTCCCAATGGCATACTTCCAGTTGCAATATAGCCACCTTGGCACCTCCTTTCTCCTTCTTTTTGTGTTGCTGTAAGGAAGACCAACTCTTACCAGAAGCTCATTTCAGTATCTGCATAATAAAACTGTCCAGAGGCTTCATCCACAAAATTTCAGATTTGCTAAAAAGGTCCAATACTCTCTTGAACCCTCAAGATATAAAACCAGATTTTATTTTCTCCCCTTGTGGTAGCCTACTAAAATGAGAGAAGAGGATTGCCATTTAAAAAAAAAAAAATTAAAACAAAATCCCCAGAAACTCCTCCTTTCAGGCTGGGATTGATCTCTGTTTACCTCAGGGGTTGCAGACTGGCAGGAGAACCTGCCATCTGAGCACAGCACGTGCCAAGTCTCGCAGACTTCTTCTTGCAACCTTGTGCTGTAATTTACTTCCCATGGAACAGGGAAGCATCCGGAAGGATCAGTGAGGTGTAAACCTCAAAGTGTACAAAACCTCTTTTGTTCTGAACTAATGCTGATGTTACTTGAGTGTTTCCTGGGTTGGAAATGTCCAAAGAAGAGCAGCCAAGTCTTTACTACTTTTATCCTCGGTCACTGTTCAGGCCATAGGGGATGGAAGTGTTTTTGCCCTCGGGCCATCTAGAAGAGGGAACTTCAAACCCAATAAATTGTAATACAGTGTGTGAATGGGAAAAAGGAGGAGAAGGGTCAGCAGAGACACCAGCCTACCTAACACGTGGGTCTTGCTCAGCAAGGGGGGGCACAGTTTTCTCAGAAGCTCTCGATTTACTGAAATAGGTTGAAGGGGCTGAGCCACTTAAAATCAGGTTAGCTTTAGAAAATGTTCCTTTGCTGTGCTTACGCAGAAAATGTCACCAATGAACAGCCTTACCCTCACTGTATTTTGAAGAGCACAGATTCTTTCTGTGGTGCTGCTGTAAATCCCAACTGCACTAATTGTGCCAGATTCCCGTTGTTCAGATCCTTACCAAATTGTGCATGTGTCTTACCCACTAACACAGGTAAAATCCAGTTGAATTAGTAAGTAATGATATTGGGGTTTTAGCTTTTTTCCTCTCCATTTATCCTGCTCAGAATACAAACACATCTTAAATGCCTGAGAAAATCAGCATCCTCATGGAAAAGGGCTGATCTGTGACTTCACTGGGCTATGGAACAAGCCATAAAAGAAGAAATTTTATTAAGAAAATAACAATTTACCACAAGAAATCTTTGAACCATTCATTTAAATTCTTGAATTTGGGGCAAAATATTATTTCCACAACAGACTCAACTCTCCTTATCTCCATAGCCTGAAGTATTCCAAGTGTTTCCAGCTGTACTGTGCATATCTCACTGCAGTACATGGTGCTCTGAAGTGTGCCAAGTAATAAGCTATAAAGAGAGAAGCAGGACTCAAGCAACACAAGGATGCAAAGCAATATTTTCTCTTGACACCCAAGGTCATGGCATAAAGAAACATGGAACAAGAGAGCGTCAATTTTCATTGGAGATGCAGGGTACAGTGCTGCTGTACCAAGCTAACAGAAATAAATTAACGTGATGGCAAACTTGGAGTGTCCTCTTAAAATGTGTTTGTAAGTGTGTGAGTGTGCATGCGGGGGGATGATGCTGCATTGCTCTGTATATTTTCATGGCTAGCAGAAACAGGCAGCACAGACTTAAAAAGAAACACTTTTTAAAGCTAATCTACTCTGTATATGCTATAAATACTGACACACTGTTTTGCAAGGAGCTCTGGGTTAAAGAGCTGAGAGGAAGAAGTATGGTTTGCTGCCCAGTGAATTACTCATCAATATGCTCTTAACTCATTACCAATTCCTAAACAAAACATATACCCAAGATGATTTATTCGGGATTGATTATGTTTATATTTGTGCCCCTGTAAAGCTGGAATAACTGTTGTTACCATCTTCCATTCTCTTGATTCCATGGTAGGAACTATAAATTTATAGGGAAATAGAAGAAACCTTGTTTGTCTGTTTATAAAGTGTAAATGAGGAGTAAATGCAGAAGAAGAGTTGGGTTACTGATTGTTCTGTGCCCAATTTGGAGTCCCGTGAAGTCAACAGAAAATCTTCCCTTGGCTTAGATGGGGTTTGTATCAGTCCCTTGAACATTATCAAGGCAGCCAGAAGGATTCATAGCATTCACTCTACGGCTCCAACTTACTTTAATTCTTTACCTAACATTCCTGAAATGCAGACTGTAAGGGAGCATTTCTTTATAGTTAGGAAAGCACACAGTGCTTAATTTTAATGGAAAACTCTTTTTTAAACACAGACGGATCCTGCTGTGTTTGACAAATATGTTCCAGAAAGAAGCTCAATCTAGATGTTATGTGTAACTTTATCTTATTCCCTTTTGAGCACTACTGTTCTTGCAAAGTGATCTCTCAACTGCCCAAAGTCATTACACTTTTTCCCTTTCACATTGTACCTCTGTAAATGTCAGGCATAACTACATTTTTATTTGCAGAGATACCACTGCTATGAATGAGTAAAAATTTCCTGCTCCCCCGCCTCCTTCTCTTTACCCTGTGCGCTTTCTGCTAATATGATTTGTTGAACAAATTGTTCCATTAATCTGGGGCTGTTTGACAGAGTGAGAAAATAAGTGCCAAAGTGAGAAGATTCACAAGAATCGGAAATCTCAGTCCCTCTTTCTCAAGGTAAATAGTTATTATATCAGGGTGTCAGACTGGTGAAATGGATGTACTTTCATTCTCAGTTTGTAAATGTCACTTTTCCTCAGCCCATCAGGGTGACAAATGAGGTGTGGGTTACAGTAAGAGTTCATTCCTTGACAAAGTTCTTGCTGGCTTATTTCAACAGGAAGGTAACCTCCCCTTTCTGCCCCCCACCCAAAAGTAGGGAGGGGGAGGCACATCTTCACTCAGGAGAGAAATGAGAGACAAGGCAACCAGGGCTTGAATAATGCCCAAATTGCTCCCATTTGCTGCTAAAACCTGCCAGAGGTTTCTTCAAAAAACAAGTCAGGAGACACTATGTTTACCTTTCTACTCTTTTCTTGCTTGTTATTTTTAGCAAAGACCCATATGACATACTTTTACTGGTGCTTATGTCAATATTTATTGAACAAGTGGTCAAGAGAGGCCACTTTTAAAGCCCTGTGCTATCTGGTTGTTAATTACCACACTGCAATGTGTTAATGAAGAAGAACACTCTCTTCCTTTGACAAGTAATTGATAAGAGATCAGGAGGCCCAAGGACTGACAAGGAACATGAAATGGCTTTTTTGATTGCCCCACAGATCACAGTGTTCCTGTAGTCGTAGGACTAGCAAGGAGCCTATATGGCTCATGGGGAAAGACAATCCCAGGGAGACTGCGGTGAAGAAAGAGCAAAGGAGGATCTAAACAACTTGAGTATCAGGACTTCTTTGATTTCTGAGTCTCTGATAACCCTATGGACTTTCAGGAAAATAGCATTTGCAAGAGCTCATGAAATGTCTTCCAAGGCTGAACCATCATCTTTAAGACATAGACTGGGTTTTTTTTTTTCTTAATGGTCTAGTAGCCATGAAAGGAAGCTGCTCTTGCTGGAATTTACCATATTAGTAATTCAGAAAGATTTTTTTTTTTTTGAAGGATTTAACTCCTTTCTTTCAGCTTGTAGCAGCTCCTAGCATTTGGAACTATCAGATGACTCAATTTGGATTCTCATACCAAGAATGGTTTCTGAGGTGGCTGTGCTTGGTGCTCATTAACAAAAGTGTTATGAACCAAGCAGATGTGATTTTGCAAGAGATTCTGAAGAAAAAGCAAGAAGAAAGTAACCATGGAAGGATTTTTTTTTTAAGGTAGTTTCAGAATGAAACAAAATTTTCTTCAAAAGCTAGGAAAATAAGCAAGCTGAATGGAAAAAACACAAACATTCAGCAGACCCCACCTGTATTTTCTTAGAAGCTCATCAGAATCAATATGTTTCCAGGTAACATTTTGCTTTTGGCGAATCAGCATTTTCTGATGAAAATACATTCCATTGCAAAATGTCTGCCCCATTGGCATATAATCCTGCACATGTCATAAGAAATGAAAAGGGTGAATGGGAACAGGCACCTCCAGATCTGGATCTACTGCTTGAACTGAACAGCTCCTAAATGAATGGCTGTCACAGACTCCTGTGCATGTTCGAACCCTCAGAGGGAGATATTAATTAAATGCATGTAACATGTTTCTTTTCCTGACTGATAAAATGTCAGGCTTTGAATTAGCTTGATGATGACAATGCTTATGATTCAGAAATGGAAATTTGCTTTTCATTATTAAGAAAACCACTGTTCTCCAACACTCACTTAAAAGAATCTATTTCTACCAACACGTCTGCTGTTAAATTCCCATGCTAGAATATTTGTTAGAAATTAACATTAAAATGGAGACTACACATAATCAAAGCAAATATATCTGATTTTTTTCTCTCTGTGTGTGCATTTCCAATGTATCTATCTCTGTAAAATCCAAGCAGCAGATAATACTGAATTTTGTACGACATCATACACATTTCAAACAGATCACAGTATCATCACCACACGATTATGCCTCACCTAACAAATCAGGGACTAAAAGGCCCTACTGAAAAAGAAATTGCAAAAAGTAACAGTACAGTGAAAAAGAAAAACAAGTTACTTCATATTGTGACTTTGTTGGTTTTTTTAAATGTTCTTCTCTTTTTCTCATCAACCTTGCTCCTGCACATAAATTGTTCTTTGAAGACCTATTTTCTCTGGTACTGGCTAAAATAAGCAGAACAGTTACAGTCAACAATATTCTGCCCACTTTGCCAGAGCCTTCATAATTTATGTCTAACCTGGATAGGAAAAGCCCTTATAAATTTCAACAAATGTCTCATTAATTAACACCCCATCTCCCTAAGCCACAGAGCAGCTGGTGAAAGGAATTGTGTAGGTTGATTCTGTAGATATAAACTAGGTCAACAAGAGGGATCCATACTCACTATTGCAAGCTGATATTTCTCTGGAGGGTATTAATAGTTTCTCGGATCTTTCAGCTTAGGCTCAAAACCATACAAAGTCAACAGTGTAAAGCTGCTCAGCCTATGTTTTTAAATTAAATAAAAATAAATTTAAAAAAACACCATGAATTACAAGGTTTCTGTGCAATCTGATGCAATGGGTCAAATCCTGAAATCCTTCCTTAGGCCTTTATCCGAGACAATAGGAGACTTTCTATTGATTTAAGTGAACTTCATATTTTGAAATTTTTCTGGTTAGTACTTGATCATGCAAACCCTTTACTGATTACACTGTATATTTATGGAGAGTCTGAAGTCCTTAGTCAGGCAAACTCTTTCTTCTTGCCTGCATGATAAATTATCTAGAGAGCATTTTTCTCTGCTCATTTCTAAATACTCCTTAGCCTATTCAACATGCTAATTTTAGGGTAATTTATTTTTTCTATAACTGTGCATAACTCTAATAAAATTAAATTAAAAATATAAGACTGGACAGCAAGGAATTAATATTACGGGTCTATCTAATGCAAGGACTGAATACAAGGTGGAAAAATGAGAGGAATAAAATGCCTGGGAAGCATTTCCCTTACTATAGATGTCTTGAATATGAGAACCTTGTCTAAAGTCATCTGAGGAGGCAGACAGGCAATTTTCACCTATTCTTAGTGTTAGTACATACTATATCATGATGGGATGCAGTGAAAGCAGAGCAGAATGCAGTGGCGAGCAGGGAAAGATTAGCATACAAAATTTAAGCAGGATCTGATAGCAGGAGCAGGGAGTCAATGGGAAGGCAGAGCAGAGGAAGACTTTTCCATGCTGGCAGACTCATTTCAAAAAGGTGCATAACTGGGAGTGTAAGACCTAAATACATGGTAGCAAAAGGGTGAGCATTTATCAGAAAAGAGGGAGAGCAAATTGGGGATGCAGCAGGATGTGAAAATAGCAAAGCAGTCAGGAGAGAAGCCATAAAGCTCCTCGGAGGAGATAATCCAGCCTCCAGTGAAGTCAATGGGAGTTTTGCCATTGACTTCAACAGGGTCAGGATTTCACCCAGGGAGTGTTAATATGATGTGGAAAGAGATAGGAAGACAGGGGAGATACTCAAGAGAGAGAGCAACATGGTCATAGCATATAACATTAGCATATTAATGGCTATGACTGTTTTACTTTACAGCTCTGTATGAAGCATAGAGACTATAGGAACTTCAGGAATACTAATATGTCCCTCATTATTAACTAATGCAATGTCACGAATACTCAAAATGGAGATCTCCCACCCTCCCCCACCACTTTTTCCCCCTGCAATATCTCATGAGAGAGCTTGAGTATTAAAAAAAAAAGTCAGAACAAGTATCATCATGTCCAGTAAACCTAATGTATTGATTGAATCCAAGCTGACCACAGAATTTAATTGCAGGTCCTTAATTATTTGAGGTTAGGAAAAGTTACATTATAGTTTCTGAGTTAAGCTAAATAGATCAAGACTTTTTATCTTGTAAAAGAACAACCTAGAAGGGGGATAAGGAGGTCAGCTGTAGGTCTTCAGCATCCTGGTTGGCCTGGAAATGGCAAATAGATAATGAGTGTTCACTGTCTCTAGTAATGCAAGATTTAAAAGTCATCAAATGAAACTAGCACAGGGGATGCTCAAAACGAACAAGACTTCTCTCTTTGTAGCACAAAGTCAACTTGTAACATTCCTTGCTAAAAGATTTAGGGGTGGTTGTATGGTTTCAAAAATGATCTATGGAGAAATTCATGGAAGAAAAACACACTGAGAGATGTTCAAGGCATAGGAAGCTTTTGTTCAGGGAGTTTCTGAGCCACAGGTCACTGAAAAACATCCCAGTAGTTTAGAAAAATATGTTTGCATTGTTCCCCAAATATCTGCTTATATTCAAATCCAGAGAGCACATGGGGTTATATGGCTCTTAGGTCCAACAGGATGCAGCAATACTGTATTCTAAGGCAATAGAGGCACATTTATTTAAATAAAAAGTCTACATTTATTTTTTTTCTATTTTTTTATCAAATATTCTGGGGGTTCCAGGTAAAAGATAATGAAAGTGTCTGCAGGTAAAGATTGTGTTTGTCAGAATAACTTCACTGGGCAGCTCTGCAAGGTTTAGCTATGCCATTGCTCACTAAAAGGAGATGAGTGTGCCAAGAAATCGACAGCTTTGTTGGCTGGGATTTTGCCTTCTACTGGAAATTCACTTAGGAGCTAATCCAAAGCCAACTAAGTCAATGAAAAACTCCCATTAAGTTTAATGGGTTTGGGATCAGGCCCTTAAATCATATGTAGGCAGCTAAATCTGCCAGTCCTTTAAAGATGCATAAATTTACCTGCTATTCCCCAAAGCACAACTGCATCCCTCCAACACCTGTCTGACAGAACTATTGAATATAATAAGAAAACCTTCCAGAATCACAAGTGAGCTGTGAACACCAGACTGCCACCAATCTCTTCTGAAGCTGAGGTAGTTAGTACCTGGGACTACTAAAAAACCATAATCAGGGATGGTGTTGAGATATGAAATACAAGTATTCCATCTGTTTAAGCTGAGCAGCTCACAAAACATTAGCCAACTGCTAAGTTGCTGCTTTTCTACAAACTGAGTCATCCTCATCACACATTCCGCTGGGTTTTAAATGATTGACAGGAAAAAAAGCTAAGAGAAGCAGCTATTTCTTTACATTTAGCTGGTTTGTCAGGGCATTTGAAAACTTCTGGATTAAGGTGAAAATGCTTAAGGATTAAGTGGGGAGTGAAGGGAAAGGGAATGAAAACATTTTAGTGCTGTGAATTTAGAAGTCAAGCAGACACGCTCAGGAGAGCTAGCAAGACCTTTACCAATATGCTGTATCTAATCAACAATATCATTTGGAGTTTCCTACTTTATGGAGGGAAAAAAAGTAATGTTTGAAGGTTTCTCTTGCCAGCGCTCTATCTCATCAGGGCCTTAATATACTCAGCATGTGTTTTGCAAAATGGGATTTTGCAAAAATCAGGGTCACCCCTTGCACCCAGGCAAGAGGTATTAAAAGATATTCATCTTTACAAAGAGTGTCCTGAAATGATGGAAATAAATACAAGTTTTGAGAACTTTTGAGAGAGTTACCAGAGGCTTGATGACACTAAATGGTTATGAATCATAACAAGAGATATCTAGGAATGTATTATTCAAATGGAAGCACATATATTGACAATATTCACATTTAAAATGCTATTGTGAGTTGTTTTAATGTTGTTCATTGCATGAATAACAGGCAAAAAATGAGGTGTCTCTGTACTCCTAATTTCTTTGCCCTGTGGTAGGCAAAAGGTGACTTAGGTCAGGAAATAATGATTCCATTCCTTGGCCTATTGCAGGTGGCTGGCAATGTTTTGAGTACTTGGTTTTCTGTGTTTATTTCCCCATCTAATATTTTTGTGCAGAAAAAAAAAAGAAAGAAAAAATAAGACAGAAGAAATATCAGATGTTATCAATGTTACAGAGAACACTGGAAAGTCCTGTCAGGTAGCAGGAGATTAAAATGTCTTCCACAAACTGTGGAAGCTTGGTTTGGAGGACTATAGGAAAAATTAAGGAAGTTTTTCAAATGCTTGAAGTAAGTTTAGAGACCCCAGGGAGGAAAAAGGCAAGTAGGAAGAACAGGAAGATTTCATATTATCACTTGTAGGAAGATGTTTCTTTTGCAGAGACCCCCAGAGTTGAAAAGAAAAAAAGAAATAGTGAGTCATTAATTCTCAGCTCAGTTGTTTTCTTTCATGTTTGCTATTCAGAGTAAGTAGTTTATGCCCATTCTGGGACTGGAAACGTTTATATACACAGTAGCAGCAGCAGCAGCATCATAATAACTGAATAATTTATATTAAAAAAAACTTGTACACTTTATAAAATAGTGTACAGGTATTGCTGCGCTTGCCCATGTGAGGGGCCACACCAACTCTCTGCCTTTAATTCATTGCCTAGAAAATGTCACAGTGTTTAGGGGAAAAAAATTGTAGAGAACTAAAAACAATTGTCACCTACAAATAAAAAGTTTGAGGTATTTTCAGTTTATTGGTAAAGATTGATACATGTAACACACAAAAATAGCAGCTATGATCAGGCATGTCTCCATCACAGCTCTGACTAATTCTATATTTTCTTCTTGGGGCAGTACCTGAAGACTACCAGGCAGCTCAAGTTTTGTGTGATGTGGCTGCCAAAACTAGATTTTCAGGAGCAGCACTGATTTCCTCTTAGTGCAACTCCCAGCCTCTCATGGCCTATGTCCCAGTTATTTTAAAGGTCTAACTATAAATTCATCTGCTCTCATGGCAGTGATGTAGGAATATGCTCTAAAGGAGATGAAGCCTATACTGAGTATGTCTCAGTGATGGTATCTTCACTCTGAAACCTGCTTCCCTTCAATCCCAAGAAGACCAAATTCCCTGGCTCCTCTCTGACAAAAAAAAAAAAAAAAAAAGCCCAACTTGATACTATATAGAATATTATATATGTTGGTGAGTTGTTGGATTTAATTTGTTGAGGAGACATACCCTTGCCAGGCACCCCAGGTACGTGCTCAAAATGTGGAGCAAAAAATACAAAACAAGGTGCTTGGAACATCTGCTTAACTAATCAGCCAATCTGCACCTTTCCAAGCCCTGTAAAATACATGTAGGTTGGCATTATTAAATCCCACTTACAAACAAGTTGGTTTTGTTAAGCGTGGCATGATTTTTACTGAGTGTTCTACTCCACCTGCATTCTGGACCTTAGAAAGCTGGTGTAAGTACACACGTCACTTGCTGATGTAACCACCTGGCTGCAACCATCTATCAGGTTTTAACCATTTCTACTTATTAGTAGAAAGGATTTCTTATTTTAATCTGCACATTGCACATGCACTTAATGTTACATGAAAAAAATGTATGCGTAATTAGGCATAGCAGCAATGAAACATTCCCATTTGGAAATGTCCTGCCCAAGCCCAGTGTCACATTTGGTACCAAGGTTTTCTAGAACATGACGGTCCATTATCCATTAGTTTTGAATCTCTTCTATTATATGCCTTGTTTCAGTTAGAAACTGCACAGTAGGAAATTAAAACATGTTGATAGATTGGAAAGTTATTAAGCTTCCTTGCAGTGTTAAACAAGAATTTACAAGAATTCGCTCTCCAGATTTATCAGGGATATATTTACAGTACTTGAGTAAGTGTGAATATTACTCACTGGAGATATTTAGTCACATACTGTATCTCTCTGAAGGGAGACCATATTGCATTAAATGTCTCCACCATGTTCTGTAATTTGAAAGATAAATCCTTGAGTGCTGATTAGTCATATATTGATACAGAACATCTATTATTTTGGGTCTATAAGAAGATTTTCATCTCTGTAATATTAATTTCTTGGCTATCATCATGCTTCTTCTTAGCAACCATCTTTCATTATCATAACTCAGGCCACTCGATATTGTTAAATTTCCTCATGTACAGTGCCAGAAATGACATTACAGGTGGGGGAGGTAAATCTTACTTAAATTAAATGGTTTGGTGTGGGCTTAAAACAAGACATTGCTAAGGTTTCGTGTGAAGTTTTTCCAGTGACACATTTTGTGGCATTAAGGAAAAGGCTCAGGCTCACAGGGACACCACTTCTACATCCGAAAAATGGGTTGTAATGAAACATCCCAGTGAGATGAGGAGATGTTGTATTTATTCTCAAAATGTTATGTAATATATTAGTTAAAATAAGGTCCAATAGCTAAGATCAAAAATAGTGTTTGGCAGCTCTACTCCCACTGAATTCAAGTATCTGAGACTGCTTGGCTACCTGGTAAGTAAAAAAATAGGTGCTCTGTCTTGGATGTCTATTCTGGTCTAGTTATGAAATACGGGCAGAAATGGAGACCAGAATAATATCTCAATTTACCAAAAGAAAAGGTAAAATAATTTTGATCATGTTGTAGGTAGTGAAAAATATCAGCCATATCTGACACACATGAGTTTTACTCAATACTGAAAGCCAAAATAGCTCCCATAGTCCCATAGCTCAAAGTTGAAAGTAGGAGCAATTTTTAAGCATTGATTTCTGACTAACCATCAGTGTAGCACTAGATTTTTCTGTCTTTAAATCACAGCTGGGAATGGTATTCTCAAAATACTGTGGTTGAGTAAGAATCGAAGTTCCACGGAAAGTTACTTTTCACAATGTAATATTGTTCCTATACATTAGAGAAATATCAGTTCTCCTCGTCTGTCTTCAGCCCACTTGTCAGGAGAAAAATTGTCGTGCTTTCATTTTTTCTCATTTCCCCCCCTTTCCATTAAAAAGCAAACAAACAAAATCCCCAGTAAAATAACTGCCCACTAACAAAGTGCACAGAGGGACCTTAATTTACTTCTCTCCAATTTAAAGTGTTTCAGTGTAAGGAAGATTTATTTTTTTTCCTAGAGAACAGGCACAGCACAGAAATTTGGTGCCAGATGCCCTGATACTGCCCTCCTAACACCTCTCAGCTGTGAGACAGAGGGAGTCAGACCAAGGGATGACACAGGATCTCATCCCTCTGCCTTTTCAGCCCTTGTCTCTCCGAGGCAGTAACGATCATGGCAGCTCCGTGTCTTTTGTGATCAAAGAAGCTGCTCTAACTCCAGCAATTAATTTCTCCTATTGGGACATCAGGGGCTTCAAACAGTTCACAAGCACAGCAAAATAGATGGCAAGACTCCAATTTTCTTCCATGAACTTTCTAGGTCAGAAATCAGGTTTTAAGGGCACAGGAGATCATACTGTCTGGCTTGCTCTATAATCCTGGAAAAGAGACCTGTCCTAGGCTGACCAGCTTATGAATCGAGGCCACTGTGTTTTTTTAGTAGGTCCTTCCTGCAGAAAAATAGATTTTTCTTTGGATCGAATGCTCAGAATTCTTATGAAAATAAAGGGGGAAGAAGGGAAATGGAAACAAAAGGAAAAGGGGAATGGAAGGAAAAAGGGAAAGAAGAAAGAGGAGGAAAGGGGAAGGGAAAGGGGAAGAGAAAGGGGAAAGGAAAGAACTTCTACTGTGTTAAACCCAGCTGGATATAAACCTGCCATAATTTCACACACAAATCTTAACCTTTCCTCCCTCAGCTTGACCAAACTCCTGTAGTTCACAAAATGTTATCACAACTGAGTTGAGCTGGCTACACACTCACAACCCTCCGAGCACTCAGACCAGTGTGAGACAAACCAGCTGTGCCAAATCCTGGGCTAAAGCATTGCCACGAGGTTCATCTGGTTTAGATCAAAGGGCTATAGGGCGACTCTCATCAGAAAGTGCTGGGAATAGGAGACCTTAAACCTTTTGATTCTCGCAGTCCCTCAACCTCCAGATAAATTAAAATATTTAATCAAAATCTAATGGCAGTGATCTTGTTTGTAGAAATGCTTTATTATCCTGTGCATTTTAACCACAATCTGCCTGGTTCCTAATGCGACCTAAAGAACTAGTCGGCATTTATTACAAATGCAAGGCAGAAAGCTTCTGGCTCAGCAATTAATCACTGACATAGAGGAATTTCTTCTCTCCAGGTGGGGAACCCATCCAAAAACTAAGAAAAATAATCGGGCTAATTAATTCTTATCTGCAAAGAGCAATTAGATAAATGACCTAAAAACAGGCCTGTCACCCCTAGTGAGGTGCTCGGCTTCTAAATAGAATAATGTCTCTTTGCCAGGCCATCTCTGCAGTGAAATGGAGATCACAGGGAGGAAGGGGAAAAGATGGCATGTGGGGAGGGAATGGACTGATAGGGGAGTAGGTTAATTAGAGCTGAGACCAGCCATTGGTATAAAAAAAAAAAAAATTAAACCAAAGCTCTGCACTCGGGTAGATTTGCCTGTGATCCCATCACCTTCACAGCTATGCCTTTGTGCAGCCAGAGGTACTAAGGAGAGGGAAGCCATGTCTCCAAGCTACTTTTGAAGAGGAAAACCACTCACCAGGCTTTTCCACCATTGCTTTGCATTTCACCTTGGTGAGTGGCATCCCTGACATGGCATTCTTATTAACTCTGAACCGTGCATCTCCAGCATGGAATGATGGTGCCAAAGTGAGATACAGTGCTTCAATTAGTTTGCTCTGTCAGACATTTCTGGTTTAGTTAGGAAATGTGCAATGCAGAAAGCTTCATGAGTGAGCCAAGCTAATCTAAGCAGCACGAGTGAGAAGGCAACAAGAGCATATTCACATCAGACCTTTGGTCAACTGCGTATCACCAGCAGAAGTGTTGCTGTCCCTTCAGATGTCTCATAGCCAGACAAAAGCCAGGAGGGGTGATCAAAAGAGGACAGAAAGGGCTTTGGTACACTCTAATATTCAGGATAACACAGTTTTTGCAACTCATCTTTTTTTTGAGAGGCACTGAGCAAGCGTGTGAAACATCCCTCTTTGTGCATGAGGAGCTGTCTTCCAAGGTGAAGTCTCTCTCTCCTGCTAACACAAATGTTCCTTGCTCAGTGGTACAAGGTATCCTTTCCCTGATCCTTCTGTTCTGCTTACCTATATCATGACTCTGTTCTGCTTACTTATGTCATGACACCATGCCATTTCTGATGGCAGGAGACAAAGGGAGACACTGAAGTAATTGATTCAGGCTTACTGAAGTATTTACAGAAATAAGCCTCAATGACCAGACACAAAATACTAAAGCAGTCAGGTTAAGACAATCCACTTCAGTTATAGTTAATCGGGGCTTTAGCCCCCAAGGAGCTGATTCGAGTCTAAAAAAGTGTTTTCCAGCTCGCAAACGCCATGTCAATCACATTCCTCCTGCCTTGGAGCCGTTAGCACAATACTAAGCACAAATGTAAATACAAGTCTGCAGATAGTTTTCCTGTTTCCAAGATCTAAAGCTTCTTACAGTAAAAAAAATATAAAAAATCACTATCCCCAAAGCTACAGCTGCTGGTAAGAGACCTTTGTCTCTCTCTGAAAACTTGTGTGACCGAGGTTCCTATAATTTATACAAAGCAGATGCCTGCTTAAATGCTTTACTCAAAGCTGTCATGGCTCCTACATCCAAGCAGTTAACAATAACTTATAAGGACTAATGGATTGAATCAAGATGCATGAAAACATTGTATATATTCTGAAGAATGATACTTCACCTGCAAAAAAAAAAAAAACCTCTGTGAATGTTTGGAAAAGAGAAGAAGAGAGGAGATATATATTCCAATTAAGTACTTTGCTGCTTGCATTGGCTGAAACGCGGCGGCACAACAAAAGCAACCATCTGTGTTTAAACACAAAGGAAGAGACAAGCAAGTCTGTGTCAGTTTAAATTTATATTTTCCCTTGATGATGTTAACGTGAGGTTTAAGGCAAAGCAGAGCCTTCAGGATGCCTAAGGATGCTTCTGGAAGATGGATGCTCGTGTTGAAGATGGACAGCTCAGGCCCAGGTGTGAGCTTCTGCAGGACTGGGGATGTTCTGGGGAGAAAGCTTCCTGCAGGAGTAGGATTCATTGCTGAGCTTGTGTCTACTCTGTAAACTTTGCCAGCACTCAGAGCATAAAGATGAATAAGTTTTAGTTTGGACTTTTTGTTACATATATCAAAATGGACAAGGCTCCAGGCACAGGCTGTTGAGGGTGGCTAATTGGAAGATTTATCTAATAAATATCCTCACTTCATGTTTTGTTAAGATGCAGGAAAGTTCTTAAGAATTGTAAATTCAGATCAGGATGCAGTCCAGAGTGGATACTTGCTAATAATGCTGGATAATAGAGATGCTGGGAGAATCTGAAAATAACACAAGAAAAAAATTTAAAACTAGCTGGAAATTTTGCAGGGAAATTGGTGTTTTCAGATAGTGTCTTTATAAGAAATGCTAGTGGCGTATTTTCCAAACTTCCCAAAAGAAAGATTGAATTATGCAGATCAGCAATATAATGCCTAACACAGTTTTACTAATAATTCAATTAAATTTCATGTGTAAAAAAATCAAAGGATGAGAACAACTGAACTGCAGTTTTTCTGTCAAAGTCCTTCCCTTTTATTTCTGAGCCTACTCTGACTTTTACTAAGAAGAGCCAGACCAAGGTTCATTCCTATTTTATCTAAAGTACCTTGACTGCAAAGTATTGGTAATATTTGTGCCCACAATAGAACTGGACATTCAGAGCTACTTAGAACTAAAAATCTGGGGGCAGCTGGTATGTAAAGGTTAGTCCCCAGCCCTCTGAAAATGTCTGCAAGGGCTCAGTTCCCTCTACATGCATCCTGTACAGGGATTTGGAGTCAGGAGAAATAGCTTTCATTTTTTTTTATCTTTCAACCAACTCACTTAGGTTTAATTTATACAGAAATAGGTACAGCCTCCTTCAGCACCAGAGTGTTAGGGTGTTTTTAATGAATAACTTACAAGAAACAGTCACCTGCTAACAGGTCAGCCTCCCTTTTGTGTTTCATTCCAGTTTCATTAGTAAAGAAAAAAAAAGCCTTTGATTGGATTAATGGAAATAGAACCACAGGGACTAAATTATAAAGTATCCAGTGGTTATTTCTAGTAGCTCCTACTTTCAACTGGGACCATGATTTTTATCATCTCAGGCTTAAAGCTTTGGTGTTTAAGTATGACTATCTTGGACTGCAACCATGGAAAGGTTTTGCTTTAGCAGAAATCACGTTTCATCTTTCTTTCTTCAGTGATGCAGCTAAACAGCCTCTAGTTTTAAGGGTATCACCCCTACTTGATCCCTGAGCCGCTGGGGTTTCTCTCAGCAGAAACTTCTGAGCAGACTCCCTTTGCTTTTTCACTTTTTTCTCCCCCACACATTTCTCCTCCTCGTATCCCTGCACCACCACCTTCCACCGAGGGGCTATTTTTATTTATGTATTTATTTCTTTTCATTGAAACTGCAATATCTGGAGGTGTCTACAGGCAGGACGCAGAGCCATATGCTCGGCCTAACTTATATAAACAGCATCCTGGGTGACAGCCTTTCCTAGCCCATCTGCAGCTGCCAGGGAATCCATTATTTTTCTGGTCCCTGGGGAGAAAAAGTTCTTGAGCATCATTACTCCTAGGCAAATGTAACTGACTCTACCATGCACCCTAATTTGCTTGCCATAATTATAGGTCGCTCACCCCCCTTTGCTATTTATAAACCCTTTTTATTTATTTTTTGTACTTATCAATAATGAATGGAGGCTAGTGAATCATGGGGCTGTAATATTTGAATATTATGAAAATGCTAATAACAAGGTATCATAGGCAGCAGCACCCAGGTCTTATCAGCTGGTCAGATGTTCTATTAAGCAGCCAGTGAGGAGTTCAAGCAAATTGGTTATGTTAATGTCCTGTAGTACTTGGGGAAGAGGAGGACTTAGCAATTAATTTTTTTTCCTTCTTCTTCCCAGGCTGCAAGCCGACAAGGCAGATTTATATTCCTTCTATTCTATGGGACCCCAGCTCAGAAGGGGGGCAAGGTGAAAATGCAAGAGGCTACCAAGAGCTTTCTGAGATCTAATTGAACGCTGGAACTGAAAAAGCCGGTTGGAGGGCAAGGGGTTGAGCAAGGAATAAATAAATAAATATATAAATAAGCAAGCAAGCCCCAAAACAATGGGAATGCAGCATTCTTCCCCATTCATTCAGCTGACAGTGCTTTTGCAACTTAAACCTGTTTTATTAATTATGTTTGACATTTCCTTAATTAGTTTCATTTACATCCCATCAGCCCCTACCAGACGATTGCCCCATACATCATTTCACCAGAGGACTGAGATGCCTACAGAATTACAAAAACACCCCCCCACACTGCAATCCTCGGTAACTCATCACTGTATATTTCACAGATTTTGAGAATTAATCTTTTTACCTCCTATTTTTCTTTAAAAATATACAGACACTTCATCATTTTTAAAAAATTATTAAGAAATTTTCAAAGGAATTTGGCGCAGGGCTAAATTTTTAGTTTGCTTCCATGCATAAAATTTGCTTTGTTTTACAGTTCCTATGCATCCTGACACTGACAAAATATGGACTTTACTGAAGGATCCCATTCCATGCACTCTGTCCTGGCTCCACGGAGCCCGGCTAGTCACCCCAGTGCTTTTCCCAGAGAGCTCTAGAAACTCACAATAGTTTTCTTTAATTTATAAACAGATTCCTGTTTCCCCCACAGTTGTTACACAATTTTCCATCTATTGATTAATTTCTACAGAAGCCATGACAGACTTTTTACAGCTCTAGTAAGAATGAAAGGATTTTTTTGTTGTTTCGTGCCATCGCTCAGAGTTCTCTCTGGCGTGTTTGTCCTACCTCTCCCTCCATCCCCTCCACGGTGTGTGCGCTGTCACTTTGCACATTGAGCAGCCAGAGACAGGGCATTTCAAAAGTACAGAATATTTTAGAATCAGCTCAGTGCATTGTTCACTGCTGTAAAGAACAGTGAAAGCAGGAGAGACAGAGCCTTGTGCCTTGCAGCGGGGCTGCTCAGAGATCTCCAGGCTAAAGCAGGTCATGGTTTAGCACAAGGAGGACGGAGTGCTTTCAGTCTGGAGGCTGCACAGCCGAAATCACACTGTGCTGCCTCGCAAAATCGAGTCTCCTGTTGAAGCAGCGAGCCCTGCACGCCCGACCTGAGAGCCACCTGGCAGGAGGCTGGACCTGCTGCCCACTTGGGCTGTCAGATGTCTGGTGCAGAACCCGGCTCTTCTGTCCAGCACTCAGCACAGAGCGACTGACTGTTCCTAACTGGGGTAAAGTGACAACCTGTTTTTGCTAATCCCAGAACGTGCTACCAGGAGCTGTCATTTCAGAGTCATCACGCTCTCTGTTGATATCAGTGAAGTTAATCATGCAGAAGGAAAAAGCTTGTATTAAAGCAGATAATTATTCCCCAGTTCCTTAATAACACATGCAAAGGAAAGTGATTCTTATTGTCTTGGAAAAACTATGATATTTCAGCACATTTTCTGCTTAATATTGGTGCTCAGGCATCCTTTACACTTCCTAGATCAGGGCTGTTGCAGTGTGCAGTGTCCAAGAGAGGTTTCTTTACTGTGGGCTGCTATACTTCATACTCAGCCCATACTCATTTTGCATTATTAAAAAATGGCACTGACAGAGCTAACTGACAATAAGTAACCTGGTTATCTTGATTGATTTGAGAAGTTTATCCAATTAAAAAGACAGCTAAGGAGACGTTGTCTCTATCCAGTCACATACCCATCCTCGTAAGGGCTGTCCAGATCTCTGTGCAGCAGCACAGTGTAGGGATCTGCCAGCTCAAGCCCTCACAATCCAAGTACCAGATGGACTTACAAGTCCCAATAAAAGAAATATTAATGCAACATATGGAAATACATTCACTAAAAGAAACAGACTCGAAGAAATATTGATGTCTTGCTTTCTCAGTGGGACTCATTTGCTGGGGCAAAGCCTGCTTCAGTCTCTTAACCACATTTCTCAGCCCTTTTGGCTCTGGGACCAGGTCATGTAAAGCCAGGCAGATATTTCTGAGCCTACAACAGGATCCAGATGTCACAGATGCTCCTGGTCCTCTGTCCTCTCCAACCTTCACTCAGCTGGATCTAGCCCAGGTTATAACCTACTGTCTCCTCAAATTGAGTTCGCCCAAAACTTTAAGCCTTCACTTTAATAACATTCTCCCAGCCCTCAGCCCTCGAAGGAGAGGCACAGGGGAGAAGATGGGGGAATAACGTTCTCATTTCACCTCAGAGGTTATTACATCTGTGCTTTGGGAACCAGCAGACATCGGGACTAGAGTTCCACAGTTGGACCAGACATAGAGAAAAAAGTCTTGCAATTTGTTCTGAAACTAGAGAGATTTCATCCTGTTTTGGAAGTCTTCCAGGTAAAAGCCATGTCTGGGACCCTCTCCAGATTTTCTGCAAAGCAATGGCTGTTTCATTTCCAGATCATTTCAATTCTCAAGATCAAAGGGACCCTGATTTTAAAAGCAGGAATTAAGTACTGGTGAAGAAGAAGGCAGTTTTAGCTTTGCAGTAATCATGCACAGGGTTCACAGAGGAGTTCCGTCAAAAAGTTTGGGGGATGGTGGTTTTGTTTTGTTGTTTATTTCTTGCTTCATTCCTTTCCTTGTTCTCTCTTATCTTTGATCCAAGCATTTCCCCAAGACACTGCAAGAGCACGGGTGTGAGAGGAATACAAAGTAGATTGCAGGGAAAAGGTTGATAAGACCCATTCAGTAGTTGCTGGTGTTTTTATTTCTCAAGCATGCAGCTCAGAAGCAGTTCAGAGGAAATTTGGAGAGATGAAGACAGGGGATGAAATACATATCCCTGCAGGACCAAAAACAGCCCTGGGTGTTGTTCTTTGGGCTCTTGCTTCACGCAGTGGTTCTTTTTGAGCGAGGTTGGCTGTTTTTTAATAATGTCCTCTTCTGTCGTTGATGCTCTTTCATGGCATGTTAACCTCAAAGGGTTTAGATCATTTCCCAGCTTTCCTGTTTGGATTCCACTACAAACACATGAACACAAACCCCAAACCCTCCAGTTCAATTATACATAGTTAAAAACCTCTACTAAAATAGTTTGGTAGATTTATAAGCTGCTGCTGGGGCTTCAGATTTATCTGAAATAGCATCAAATGGCCAAAAAAAAAAAAAATATTTTTTTCTGTCACATGCTGTCATACATTGTCAGGGAACCTTGTGCTGTAGCTGCAGTGAAGTTGAATCTGATTAAAAGATCAGCAAACAAGGCAGGTTGAGGGGAATTTGATCTCATCATTGCTATGCCTGGAAATACCTGTCATCTTCTAGGTTGTCCTGCACTGTGACACTCTTTCTTATCCAGTTTGCCAATGGACATTCATGGTGACATTCTGTGCAAGCAAAAAAGAGGAAAATAAAAAAGAAAAAGAGGAATCTGAACCATTCCAATTTTATTTTCAAGTCCTGTATTTTTATTCCTCTGAGATCAAGTCTAAACATAAATACCAATTATCAGAGCTACAGACAAATGAATAATTTGGTGTAAAACAATCCTGCTTTATTCAAATGAGAGTAGAGGTGAAATTAGAGCTACGCAGGATATTATGTTAAAAAGCACACACACACAAAAAGAAAACAAAATGTCTAATTTTAACATAGTGTTGTTATCTGTGATTAATGATTTCCGTGGGTGTATAACTCTTATGCAAAAATGCCATGTAATCATGTACATATTTGATTAAATAGCTTAATTTGTGTTCATTTAAAAAAAATAAAATAAAGCCAAATAAGCTAGATAATGAGTGGGCGTGTTGTAGGAAAAGCAGATGGGATTTGAGGCACTAGCTGTGTTCAAAGGAAGCCACCAATTTCACTTCAAGAATATTTGCGTATGAAAGCTGATATTTTCTAGAAACATTCATGAGTAGAACACAGAGGGAAATTTTGCCAAATTCTGCTGTTTTTAATGAAGGCACGCAGGAAAAAAAAAGTTCAGCTGAGCCCAGTTAAATCCCACTCCATGGGAAGAGCATCTTTATTTATTTATTTTTCTATATTTACTGGGAATGTTTTTTTTCTCTGAGTCAATTATACCTAAAGCATCCTTTTGTTTACTTCTGAGCCTCTGACAACAACCTCCCCTTTCTTCTCCTTCACCTGTGGAATTAAATACTTATTTTTCATCACATAGTAAAAAAGACACCTCTCCAGACTGGAAATAATGGGATTCTTTTGTGGTAAAGCTGTGTAAATCACAGTGTCAAATGAATGGACAAAGCTTTAATGGGGCTAATAAACACGTCCCTCTGTATTGAGCAAGGGGACTTTTTATGAAAATGATCAAATAAAGTAATAAAAAAGAAGGGGCTTCCCCTCTGGGTTTATGAGCTCTCTTGTTACACATCATGTATGACACACTGACTGGCAGAATATATGATGGACTGTCATACATTGCAGAATGACTTCAATTAGGATGATAAGATGACAAGTTCCCATAGTTCATATCTGGGTTGGCTGTGGGTTTTTTTTTTCAACGGGGCTCTTACTTTGACCTCTTTCTTTCTAATGTTTGATATGAAATTTAAAGGGCTGGCTGAGGTCGTAGGAGACAAAATATGACTTATGTCAGGGGAGGGAGAGGAAGGCCGCTTGTTTCTTTGTTTGCCTTATATCCATGGGTAGGATCCTGTAATTCAGCGTCTGACTCACTATTAAAAATAATTAATGCCAACAGTTCAACCCACACACACAACTCCAGAATAATAAACCAACAAGTACAGCCTGCTGCTCAAAACTGACTGCAAAAATCACACAACCTACAAGCAAATCCGGAGGCACATCAGACAAGGTGATGCATGATCCAGGATCCACGGGTGTCATTCATTCGCTTTATACCATCCAATCCTGCACATGGGATCACATGGACAGACATACCTTTATTTCCACGGGAAAGCAACTGAATTCAGGCCTGCAAAGACACGGTGGAAGAAGCAGAAGACTGACATAATTTGCACCTCTTGGACTGTCAAGCTAAAAACTTGGTTTGTCTCTCTCTGTTTGGCTGAGAAAGGTAGGAAACTCTACCTAGAAGGAGGAGTTGTGCCCAAGATGGATGGTGAGGCAGTGCTGTCAGCACTTTAAACCTTAGAGAAAAAAAAAAAGGCACAAATTAGGAAATACTTACAATTTACTCATGGCTTTGAGAGTCTGAAAAACTTCATGTGTAAAAAATAGACCCCAAAACCCCCTGTGTTCAAGCCCTTCTTTTAGGGCTATTTTAGAGTTCTTTAAAGTTCCAGTGGTCACCAAGAGCAAATATTGCTCTTGCAAGACCTACATATAATACTACTGGGTCAGGATCAATCTCAGACTGTTTCTTCTGTGGCAGCTATAAAATAGACAGAATGAAGATGGAAAGCTATTCATCCTCTGCAGGGCTAAGCAGGCTCTGTGATATTGCTGATCCTGGAGAGCATCATCTGTCTGACCCCAGGAATGCTCTCTGGCTGGACAGCGTTGCCTCATCCACTCAGAACCTGACCCAGGCATTTTACATTGTCGCATGATTCGAAACAGTCCACCAACCTGGAAAAGGGGAAATGTTTTCCAATGGAAGATCAAATATTTTCCAGGTGGCCTATTCTGCAGATTCAGCGTTATTGCAAAGGATTTGCCTTCAAGTCAAAAAATTGCTTGTGTATGAGCCTCAAAGGCAAATCAGTAAGTGGAAGGAGCAGGACAATGGAGGCACTTATCGCTGAACAAAGTCACAAGTTTGATTTGCATAGATCCCGGCAGGAGTGACTCTGACTTTGAAGAATGGCACATGTCATGGCTTAGCCACAGAAAAGAATGTAACTCAAACACGATGAAAAAGAAAAGCCTCACTGGGTAGAAGCTGAATAGCAAAACTCACTTCATTTCTCCTTAACTCTGGTAAGCCACAAATATCAGTAGCTACCAGGAAGAATTTCCCGGGCATCTACTCCTTGGGATAAATTGAGGTCTGAATCTACACTAATGTGCCCAGAAGCTCCTGTTGGAGGAAAAAGAGAAAGAAGAAAAAGAGAAATAAAGGTGAAAAATTCAGCTGAGTTTAATCTGAACAGTGTATCCATCACCAAAAATGATACAAATCAGCTATTACTGGATCATGCAAAGGCAACTCCACTACCTGTGATCCTTCCTTCGCTTTCTAAACCTCTTTTCAGCCCAGCCTAATGAATTGTCAGAACTGTCAGACAGCTCCAAGGAATGACAAATGTCTATGATTTGCTGCTGCTACTTTGCTGAAAACACCTGATGTATATAGTCTTGAAATCCACTGTTTTGTATTAAAGGCAAGGGTAAGCTGAAGGAATTGGTGTACATGTAGAGTTATTTTCTTTCATTTTACATATATGTAGCTTAACAAGAAAAATATGATAAAAGAAAATTCAGGTTGAATATTAAAGCACTCCTAAATCAGGAAATGTCAAAAAATGAAGCAGAAAATGCATCCTCAGCTATGGCCCATTTTGAACATTTTACAATCCCATATTCAGTTATATTATTTCATATTACATATAATAACTGTATATGATCTGACATAAAACTTGCAATGAAATATCTCCATACTTGCATGATGTTTTCTTAATCAGAATTATAGATAATAAAACACAAAGCATTCTAACTCCACAAAGAAATTGTTTGACAGACAATAAGATCAATCAAATAATTAATCTGACAAATATCAGAGTTTGAGTTATACAGGCTCCAAACATTTATTAACTTGCAGCCAGATTCTGTGAACATTTGTCATTGACTTAAATGGGTCTAAGATTTCACTTCTTGACGAGTGACAGGCCCTGATGGGTATTTAGTCATTTCTGCTATACCAGATTGGCACTGTACTTAATACATTTGCTAATTCTGTCATAGAACTTACTCTCTATAACATTCCCCTGCATCTTCCCTAAAGAAACTCTTGTGAAGCTGTCCCTTCAATAACACATACAGAAAAAACATAGTTTTGAAAAACAGACAGTGCAAGTCTTGCCTAATTACTCACTTGTCCAGCACTGTAATGCACTTAGAAAAGGCTCCAATTGACTGGGAGGATAATTTTTGCTGCTTCATTGCTAGCTGGATGATATTTTCACAACAATCACATTGTTTTTATGACTTTATAGGAAAAAGAGAGAGACAAAACAACAGTACTACCCTTGAAGGTAATGGGCAGTGGGAGGCTGATCTGAGTAAGGTTGGGAGTGTCAAAAATTGGGTTTCTCAGCTGAAAGATTGGATACAAAACACTGAGGTCATGGAAAGCTGAGCCAACTGTGTAGGAACTAAGCAGAGCTGATGATTCCTCTTACTGACACAGGGTGAAGTTCACTGTCATAGTGAGCTGCCTGGAGACTCGGTCCAGTTTCAAAACACTGCTAAAAGTAGGAACCTTAGTGAGAACCATGAGAACATTTTGTCATATTTATTGTAGGCCAACTTGTTTCCACCTTGGGAAATATAAATGATACTATTTGTAGATCAAAAGACACTGCCAACTGTTCCTGTCCAAGTATGCACAGTGATCTCCACGAATGGTAGAGCCAATGGTGATGTTTCAAAGATGGGAGATGAGGCTCATCTAGGTTTCAATATTTTATCAACTTCATTAATGGTTCAGACTCTCTGCAAGCCAAGAGCATCCTCAAGTCTTATTTCCCAATGAATCAGGTCTACTCCAAAAAGAAAGTATTTGTCCAGACCTCATGAGTCTAATTAAAGGGGGGTTGGGAGAAACAACAACAAAAAAGTCTATAAAATTTAGATTGATTAATAGACTCCCATGAAAGACTCCAAAATGGAAGGCCCCTGTTCTATGTGTCTTACAATAAAACTCCATTGGCACACACTACCACAGCTGATACATTGGTGTGGCATATCTGCAGGTAATAAGACATTATCATCTCTCTGGATGTCATCACAATGAACACATTCGTCCTCAAACTGCTCCTGTGAGCCTTCCCGTTTTACAGACAGGGAATTGAGGCACAGAGAATGCAGCTCAGGACCTCCAAGCCATCAGTTTGCTGGCACTTATTGAAATCCAGAGCAATCAAACCTTTAAACAGGGGTCAAACACTGCAGAATTTAATCTAAAAGGCTTTGCTCTCAGTAGTCAGTTAGAATAAACCAGGGGGTGGAAAACAGGTCCCCACATACTAAGTGACTGGTTAGGTACTGGGATCCTGCATCTTCTCCCTTATGAACAGATGTGGGTTTGCCTGAGTGGAGATACTGGGGTGCCATGCCCCGTGATGTCGCGCTAAAGCACGTTGATGGGATTGTCTGAGGATCTCACAGGGCACCAGTGCTGGTGGATAACAAAGGGGGCCTGGTGCTCTCTCAGCAACCAGAGCTGGGCTCCCACAAGCAGCCTCAGCAAAGGGCAGGAGGAAGCTCTGAAATACTGCTGGTCCCACGGATGCACTGCAAATGAAGATGTGTGTATGCAGACAGGAGGAATAATGAGAAATATATGCCAAAGAGATTACTGGGTTCCTCCGTTAGATTAACTCTAGTTTGACAGTGGTTGGGTTTGAGAAATCCTCTATGATTTAAGAATAAGAATTCTGCTCTAAGTGGGCTAAAACTCGCTGCTATATCATCACTTGCTGTTGTCAAATAAATAATCATGCGAAATCAGCTGCAGAGAAAAGTCTCCTGTAGAAGAGAGTTCATGCATGACATATGATATATCTTTTCAAAGGGACAGATACATCTTTCTTACAGCCAGCATGCAGCTTCCTTCACTGCACCTTCCCTCCCATCCAAATCACCTCAAATAAATGTGAGTTCTGCTATGTTCACAGTAATTCCTTCATTTTTAAACACATAATGGAAATGTATAACTAGTCCTCATAAAAATTTATATCTCAATTCGTCCCTTTAATTTATAACAGGCCCTCCAGGCAGTTATTATTCAAACATTAATAAAATGCCTATGGATCACCAAAAGCATCAATTTTCACATTCACCTCCCCTCCTATTTGTACATATATAAAGCCAGATTAGAGTTAATGCCACTTCTGTGTCTAACAACAATTACGCCTTTAATAAGATAGGAACAAATGATATATTATCTTAATCATGTTAGGAATTTGAGTTCTTTCCATGAAACAAAGTTGAATTTTTTATGCCCTTTGTGACAATTGTTACTTAACAGCCTATATGTTTGGATATTGCAGTTTATGCAAATGTTCATGTTCTATAAATTTTAGATTTATCTTCATTTATCATTCCACATGTTCTAATATACAGACATTATGGTTTAGCATCTGACTCTGCACACAATCTAAATATGATTAGGATACCTTTCATTTATTTATACTATAGAAAAAAAGGGTGGGGGTTGGGGGGGATAGATGTTGTGAAGGCAAGATCCTCAACTTCCATAAAACCATGTACTGTGCAGAGCTACAAAAGCCATCTAAGAATTTTTCTTTCACTCACTAACAGTTGAATTTCAAAGGATTTAAATTTATAGGGGAACTGTTCATTCTGTGCTCTAAAAGCAGTCACCAGTTCATTGTATATCACACTTTAACAACTCTTACTCAGGAGAGTGATTATGGCTAATATGAGATCTCCCATTGAGAGACAAGGAGACAACGTGCATGCACAACTGTTTTTGGATTGAAGCTCATTTAAGAGGAGCAATGATCATTAGGACCATAAAGATTTGTAGGAAAGAAAGCCTTGGGATCTTTCATTTTTCTGCTGGGAAATGTAAAGCCTCTTGAATTTGGAGAAGCGAGTAAGAAAAGTAGATGCTAGGTCATAGTTTGATTCTGCATAAATCACTACAGTTGTACTGACATCAAAGAAACAACAGCAAATTATGTAATTTGAGAAGATGGACCTTTGCATGGGCATGAAAAAAAATCCCCAAGAAAAACAACATTAAAAAAAAAAAAGACATCAAAACCCCCCCACAATGACAAAAAAACCACTCAAATCAGCTGAGTTCTAAAGGAGGTTAGATTTGCTTTTAGACATCACTCATAGGAACTAGCAGTGATGTTTCAAATGGGTGCTGAGCTAAGGGGAAATTACCAGGAATGGAGATGTTGTTATGGTTTCTTTGCACAGGTAATCACAGTGAATGGGCAGGAATTCAGCTCCAGCACCTTGCCTTCATGATGGAAACTGTGTTGCAACCAGGCAGTAGCTGTCCAGGAAACGTGTCTCCTTCCGAGAGCTTGCAGCATTGATCCGGAGGACTTTATTACAGTGTCTTCCACCTCTGCCAGCGGGAGGTTCCCGTTCATTCACTGAACTGTCCCTCCATTTCCCGTGCAATGTAGAAAACGCTGATGAAGGCTCAGGGAGGGACCAAAACTAAAGTGAACCCCATTAAGACAGGAGTTGCCTTCCTGTGTGTTTCATTATTAATACTGAGTTCAATTACTCTGATTTCTTCTGTTGATGAATTAGTAGCACCAGAATCAAGTCCCTGGCTGATACCCATTTGTCTTTGCTTATAAGTGCTAATGTGATCCTGTTCCTTTAAAATCAAACTCCTGCTTCAGTCACTTTACATCTTTGCAACGCTAACTGTCTTTTCACTAATTGGTTCTGTGTAAATGAAACAAGCTGAAAAACACTGTGGCACCAATAAATATTAATAAGTTATTGTTTGTTTTCTTTACCTTGCTTATGAATTCATACAAAGACAGTGCTAAGACATTAACTCCAGTCTATTAATTGCCACCTGATAATTGCCACCTGATACTTTTCTCCTGGATAATTAGGTACCCATTAGTTCTAATCAAGTAGTTACTTAATTATTGCAGTAATTAGTCTAATGGACTAGCAAATTGAAGCTTTATCACTTTTGGATACTTAATGTTCCTGACAGAGTACTTCACAAGTGTCAGGGTTCCTGATTCAGCAACCTGCCATCGATGAACCCCCTGCTGCCATCTCCACCCCACTCGTGCTGCTCCCCAGCCACACACAACACAACTTGGATGTGTGAAGCCAGAGGCAACGTAAATTTGAGCCCCTGTTCCTTCCCTTTCCCACCCCTGCCTATGCCTCCCCTCCTGTGCTCTTACTGCTCAGCTCGTTCCACGCCAAAAGAACTTTGTTGGGAAATTAAATAACGTCTTGGCATGGAGATCACATGCATTAGGCTGTACAGCAGCGTGAGTCAAAGAAAAGAGCTAATGTTGGCAGGTGTGGGAAGAAAAAAGCAACTGTGAGGGGAGAAATAATAAAGAGCGTTCATGAATACTCATATACAGCCCCACTTGGAAAGGAAAAGGGAGAGGAGCAAAGCAGACTGGTGGTAAATGAAGGCATGGCTCCAAGGTCTGGGACTGCTAATAGGTCTCTCTTTCATCTCCAAACTGGAGGTGCAAATATAACAGCGATTTTTAGTGAATAAAAAATATGGGATGTCACTTTTTTTCTGCCCATGGTCTCAGTATCACAGAGTTGGTGGACAAGAGGCCATTTTCCTGCCCCATAATTTTATCATTAATATTGTTCTTAATTCTGTCAACCTCTCAATCCCACAGTTCTGCAATATGCAACTGAAAAAGACATGTGCCCATCCTCACCCCTTGTACTCTGTCCATGTCCTAGACCAAATGCTGTCTTTGTGCCCTGTGCTTGCTTTTGGATACTAATGTGTTTGAGGTGGATATAACACACATAGACATTTAGAAGCATTAAATGTGGATTTATCTCTCCCGTTGATCATCTGATGCATATTCTCTCCTGTTTCTTCATGTCAGATTTGTATCAGAAGTGATCATCAAGCCCTTTGGCAAGTGTCATCTGCCCCAGACGTTGCAATGTGTAACATGTAAGCTCACATTGTACTGGGAAGGGGAAAAAAAAATTGATCCTGACCAGAAATAAAGAGGCTAATTCCATTCAATAATGCTTGACAACTTGCTAATGATTAAACTACTTCACATATGTGGTAAGATTATGTATTCTGAAATAGATGTATTTATCTTACTTGATCAAATAACTCATGTTTCCATTGCTGCTTCCACTGGAGCACAGTTTCCAGTATCAGCCAGAGACACAGGCTGAATGTGCCTTGAGTGGGTCCTGCAGGAGGCTGCCAGGTTCTCAAACAGCCAGGTACCCGAGTTCACTTTTTATGGATGACAAGGTACAGGCTGGTGGCACTGAGGAGAAATGACTGGTGCTCACCTGGGTTTTGACCTACTATGGAACTGGAACAAGGGCAAGTTGTAGGTCAGATGTCTCTTATGTGTCAAAAGCTGTATAATTTATAATTTAGGTTACCACACAGTGACCAAAGTCCCCTGGTCTACCATTTAATGCATACTCATAGACCAAATTAAGCCACACAACCTAGTATCCCTAAAAATCATGGAATTTAATTTTGTTGATCTATCCTCAGTATGTTCATATTATCAGAGCTGAGAAGGCAACAGTTTTCAGGGGAAAGAAGTAAATTAGTAATTTAATTCCTCCTAATTCTTCTTACTGCATGAAAAGCAGTGTCCTTTTTCAGGTACTTTGCATTCTTACCCAAAATATGACAGACTGTGACAAAGAGGTCACTGGCTTCTGAGTTTTCTAGCACAGCTCCACATGCATCCATCACAAACTGCTGTGGATGTCATTTCCTCTGAAGTTACTCTTGAGGTATCAGTCAATAAAACCTTATGCTGCTACTGAAAAATCATACCAGAAAACTGCTTAAACACCTGTGTGGGGCCACTGAGCAATAACAATCCCATGTATTGAAAGCAAAATTAGGCAAAGCGTATTTGGACCATTAAGAAAACATATTGCTTGAAATTACAGTGCCCTAGGATGCCTAGATCTTGCTCCCGGTGCTGGCTGTGGAGGAAAGGGCTCCCAGCCCTGTTCAGTGTGATAACTGTATTGACCAGAATTCAAGTTTCTGAGACCGCTGTCTCTGTTGAAGAAATGTGGCAAAGTATTTGATGGTGAGAAACCGTAAAATTCTTGTCCATCAATAGCCAGAAATTGTAACTGATGCTAAAAAATAAGCAAAGCCACCCGAGGAAGGCAGAAAACCTCGGAAAATCGGTGGCTGCAGGATCCATCTGGGCTCCTGAGTTGTTTACCTAATGCAGACACACAAGACCATACACGTGTCCCTCAGCATGCAGCCAAGAGCAGGGAAACACCAACATCCTCAATCCCCCAAACCACTTGGACATTGTCCCACTGGAAACAAATTTAGTGCAGAGCTGCTTCTCCATGAGTGCGCCCCACATGCATGAGCTGGCACTTGGGGGACTGGTCAGGTTGGGGGGACCCATCACAAGGGTCTCACCCATACTGTGGCTGCTCTGAGGCTAAAGAGAGACCATCTGTCTCCAGCACTATTGATCCAGCACAAGCACTAAATTCATTTTAAGGATGCTGAGAAACAGCGAGTAAACTATACATGACAGATGTTAGTCACGTTGCTTAATGTACTACTTGAAGGTGTTCAGATGCTCTGGTGATGGGAGTGCAAATAAAACTAAGGCAGAATAGAGTGAAACAGGCTAAGAGAGGATTTTTAGTTTTAAAAAGCTTAAAAGGCTTTTTTAGCTTGTGGAGGAGTAAATATCATAGTATCCACAACATCGATTTTCCCTCTGGATCTGACTTTGAAGCACTTTCACAATTCTTCAGAAATGACACTGTAACAAGCAAATTAGGAGACAAACTGAGAATATCTTTCATGTTGAAAATACCAGGAAAAGCTGTCAATGATTACTGAGAGAGATGCAGAACTCATTAGGGCAAAATTGCTTGGAAAGCCTACGATGGTGTTTCACAAAAAAGAAAAGAGGAAGAACCCCAAAATAATAAAGAAGCTAAATCCTTTGCACCCTTTCCCCACTTCTCTCTATGCTCTTTGTAGCACTTCAGTTCACAGGCTCAGTTGCAATCAATTTTAGCTTGTAACAATTCAGCAGTTTAAGATCCCCATAACAGTTTAGACCACCGCTGTTCAATGGGCTGCACAGCTTTTGGAAAAGCCTGCAAGTCGTGCTGGGGAGGGGTGTTAGTGCAAAGGGAAGGAAGAATCAGGCAGGCAAGCTGCTTCCAATTTGTCTATCCAAAATCTAAGATCTTTTTTATGGGGTGTGGGTTATTATTGGTAAGATCTTAGTCTTTACCTCTCTGAATAGCTCTCTGAATGCTTATTTTATGCATTTTGTCATTTTCTTGCACACATGGAATGAATGCCAGCCCACGGGATACAGAGGATAAGACAAGATCAAAGACAATCTTTCAGCTTTCTGCCACTGAATACAAGCAGGGCTGTTTCCCTGTATGGGAAAGTCAGTAGCAAAGTATCCACAGGGCTACCACTATGTGGTTCCTCATGAGAACTCCTGGTGAACATCAAGTGCAAGACACCTTGCAGAAAGGTATTAGGAACTTACCTAAATGAGGCCCCTGGAATGTCAGCGAGAGGTGGCTAAGCCACAGTCAGTCTGGACATTGCTCCCATCTCCTGACAGCCATGAGCAGCCACATCCCAGGAAGAGTTTGTCACCCACACAATTCAGTGGCAAAATGGCCCTCAAAAGGCAGTGGCTAGCAAGCAGAATCTGAGGAAAGAAGAGTGATAATTACCTTGGAAAGACACCCCAAGCCATGATTTCATCCTGCTGGCCATAACCAGACAAAGAGCTGGGAGTAGCAGCATGAGCAGCTACAGCATGAGCACAGCCACCCCAGTCTGAACCAGCCCCCCGGCCTGGGGGGTTGGCTGGCCACTCCTGTGTCCTCTTAGAGCAGCAAATAACCTGCCTTCCTGCTAAGTCTGCTTTCCTTTTTGCATTTAGACCATCCTAGAGTAGTGTTGAGATGATCTGAGGGTACAAGTAGAGACAGAGAAATACAGATCGCTCTGAAATTTGGATGGATGGATGGCTGAACCCCTGGATTTGAGGATCTTTGCTTTTTTTTGTTGTGCTTTGGGTTGTTTTTTTTTTACAGGTTGTTCTCAGCTGCCAGTCAGGCGGGGCCGTGGTGAAACCCAGCATCTTGCAGAGACATAAAATGGAAAACAGGCAACTCATCAGAAAAGTAGCAGCTGTTTTACACCATCACGAAACAAAATCATCATACACTAAAAACTAGATTTAGCAGTTTAAAAGAGCTACTAACGCAAAATTAGCTGGAGACAACAGCGTGGTTTTGTAACTGACAGTGCTTCTCTCAAACGCCCTAATTCATGTAAAAACAACTTAGGAAACATTAAACTGCTGATGCTTTAGGAAAGGGGAAGAGCATCCACTTTCAATGGCTGCTTAGGAAGAACATGCAGATTTATTACATCATCTTTTTTCCTTTTACAAATTTTAAATAAGCATTGTGTCAAAACTGCCACCTCTTAAATAACAATGATGCTATAGTCCTCCTGACAGAGGGAGACACCAGCTTTTATTGGCAAGCCATTTGTATTTATTGCAGGCTGCAAGCCAGTAAAAAGGTTGTACAAAACTTTAACGGTGAATGAGATGGAATAAGAAGGCCTTGAGCACTCTGGATCATCAAATACTTCAATAACTGGATATGGCTGTTCATACAACCATAAATTCATACACATAGGGAGGATATAAAGACACAATTGCCATACGAATGGACTTTCTGGTGCCTTCTGGAGACTCCCAGGTATGTGCGATCTGTGCTAGATACAGGTGCAACACAAGCTTCCCTTTGGCCCAGCTGTATTTCCCACTGAGGATGAAAATTTCCCAGTGCTGTAGCTACATCTGCCCATAACCAACAAAACTCCTGAGAGTTAGAAATTTACCTGGCAAGAGATTCAGCTCATCATTTCACTACCAAAGGATACGTGGCTTGGCCGGAGGTCTGTCATCTTGTAACAGTGAAGGGGTGACTCCTGATTGCTTGGGACTAGATTTAATTTGTCCATACAATTACTAAGATAAGAACTTGGTTTATTTTTTCCATGAAGTAGCTGCCCTGCTCTGGCTGAGGTGCTTCCATATCTCCCATATTGTCAAGTCCCTTCATCTGTGTGATCTGACACTGCCTATCTTAAGGGATTCTCCCACTAAGTTCCATCAAACTCCTGCCTGAGAAAGGAATTCAGGGCCAGATATAGAGTGAAAGAGGAATAAAGTTTAAGCTGAGGTCTGGCTATTTTTTCTGTGCAGGCAAGTTGTGGCCCTGAAGAAGTCTTTTGTTTCCTAAAAAATTATGAGGGTGGGAGCATAAAATATACCCTGTACTTCAAGGGTATTTTTATTTAGATCCTACTTTTCAAAAGACTATATATTTCAGTAAGAGTCTAGTTGCAATCCAAAGTTTGAAAAGTTGCAGACTCTTACAGACAGTCTGATGGATCTAAATTTTTCAGCTAAACAACATCTATGCTCTTGACCTGAGACCTAGATTTCACATTTCAGGAATTAAATGAGCATCATTTTCTAAAAGACATTAGACCAAGGCTGGGCTATCCAAAGGATGGCTTCACAATTTAGATGAAGATGTTGTCATGTCAAGGAGACTTAAAACCTTTTCTCTGTTGAAAAGCCCAACCTAGTTTGTTATACCACGTTGTGGCTTGTTATGTGCAGGAGTGAAAGGAAAAGTGCAGGTTTTTCTCTTAGAGGATTATCTGCAGTAACAGGGCATAAGGCACAGTGACCCAGATGATCTGGCCTTGTCTTATATTAGTCTGTTCCCAATTTATCCTAAGACTGTGCCAAAAACCTGCCAAAATATAAGGGAAATATTTGTGACCCCTGCCAAACTATGAAGCTTCTGTGACTGAGATACCTCAGATGCTTTGATTAGACAAAGGGAGTTGAGCCTGAAGAAAGGAGAGTGTGTAAGGAAAGGAAAGCTATTCCCTACCTGCAGCTGCAAAGCTGGGGTGTGTATCTGAGTGCTCATCCTCCTTCCATGCAGGAATTTTGTTTTTCCCAGGAAGGTGTTCAGCTTGCTTTAAAAAAGATTTTAAAAACCAGAAAATTGTGATGGGGACAAGGAGAGGAGATCCTTCTCCCTTGAAAGGCTGTATTCAACCTCAAGGAATTGGAGCCCTCAGCTTTCTTTTGCTGCAAACACAGAAATTCAGGTTGTAGCTAACAGGTGTGTCCCAAAGTGGGATCTTTTAGGATCTGGGCAGCCCCCTGCAGCCACCCAGATAGGCCACTGCTGCAGCCCCGGGGGGATGGAGAGAGAACCTCCCAGCAACCAAGGCACAGAGCCAGAGGAGAGATTGACTGATCTCCTTTCAGATCAGATGGATGGCTCTAAGTGACCTGTAAAGACACTCCCTGAGCCCTGAGCCACAACATTCAGATCCAAGACACCACTAGCACTTCTGAAGTAGTTATTAGTGACTGAAGTAGCACTTGTCAACTGCGACTTCAGTTTCAAGTAATAGTTTAACAGCATCAGCTTGAAGAAAGGTTATACCTCAGTGTGTCTGGCGTGCTGCTGACACTTAAAGGAAATAATTGGTAGACTTAGAGCGGGGGCAGATGCCAGTGGTAGAACAGGAGAGGAGGTTGGATACTCGAAACAAAGCTTCAACAATATCATGTGATACAAGAGCCAGGAATCCATCCTAAGCCCTGGCATAAGAAGGATGAGGAAGCTGTAACCTGACCTGTGGAAAGAGCTCTGTTCTCCCCACCGTGAACTGAGCTGCTGTGACTTCTAAAGACTTGTCTACAGCTGCAGTTTGCAGCCCTGTCCTAACAAGAGGACAAAAACATGTTGCCCCTTGCAATTGTTGGCCAGCTTTTTGGAAAGCACATGTAAAGCAATCTACAGCTAATTTTTGGCTTCAGGATAGCAAAACCCAAGAGAAAGTGTATGTGTGTGTATATGTGGAGAAGGCAGGAAATAGTCTGGAATGCAGTGCACAGTCTCATTTTACCTGTACTTTGGCTGTGTGATGCTAAAATAGAGGAATTAGCATGCAAATCCAGCCGTCCCCTGGCTGTCATCACCTTCCAATTAGCTGCATTTGATTTTGGTGGGCGCTGATGGATTGTGTCAGCAGGTGAGGTGGGATGTCTGAAAGGTGCTCTGGCTGCCACGGGCAGGTCAGGGCTGCGTGTGTGCATGTTTTTCCCCTGTGCTGGTTGCTGGAATGATGCTGGCCTGCCAGACTAAAAGCATTGCTGTCACTCACTGGCCAGAGGAAGTGATTCTGGTCTTGGTGACCCTACATTTCTGCAAACATTGGTGTAACAGCCATAGAATCATAGAATATCCTGAGCTGGAAGGGACCCACAAGCATCATCAACAACTATCTGATCCACCACAAAGCATGAGTGACTCAAAAGCATGGTTTGGAGCACTGTTTCTGATTATTGTCCTCTTCTGCTCCCCTACTGCCATTTCATAACCCTTTCCTAATTTATATTATTTATTACCAGCATTGCATGAGACATCTCACAGTCCACATCATTGAGGTGAGGCACCTGCTGTGCTTGGTGCTGTAAAAATATAAAATCTTTTTCTTCTCCCAGGAAATGCACAAGCAAGACCAAGGGAAGAGGAACTGCCAAAAGAGCAGAAGAAATAGCATTAGAACATGCACCAGCATAAAATTCAGCTTCATCCAGGGAAGAAGAGTTTTGCAAACTTACCTCTTGCTGTCATAAGGAGTCAGTGTGTCTGTTCTAGCCTGGCAGCCCAGGAGGGTGGACAGGGTTCTGGCTCCTTGGCTGCCCCTATGACCTTCTCCTGACTGGGACTAGCAGCGTTGCAGCAGACCAAGCTGAAGTAGTACAGTGTGTGAATGGGCAGAAGAGTGTCTTCAAAGTAAAGAACAGCTTGTATTTGTTGAAACAGAAGAACTCTCATGGACAAAGATCTTCCTTTCACTAAGGAAGCCAAGACAGCAACAACTTGGTAACACTAATAAGCCAGAGAAATTACATTTACTGAGCAATTCTGAAAAACGGGTGATCTAATTTGTGCAGGAAAAAAAAGGATGTTTCCACAGATAAAATGCAAATAATTCTAAGCCACTCTAAGAGTTTCAGTTGTGTGGAGGACCAGAAAAGTGAGCATCTTTTCTGTTTGTTATGAATAAAACCCAGAAAGACATAGACACATTCTGTATGTAATAAATTAAAGGGAGGTGAGCCAGTTGAAGAAATTACTTACATTAAAAAGTCTTAGTAACAAGATGGGCTCCAGGTCATGATAGAAAAAAAGAGAGAGACAAAGTGGCAAGATTTTATGGGGAGGAAATTTGTAATTTGTGATCAGCTTAAGATAACAGCTCACTGTGAGTGAGTAAATGTCAAAGGCCAAGCATGAAATTTTAGTTTTGGACTAAAAGAAACAAGTCCAGAGTAGACTTGTGAGTCATTGTCATGGCAGTGATGCTTGAGTTTGAATATGCAGACAAGGTTGCACAGAGAAAGGTATGGGAGCAGAAGTGGAAGAGATTAAGGATTTATAGTTGTGAAGCCAACAGAAAATTGAAGGGTGGGGAAATAATGAACAGCTTTCAGTCAATCAGAGCAGCATCTATAGAGGACTGAGATACAGGTGCTCAGAACAGGTTTCAAAAGGTAAGCAGTAATGACAAAAGTTGCTGATGGGTCAAGAGGCTGGGGCTGGCAAACTGCTGTCAAGTTTTGCCTGAGAAATACAGAAAGGTTTTGTTGAGAGCTATTTTAGAGAAGGTGGAGAAAGCATATTGAACAAGCCTAGATAAGAAAGAGAGCGAGGTTTCCAGAGAAGCAAAGAAAGACAGAGTAAAAGGCTTTCAAATAGAATAGAGCACTGTAATTATGAGAGCTAGAAAACACAGAAAGGTTCAGTAGCATGAGAAAGAAAATGAGAGGGGAAACTAAAGATGAAGAGATGAAATTAAACTTCTGGGTTGTAAGGGTAAGAAAAGAATAAAAAATGTTTGTGGCTGTGATGGGAAAGGGAGAAAGAAGGGAAAAACAACCTGATTCAATTTTCTCTTCAGAAAAATCAGCAAGAGCCTGTACACTACTGTAAACAAAAAGGGGAAAGTTGAGGAAGAAGTAAAAAATGCATTTGGAAAAAGATGTAAGAGATGAGGGCCAAGGGTTGGAAGAGAAGAGAGGGCATCACGAGCAGAGACAAGGTAAATGACTCAGGTATGGAGGAGAAAGGGAAGCTGAAGTAGACCTGCTAACTGTACCAGTGGAGGGCCAGGATAGGAAAAACCCAGGGAGGGAGCAGAATTGATTCCAGATCCATCTTGTTCTGCCAAAAGAGAATTGAATTTATTCTAGAAGCAGGGAATAATGAGTGAAAAATTTAAGCTACTGTTAAAAACAATTTAACTATAACAAGAATATCAATGGTACTCCGATCTGTACATCATCTGTTTCTGTTGGGTTTAAATATCTTAAAAGAGAAGCTTAAAGGAGTCCTGCCACCTTTGGCACCTACCCTAAATCAGGCCTGCAAATCCACCCTATGTCTTGCTCAGACTTAGAACTTCTGTACTTGAAATGTTAAACTCCTTATCTGGTAGGTGTGGACAGTCTTGTGCATCGCAGAGCCAGGAAGATATTTGACATGAGTATTTCATAGGGAGGGGGAAAAACCCAACTCCTAAGAAATGTTGAGAGTGCGTGTATTTGTGGCAGAGGATACCAGCCAGACATGTCAGCTGAAGACTGAAAATGAAGTGCAGTACAGCAAACAGAGATTTCACAACTGAAAGAGGCACACTGACATTTATATTAGCTCTCTTTGACATGACTTGATGAGCTGGGCTTGGCTGGAGCGGAGCATCCACCATCCACCTACTTCTGCTCCAGCCCACCAGCCCTTCTGCCCTGTGCCTTTCTCACCATCCCATGAAGAAAGAAAATCAAATCCATCCTGATGCTCTTTGCTGCAGGAAGGTCAGTTCCTGGGCCCAATGCACAGCTAATGAGTGGAGGCAGTGTTTTTACCTTGTTCTGATTGTGAGGGCACCTTGTGACAGACCATGGCCACCAATGCAAGTCAAGAGGGTTTGACAAGCTCCATCTAGAGAAGAAACATGGAAGGGTCAGGAGAGGTTCCCCTCCTCCAGGCTATTCTGCACTTCTGCACTGACCACAGTGACTTCTTTGACCTTGGTGGAGTTACCCTGATTTACCTGAAGGAAGTAGCAGAATCCAGCCCAATAAATTCCATCTGTTTTATGGCTTTGCGTATGAGAGAAAGGGAAGTTCAGACCCTCAGTCCCCAGGGCTACTTTGGGGGCTGACTGTCAAGGTGTGTTTTTTATTGTGTGTACTGCTTGTCTGATGATAGGAACTAAATTGAGAAGAGGCTCATTTCTCACAGGCCACTGAGCAACCAGAATGTGCTAACTGTCATACGTAGGAAGCACTCAGGTGTCGGGATTGTCAAGAGAGAAAGTGCAGTGCTTTTTATTAACTGCAAGAGCAATCAGCTCTGTCTGGGTCTGCTCAGTCTTGTGGAAACACATAGTTCACACTGGGCAATGCTCAGAGGCTTAACACAGGTATCAACACTGTGCCTCCGGTAATAACTTCACATCAGAGCTGTTGCATTACGGACTGTTGCATAGTCACAACTGTACTCGTGGTGCTTGGCAGTCTGATCCCTTGAAGGCATTTGCTAAGCCTGAATAGGCTGAAAATTGCACAGCTCCATTGCATATTTAAAATGGATTCTGTCTTGCCCTCCGAGGTCTTGCATGGTTTATGCAAGGGCTGTGTGCACCCCTTTGCCTGGCATGGTGCCCTGCTTGGAGGCTGCCTGTGCTGCTTCAGCCTCAGGTCTGAGCAAAGGCAGCTGCTCCAGAGTTTTGGAACAGAGCAATATAGCCAGGCAGCATGATACATGGCAGAGGGACCCTAAAAAGAAAGAGGGTGATAAAGATTCAAGGTCAGACCAGATGGGGCTATGAGAAATCAGGTGTAGTTAAAGATGTCCCTGCTTATTGCAGGAGGGTTGGATTAGATGACCTTAAATGTCCTTTCCAACCCAAAGCATTCTATGATTCTGTGAAGATTGTTTCAAGACCCTGATAGTCTTTTTTACCTCAAGTTAAGGACGGGTCTGTGGAGTCCTTCCCTGAAGGATGTGAAAATACCCTCAAATTTCAAGAGGGTTTAAATCTGATCTTGAATTGAATTTAGCTAACTTGATTTGAACTAAAATTGGTTTAAATTCAAACACAATTAAAAAAAATCAAATTACGCTTTTGAAAACTGTTTCTAGCAGCAGCATCAGTGCCTTTTAATGGTGGTAAAATGGTCAGATGTGGTCCAGGTTTCATTTGCATTCTGACACCCTGTCACCACTGGACTCTTGTGAGAGGAGCTGATGGACTTTCTTTTCTCAGCTGGTAAATCTCCAAACATGACCCAAAGTCACGAACACAAGTAGATCCCTGCATAGGAAAGAGGTCAAATATCCCTCAAATCCCTAAATTGCTTCCATGCTGCCTAGAGCTTATCAGAAATGGTATAAAAGGTTCAGTCTCTGTAAGGAGTCCCCACGTACATAAGAGCTGCTACATCTCAAGAAGCACCAGAAGTGGGGAAAACCTCTAACCTGTTGCCTCAGCTGGGAGTTGTCTGCCTGAAGTGATGGGTCTATTACATTTCCCTACCATAAAATCAGCTCACAATTAAATATATATGTGTGGGCAAAGTTCCAATCTGTTTACTTCACCGCTCTACCCAGGGAAAGCCCTGAGAACAGCATTAAAGCAAGAGGCCAGCTGGGCCAACAGAAACGTTCACGGCTGGCTGCAGTGCAGCACTTAGTTGCAAACACAGAAAATAGCCCACTGCATCAGAGGGAGAGAAAAATGAAACACAAGAGGCACACTGCCACCTTTTCACATGGTCAGGGCTGCTGAATGTCCCTCTCTGGTGACTCCAGGGTGCAATTCTGCCTTGTGGTGCTGTACGAAAAGCACAGCCCCAGAGCCATACATGTGATCCCCTGGTTTCTCGGGGTGGGCTGCACATTTTGAGGACAAGCGAAGTGACACATCCTGTCACCAGAGCAGGGTGGGTCAGCTGTACAGCAGTCTGTGCCCTTAGCAGGTGCTTCAATGTCAAAGGTATTAAAGCTGGTTATTTTCAGCGCTGTGCCAAGTGCTGTGCAGGCTTGTTCCTCCCCTTCCCCCCATTCTAATTAAATTTATAGGCAGCAACTATGAGCTGGGCTAAGAGTGGAGCTGTCAAGTTAAGAGAGAAGCACCAGCAGTGCAAAACCCTCCAGCTGGAAAGACAGAGTTTCTGATGGTTGCTGTATTTTCTGGAAGTTATCTCTCCAGTCTGATCTCTCATGTATTTCCCAATATATCTCATCTTTCTCTCTGTCTCTCACATATCCAGGTGCACGCACACACACAGAGGCACGTGCCCACTCTCTGAGTTATGTGCTATAGTGCCTTGATTTGGCGGATTACCCCTGTCTTTACAGGAATATATACAATATAGCTAAGGGCTCTATCCTTCTGCCAGCTACATCAGTGTAAGGCAGACTGCTCCTGCAGTGAATATGCCTGAGGTGATTTAACCCTAGATACAGGGATTTCTTGTTTTTAGTAGAGCTGGTGAGAACAGAAGGTTTGCAGCCCTAAACTGATGGTCCTACGACTGCGTGGTGCAAAGTTGTCCTAGGGTTGCACCTCATCCACCACCAGAAGGCTTGTTAGAACCACGCTATGGGCAGGTCCTGGTTAAATTGGGACAATCTTGGTCACTGCTCTGAGACTAATTTCCCTATCAAGGCACAAAACTCAGGTCTTCACAAAGTTTACAGTGAATATTTCCTACAGCTTTCAGCTTTACATTAGACTGTCCCTGCAGGCCTCAGTATCCCAAAGGAACTCTCTAATACTGGCTTAGTAGTGCCTCCAGAGCCAATACCACCTTAAGGGGTGAGGCAGCCACAGGACCTACAGGATGCTCTTTTTCCCCTCTTGAATTGTTCTCCAGAAGTTCATCTGACCTGGAGTGGGAGATGTGGTAAGATCACAGTCGGCAGTAGGGTGGCAGGTGCCGAACAAGTACATTTTCTACAGCCCTTCTGAGAGTCATGTCACCAAAACAGCCTCAAACTACAGTGTGCTGTTGCCTGCACACCCAGTGGAGGGCATTGTGTGGTCTCTGTGTGGCACAGCAGAATGTTCATCCAGTTAATTTCCCTCTGATAGGGAGGGACAACAATTCTGATAAAGCTATCCCATCCAGAGGTTGCTCCCAAAATCACCAGGGAAGGGGGCTTGGGGGAGGTGTTGTTGTACACATTGCAGTTGGCTTTGAAGCAAGTTAAACAAACTGGAGGATGATGTGATTTTGATTTCTACATCTCCTGGATGAGACGTTGCATTGCAAAGCCCAAACCTGATCCCCAGAGTTTTCCGAAGAAAAACTCCCTCAAATATTCTGCTACCACTGCTATTCCTAAGATAGTTTTTCAAAAGTGTACAAAATCAGATGAAGAGGAGGGAAAGGATATATAGGAACTGAAGGATAAAAAAATTCTTTTTGGTAGAGCAGGGAACCTGCAAGAGGTGCTGAGTGTCCACAAAGGATGGGGGTGCTGAGGGAAGATGGACTTTTTTCAAAGTCAGGCATTAGGTTTTTTCCCTGTTACTATTTGCTCTGCTTTTGTCAAGAAAAAAAAAAAAAAAAACAAAAACAAAAACCAGAAACAAAAACCACTCCAAAACCTAAAATAAACAACCCAAAACTTTATAGCTGACAAGCTGGCATTGTTAGAAAATCTTTCTTTAGCTACCAGTGGTAGGGTGATGCAGAGAATGAAGTACATGTGATACCTTGGTACCATATTTAAGTAAAATCAAAAAAGTAGGAATTGGGTGCAGTTTAGGTCTCCACATGAATGGCTTAAGTTTTAAGATGTTCTGAGACATAATCTGGACAATTTGCCATCCTTTCCTTGCCCACAGAGAGTATAATTAACACTGTAAAAAATGCAGTAGGCTCTGTGTACCCCTTCCCGATGCCAGGGGCCCATTTTAAGGTCAATTACTGAAATGCTCTGATGGTGTCAGATAAGCTTTTTCATCTGTTGCTAGGATTTTACTCAGCAAGGACTCTTTTAAATTCATTAGTTTAAAAGAGGATATAATTACCCATCCAAACTTCACCACAGTACTTTTGCTACTAACCTGGTTCACCTAAGTAAGGTGGCAATGAGTGCATTTGCTAACTGGTGATCACCAAATTGATAAACCTTTCTCAACATAACTTTTAGGAAAAAAAGTAAAGTTAATAATGAGTTATCTTCTATTAAAATTTTTATTATTAATTATTATTTTATTAACTTTAGTTGAGCCAATTTATTAGCGGGGGGAGGGAGAAAAAGATGGAGAGAGCTTGTATTTCTTTGGACTCATACTGCAAAAGAGGGAAACAAATGAAAAAATTTCTGAATGTACTTATTATTTTAAAATCCACATTAATTATAAATCCACTTATTCTATGTAAAGGCAGAGGCTGCAGCCTGTTTGGGGGAGGGAATAGGGGGGTCATGTATAAATTGTCTCCCAAGGACCCCACTGAAATTTCCATAGCATTCGCCATATGACACTGATGTGTGAAAATTGACATGAAGATTTGAAAATTGGGACCGAGGGAGACCAAGCATAAAATAACTTCAATTTTGCACTCTCTCTGTCTCTCGGAGGAATAGTGCAGTGGACTGACCAACACAACACAAACAAGTGAAGGGGAGAGAAAAAAATATTCAGGGAGAAGGATAGGAGTTATTAAAGAGAAAACACACTCCTCACTCACAGAGAGAAAGGATGATCAATGGATTTAGTCACAGAGAAATTCAAGCAGAAAATTGCTGCTGTTTTTTATCTGAGAGGCAGAAAGTTTAACCAAACCAGAATTCTCTCAACTCACTCCAAGGCAAACAGTGAAGAAAACCACCATATTTTGAAACAGTGGGAGAACTCTGTGTGTGTGTCTGTGTGTGTGTCTGTGTGTGCATGTGTGTGTAAATTTCTGTGTGTGATTTTGCAGATGTTATGATGCCAAATAAATTTTAAGGTAGAGTCCTCACCTGCAGAAAAGAGCTACATTTTAGTCTAGCTCTATTCTTTCATTCTTTTGAATGTGGTTTTTCAGAACTAAATTTTAGTATTCTGGAGCCTCTTGCTAACACTTCCATGCATCCACAAAAACAACTTAGCTTTAGGACTGGTCTTTATCTCTCCCAATAAATAGATCCCTTTGCAAAAGGATCAATGGAAATAACATCACTGATATATGGAAATAACAACAAAGTTCCTCTCCTGAAGTATAACTGCTCTTCAAGAAATAGATACCTATAATGTTTAATAGTTCATATCTTTGGTCAAAATGTATAACAGAGTTAGAAATTCACTTTGGACTCTCACCAGGACCATCCAACTCCGCTGTGTTGCATTACAGACAGATACTGTACATGCAAGACCATGAAGGTTTTGCAAAACTCGATTTGCCATAAACTTGATCTTAAAATCCCACATCCAGTCTTCTCTGCTTTATATGAATACTCAACACTCACCATCATCACGAGCATTGAAAGGAGTCCTGTTGGTACTGCTGCTGTTTCTTTTTTGGATCACAAATTGTTTGCTGATTTCTGTTATCCCAAAGACATCTGCAAGACAATGGAAGAGCACATCTGTACATTTCTGCTACATATATAGATGGAGATAAGGCAGACAGACATACACACAGACATAATTGTTTTACAACTATTTCTTCTCTAGTTGCTTCAAGTCCTAAGGTCATTCTCAGGCTGAGAGGACGCACTGTGAAGTCCTGAACACTCAGCTGCCTCCCCAGCCTATTTTTCTCAGGCTTACTTACTTTATTTTATTTAGCTTTGTGGCACATAAGGTTCCTTGTGCTCGCTGATATGATGATCTACAAGACCAGTGTTCACATGCTATGGATCTCATTTATTACGAAGTGAAGTATATAATAATGAAAAATAGCTGCAGCTATTCCTCCTCTCTCCAGGGTATCTCAGCACCCTTATGGATGACCGCACACACCGGCAGCTCCATAGAAACAAATGGAGGGGAAATGGCAGCGCGGCGCTCGGAGCTGGAGGACTGAGTGCCTTTGGTCTGGAAGCACGCTTGATCCATAGCTTCTGTTGGAGGCACGTTACGGAGAGTACTGAAAAAAAAATATATTTTTTGAAACAGCATGACTAGATGTGGAGCATATTGGCCTTGTAGGAGCCGGGGAGCAGGCGGAGAGGAGAATTCTCTGTTGTAACAGCCCCGTAGGAAGCATTTGTCAATAAACACCTTGAGGATTTTCAATAGAGTCCAAAGGAAAGTGCCCCACAATTCATAGTCTAACACAAGAGCTGCCCATCATTGACTCTTAATGCTCTACTGAGCATGAAAACAACAGCATGGAAACAATATGAAAAGGCCTCGCAGGTAATTTCACAGGGTAACAAGAAATGCCAGGCTTGTTGTAATTACTGGCACTGGCAACAACGGAGTTAGTTTAATTTAAATGCTGGGACCTTTAGGGCAGCTTCTGTGCTTCACACACTGACTGGGTTTTGCAAATTTTGTGCTTTGACTCATCTGATGTAGTTACATAAAATTGGACAATTTGAGTTGCACTCAAAATATGGTTTTGAACTTCTTTCCACAATTAGAAAAAAACAGGGCATTACATTAAAAAAAAATAAAAAAAGAAATTGGAAATTTACCTGATGATCACCTGATTCCAGCAGCTGAGGCTTTAAGGAATATCATGACAAAACTACAACACTAGAACAATAACAAGGATGATTATATTAATAAGGGTTTAATATCATGTAAACAGAAAATAGAATTCAAGGCCACAGTATCTGATGATTTCATTACTTTCTTTTACAGCCTGTTGCAATACACTGGCCATGAGCCAGCATTGCCTTGAAATATAGTTCTGTAATGTGTGTCACAGAAGATGTCTTTTATTTAAATACTTAAATCTCTTTGTACTGTGCCTGAACATGGCAAGGTTGATGCCATCTCCCTTTCAGTGAACTCACATTGTCTAGTTCTAATTTACAAAACAGTGTAATCAGATTATGGCACAATATTTTTATTAGCACCTTTAAATTACTCAAGAAATCATTCTAACAATCAATTCTTCATTCTAATAATAAAACTAATAAGCCTAATGTTTATATTTGCTGGTTTGTATTTCAAATACTCTTTACAGTTCCTGGATTTCTCACCTTTAGAACTCTCTTAGTTTGTGTATGAACTTTTTGGTGTTGTTGCTCTAAAAGGCCCACTCGTTCCAATAAAAAGGTGATTTTAAAAAGAATTTATTTATTTATTTATTTATTTATTTATAATCACAGCACAGATTGCATCAAATGTTTTAGAACATAAATATAAAACACTCCTGGCTGGTTTCATGCACTTGGGAGATAGTCATCTCCCTGTGAAGTTTGAGATGAAATATTCAAATAATAAGAAAATCAAAAGGATAGCACCTACCTCAAAAAGTTCTTTAGAAACCTGCTGGGGAGAGTTTGAGGAGGAAAAAAGAGGAGCGATATGCTGCCATTTTTGAGAAAGGATGGAAGAATCACCTCGATTACAACCATGGAGAAATGTTTTCAAGGTTACTTTCAACTCCAGAGCAATAGTAGCAAATAATTTGCAAGCTGTCCTGAAGGTTTTAACTAGAAAAGTGATATTCACAGAAGCAAAAAAGACAGTTATAGGCCATTGGGTGCAGTGTAATTGGCACTCAGCCCCAGCCACAGAGGTTGGAACTACATCCAAGCTTTCTCTGTTTGACACAGGGCATATATTGAAGTTGGAGGCAGTTTAGTGAAAGCTCATTTTCTTGGACTATATAGTTCTGTCAAAATGCAAGTGCTTCACAAACAGCTTCAGAAATAAAGATGGAAGAATAAAGTTCCCACAATTCTGAAATGTCCACTTTTAAAAGTTTGGAAATAGAGTAACTTGAGGTTTGTGTTCAGTTTTTATGTATGCATGTTTTAAATACTTTATATAAAAAAACCCCATAGTTTTAAATATACAAATATATAGTTTGATGTATATTGTTTATATATATGTGTGTAAATATATATGTATATATAAATATCTTTTCCTTTTGGAATTAAAATTTTCCTCTATTGGAATGTTTCCTTTATTGTAAAATTATTTCAAAAGCTGAAAAGCAAAATAAAACACCGTTTCTAAAATGGATAATCTAAAACTTCAACTATCTTAGAAGGGAAAGCAGATTAACCTCAAATTATTTTTTCAAGTGCTGATCTTCAATGGATTAATCAGACTTTTCCATTTGTAAGCAGAAAGCAAAGGAAGAAGCTATCTGACTAATCTTAAGGTAGATGTCATGAGTAAAATCAACTCAGTGTATAGAAGAAACAGCCCTTCTTGGTTTGTAGGCATCATATTTTTTACAGACAGACAAGGCTTCTTAAGGACATTCTTGATATCTTAATACCTCAATCTTGTTCAGTGTCATTTCTGAATGAGACCATTGTTGAGGCAACAGTGAGTTGCATAGCTCCATCAACCTTCTTTAATTTGCTTGGAGATTATGGGAAAACCTCTATAAATCAGTTTTATGACCTCATGAAAAACTTACAGTTGTATGGCATCACTTGCATGAATTATGAGATAGCCACAAAAAGGACCAAAGATGTCAAGGACACCAAAGTGAAGCTTTATGTACCCTGGGACATGGCAGTGCATTTCTCAAATCTACACTTGGTAGAGATACCAAAGGCAGACATGGAAGCTAAAACTGTCTGTGTCACTTAAACATGAAAACAGGACTTAGAACAGCTGGGAAGGAATTGTTAAAATAATCTTGATGAGGGTCATTAGTCTGTAAATGTAACAATTTAATTCTTCATTAGCATTAAAAAGAAAAGGCAGAATGTACACAGAAAAGATATACTTAATGAGAAAAAGAATGCAGGTCAAATACTCTTTTTTAATTCAAATAAACTTTTTTTTTTAAGTTTATATAATATCTTTTGTTAGAGACTTCATACAGCCTGAATATTCTGCAGTTGCAGCCACATAGTCAGTATTTTTACCTAGACCTCCAGTTGCTCTTTCCTGGAGTTCCTTCTGCTTTAACATTACATCCCACTGTTTTTCTTTTATTTGTCAAAACCTAATCCAAGAATCACCGAGCTTTATGTTGTTTCATGGCACCGTAAACTTAAAGCAAAGTCTGAATTTTGCAAATTGAGATGAGCACCTGGAGGTCAGGTTCTTTGCAGAGTTAGAGATAGCCATACATATCCTGACTATTAGTTTGGTGCTTCCATCAACACTGAGACACTTCATAACATCAAACTGATTTTGACACTGCTTCTTTTTTGGAGGAAAACTGGAAGGTTCTGACTGTGCTAAAGAACCCATGCCAACTTTTTCAGGGGACACAACAATATTTAACTTATCATTTTAATTTTCTATCATATAATAGAGAATTATTAAGAAAATATATAAACTCCAGCAAAATATTCTGGTTTTGTCAAAACATTTCTTTCTTTTATTGACACGAAATAAATCTTATGATGTTTCCTGGCATTAGTACTGAATGTTTCCATTGTCACTCCATCCAGAACAGAGCCAGGCTCCCAAATCTCAGCCTCCCTATGTTGAATAAAATGTTTATTCTCCACCAACAGCAGTAATGATCAGCCTAAACATAACTCTGCTGGGAGTTCCTAGGATAGAGGAGGCAGAGGGTCCTGGGCTCAGCCAGAGTGAGCCTCTGCCAGGCTGATGTCCTCTGACCTCCCCTCTGTCCCCTGTAGTCTTGTGAGCAGAGAGGGGGTACAAAAGCAGCTCTGTAGCCCCTGTGGAGGGAGGATGTTGGTGCTGTGTTGGCCGAGCTGCATCAGTGTCCTGCAGCCACTGAAGGTGGGTCTGACACAATCTGCTCTCCCCCTCTTTCGATTCCCACCTTCTCCTCTGCCTGTCCTCACTGCAGATTTCCCTGGGACTGCTCTTATTCCTTAGACTTGAGCAGACTTTTAGTCCAGGAGAGAAGCCCATTGAATACAAGATATCTGGGCCCAGTGTTGTAAACTAAATGATCCTATTTTCTATCTTAACAGGGCTCGATGTCTGTCTTTGGAACAGAATGCTGAGACAAATAGATAGACTTTACCTTCCTCCCATTCCCAGGTCTGCTCAGCTTGATGTTCCTACTGATTCTCTCACTCAGGCCCTGCTGTTGTAGTTTCTTCTCTCATTTTTCCCTTCTGCCATTATTCCGGGTGGTTACTCATCCCATTTCACTCTCCCCAGAGTGTCACCAGGCTGCTGCCATAAGCTCTTCTCTTTTCTCTCCTGTTGTGTTCAGTCTTTCTCTTTTTTAACTTTTAATCTCAGCCCTCGGTGAGGTGTGCTGAACAGTCATGATGGAGCTTTCAGGATGTTAGAAAGTAAACTGCTGGAAGGGGTCAGCAAGAGCAGAAACCAATAAAGCACAAGAGGGAAGTTTGATATGTACGAACAAAGCAATTGGTAATGATGTGAAATAGTTGGGTCAAACAAGGGCTGTGCATGAATGAAACGATTCACCTCCAAACACCTGAAAAGTTTACCTAACCTGCTTTTCCTTGACAGGAGTTAGTCTGTTGCTCTGAACCACTGCTAACAGCTTTATACCCTGCTTTATTTGCACATCTTAACACACACATGAGCGTCTGCCCATCAGCAGCAGGGTGGGATCCTTTTTCAAAAGAAACTCCTTAAATCCTATAAGCCTCCCTCTTCCTTTTCTCTCCCATTCATTGCTGCTTATTACCTGAAAGGTGTGATTTAAGACTAAGTTTCCAATATCCTATTTTAGCACTAGTAAAGCCATTGAATTCGAATGGCCCCTGATGTATGAGATTGTTCAGTGTAAAGGTGGCCTTGTGGAGCTCCTACTTAGTCAGGTAGCAATCAGACACTGCAGCTCCCACCAGAGAGGGTAAAATTCCCAATCTGCCAAGCAGGGAAGGCTTGCTTAGAAAAAGAAGATGCTTTTTTTTTAGACAGATTTCACATCTGAATCCCCCAAACTGACCCAGGAGAAAAGAGAATTAAAAAAAAAAAAAAAAAAAAAAAAAAAAAGGAAAAAGAAAAAAGAGAAGAATTAACTATCAGTTCAGATTAAACCATTTTCATGCTTTGGAAAAATCAACATTTTGTAAAATAGATAGTGAAAACCAGTAGCAATAGGAGACATTTTGGACATAGCATTTTAGCAACTGTCTCCTTTCCTTTCCCCCCTTTGGAGATGGTGGTAGTGCAAGAGGGAACATATTTTTCCTCCTTTGACACTTGCAAGCCAAGGCCCTCTTCTGTTTTTGCTTTTGGTGGAGCTGTGGGCAAATATTTTCATGAAATTTCCTTAGAAAGTAAGGAATTCCCTGTTGGTCCGTGCTGTCTCTGTGTCATTGCTGACCTCCTCTAAGGAAGAGTTGTGGTATTTCCATGATGGCTGAGGTACCTTGACCTGAATGAAAAAAAAATCCTAGAGCCCTGCTCAGATGGCAAATTCGACAGGACTTTTCCCTTCTCTGGGAAGGCAGCCAGCCTGCCAGCTGCAGCCTGGGCCACCTCTTAGTGGATCTGGAGGGCCCTTTCTTAGACCTCAATGGGGGCAGACTTTATTAAAAGGAGAATTACAATATTAATAGGAAAATTATTTTGCTGCTAATGACAAAAAACTCAGTTTCTTCATACTTGGAAGCAGTTATATACCCAACTATACCAATCTCAACATTATCTCGGACGGGTACTTGTTCCCAAGAGGCCCTTAGGGGAGTGACCTTATGTCCCTCTACCTTTGATAAAGCACTGCCTGCATGCATATAAATCAATTATCACCATCAGCTTATGCTAATTTTGAATTTAGATGGCATGCTGGAAATAAACAGGGGTGTTTATGCCTGTCTAGAAAAAAGACACCACAATAACAAGCCTCCCACTGTATACACACAAATACACCCAGATGGAATGCACACACACATCAGGATCCAGCAACCCCCTGACTTCAAGGAGCCTTCATTTAGCTGCTTGTGCTCTCTCTGTTTTCTAGGGCAATTTGGACAAACAGAGCAGCCAAAATAACACCAAGCAACACATAAACATCCCTTGTCAGCCATTTGCTCTCTGTTTTGCTGCTGTGTCATTCCCATTCCTGCTCTTATTGTTCTGATATTATTTTCTTTAATTTAGGGTACTCTGAGGGTTCTGGTGTTACCAGACTGGGAAGGAAAAGACATTCTGAAGTGGAAAGCATTACTCTATCCTTGAATACATCTTCCTTTTGTTATAGCCCAACTATCCACAAGAAATAGCACATGACAGCCTCCCCACCCAACCAGACAACACGACTTACTGGTGTCAATGGTCAAGAGCTGAAGCATTGGGTCCGGACAACAGCAGGGCATGCAGCTGGGAACACATCCAGGAGGGACATCAAGCCTCAAGACACAGAGCAGGATCAAAGGAGTCCCAACAGCCTCTGTGATCAAACCGAATGAAAATTTCCCTCACTGGCAGTCAGGTGACTGGTGGTGGCCAAGGCACAGCAAGCAGGCACCCAAGGAGCTTTAGGGCTACAAGCTCATCAGCAAAAGCTCCTTGTGCTTCCTTCTGGAGGACTTCTCCTTGCCCAGGCTCTGTCTGTGTCTGGACAATGAGTGGAGTATGAAGGTGCTATTTGGAGAGCAAAACACTTCAGTATATGACATGTTTTAGTGTAAGACATGCGGAACTGAATGCTGAGAATCTATTCTCTGCCATTGACATATCTTCATGATAAACATATTCATGAACTAGAGGTAATTTTTATCTCTGATTAAAGCTGTAAGCAGGCACAACTCTTTCCCAGTTGACAGCTCTGGGCAAGGAATGGATATGGCAGAACTGTCTAAAATACAAGTCAAGTTAATTTCCTTGGATCCTGAAATTCTCATCAACATGGGCATTTTCTGACGATCTGATTTACTTACCAGCAGTGCCCAGCCTTCTATGCCAAGGCAAAGAAAAACAGAGGACATATGCTGAAAAATTTGTGACATGGTCCCCTAATCAAGTGCTGGCTCCATCCTGTATCCTGTTATAAATTGTAATCTACATTGTGTCTACTATACACATGTCATTATTCTTTCCTCCACTCCGCCTGATTGCATTTAAATACTTTTTTTTAAAGTCATTATTGGTTCTACTCTATTTATATGTTGCTTGGTTTGGTGGTTATCATCTTTTCTTTTCAGCAGAGAGACCCAAGGTTACTTTTATTCTTCATATCTGAAGAGCCAATTAACTTCCAGCATCCCCCAATGCCATCCCAATAAATAGAGGCTGATCTAGCCATATTTCCTTCTACAAGGAGACCAGGATGTTCAGACAGTTCTGAATCCAGTCTTACCACTACTCCATGGCTGAGATACTCAGAGGATGGCCTCAGCTGAAACACTGACCACTCACCTGATTACTGTGTGTGCTGCTTTCCTTGTTGTTCTGTACACTCAGACTCTGTATCACTTTCGCTGACAGCCCAAAGGCACCCCGTTCCTGAGTGGTATTAGATGAGAATATCTGTTGTTGGATGGGGAAAATTGATTTATTTTTAGTGATATTTTAGTTATTTTCAATATTTTTACCATAGACTCTTATTTTTTCCCCTCATGCAGTCTCCTTACTTCCTGCTTATAAATCCACAAAATGCCCTTAAAATTATTCATCTTTCATTTAAAACTGCTGGGGGCTAGACTGGCCCCTGTGAGGTCTGGGGTGAGGAATTAAAACACTGTAGCAGCTTTCATGGGAACAGCTGTCCTAAAAAGAGAGTGACGCACAGGCACATCCTGGACACAGCCCCTCCATAAATAACATAACTCCAGCCCTCTTAAATATCCTCAGTATTTCTCACTAGGAGTTTTAGGGAGACATTATATTCATTTAAGACTGTACAGTCAGGCAGCTTCCTTGCTGCTTGGGGGCAGAGGAGCAGCGCCAGCATCAGCCACACACAGGCAGGTGGTTGCTCAGGGTGGCAAACTGATCGAGGAGCAGCATTTATGGTGGTCTCTACCTTTATACCTCTGTGCTTTGTCCTACTTTTGCTGAACTGTCACCTTTCAGTGTGGCGGAAGGCGAGACCGTGCAGGTGGTTGCATTCCCCAGGACAGGCAGAGTGATGTGACTGGAAGTTGGCCGAGTCCCACCGTTGCTTTACGCCATCCCAGCTGGTAGCACTACATCATCCCTGCAGAGCTGGGCAGGTGCCTCGGCGCTGGCAGAGGGGGAGGGCAGGGATCAAGCATGGTTCAAGGTCAGGAACACAAGCAGCAATGCAAGGGGGAAATGCATCACAGGCAGTGGGGAGCTGGCCCTGTGCTCTGGGTGTAGCTCAGAGAGGATGCTGTGAATGTGGGACTACCCAGCTACAGCCACAAAAATGGACCTTTCTCTCCTTGAGAAACAGGAAGGAAACGATGTGTCCTTCAGACAGCAAAGTGCTGTTCTGATTAGACTTTACAGAGAGGAGAGTGCTGAACAGGAAAGCAAAGAGGTTTGAGATGGGTGACTGCAAAAAATCAAGTAATGAAGGATAAAGTGCGAAATCTTGCTGGCCAATGGTAAGAAAACCTTCCATTTGTGAATCTAATAGGCGTGTGACACACACATGGTGGTAGTAGTTGAGCCGTCCCATCTGGCACTACTGATTAATCAAGAGCCTCTAAATCGAGGAAACCTCTGAAAATATCCATCGACAAGAGCCGAGAGTGTGAGAGAAAGTAAGACAACTCCAACTGTGTCGGCAGAGGCTGTGCTTGATGCTAACAGGTGGTGACGAACACTGCATGATTTAGAGCTCAGAGGGGAATAGGAATCTGAAAGATCAAGTATCATTCCAAAACACAGGCAGACTTTGGGACCCGAACATTAGGGCTTGAGGTCTTCCAGGACAGAGCTGAACATGAAATCGGGGAGAGGAAATGGAGAAATCAGCTCCAGTTCAGCATTCCCTGCCTTCAGGACCTCCTAATTACAAATAGCTTAAAAAGAAATTATTAGCTCACCTGATATGCCAACCTTTTTGTGAAAGCAGAACAATACAAAGCAAAGTCTGGTTTTGTTCAGATCTTAGAGCAGTGTTCAGACTCTGTTTCTATCAGTAGCACCTTGCATCCTTTACACAGTAAGTTTCAGTGACACCCAGACCTGTACCCTATACAAATGCTGATTGGCAGGATGAAGACTGGCAAAAGTAGAATCTACAAGTGATTTATGAATGCAATTCAGTGGCTCTGGCCAATATGCTTTATAAACAGCCTGGTTTGTTGAATTGCCTTACACATCATTTCTGCGAAAATACATGTAGGTCTCAGATGCTCTGCACGCAGCAAGAACTCCACAAGGCACCAAGAAAGTGAAGGAGAAGGGGTGGAGTAAATGAAACAGAAGCTCTGGAGAAGAGAAAATTAATTTCCCCAAAGTTGCAGAACTGAATCTGGGCAATGGAAGAAGCTCACTGGCTTGCCAATCCTAGGTGTTGCCATAAGAAAGGACTTTGGGACTCCCTTAGCATTGTCCCCAATATCCTTAGCAGTTATACACCCTGTTCTTCTCCTCAAGCAGAAAACTATCTTCAAAACAGTTTATCCCTCTTACAATGAGTATTAGCAGTAATATTAACCAGCCAAGGCTCTGCTATAGAACCCAAATTAAATGTGATATGAATTTGGGCTGATGAAGGTCTAGTGGGGGAACTGTATAGAGTGGACAAGAATCTGTTTTCTTTTTCTATTGTGTCAGAGTGAACCCTCTGAAAAGAGGACGGTGCAGCTTTAATAATAAAAGAAAAAAAATGAAAGAAGGAAAGAAAGAAAAAAAAGAAAGAAAGGTGCCTCAGTTGTCTCGGCAGCTGATCAACAAAGGAGCAGTCGTGAGCTGTAACCTCTTGGAGCTGCAGTCTGGAACATGACACATGTCAGGCTATGATAAATGGTGCGGAGTGTGTGCAATTTCAAGCGCAATGCCCTTGAGATGCTCAGGACCCCGATCGCAAATGTTATTGTTAAATTAAACCTTAAAGGAAGGATTGGGAAGGGGAGGGGTGGGTTTGTGCGTGTGCGTGCGTGTGCGCGTGCGTGTGTTTGCGTGCGTGTGTGTGCGTGTGTCTGTATTTATTTATATATATATATATAAATATATGGATATAGGAAACGCACAGAAGAGAAGGGGGAAATGGCAAGGTGAGGAGAGAAAAACTTGGTATTTCTTTTAATTGAATTGTGCATCTTCTAGGTCTGGCTGAGCTGTGGGAGAACTTCAGGCAGGGTTTTTCTACCCTACAGGCGTTTTATTATTTTTACTCCATCACAATTTGATAGCTGGAGATCAGCTAAAGTAGGCAAGTGCAAGATTGGAAAATAAGTAAGTAAGTAAATAAATAAATAAATACATGTCACAGATGTGCAGTTTCTCTAGCTCAAGTGCTCTGTGTCCAGGTATCTTTCAATCCAAATGAATGAAGTTTCAGAGAGTACTGAGTAGTGATTTTTGGGAGCTGCCAGTCTGAGGGCTGGTTTGTTAGTTGGGCTGTTGTTTGATGATGTGTGCTTGTTCTTTCTGAGACAAATACTCACGCTTAAAAGCTGCTCTGAGAAAGAGGTGACGTTCACATCCACCACACACTGTCAGGAGCACAGTGAGGAGCACAGGGACTCAACTTTGAAGGTCCTCCAGGCAGATTTCATCCCCAGCCTGCAAGAACAGCCCCGACGTGCAGTGCATTGCTTCTGCGATGTCAGTGTCCTACATCTTCCTGTAGTTTAAGGATTGGAGTAGGGACAGAGGCAGTGAACACGTATTTTAGACAAGCAATTGCAATATAATGAGTGGTCAAGGGGTATGGAATATAGAAGAAAGTAGAATGAGTAAGAAATAAACAACCTCTCCTGTATGCTGAATAACCTTTTGCCAGCAGAGGTGGCAAGGAGGGCTCCATAAGCCTTACCTGTGGCTTTTGCCTCAGGTGGGTGGTGTAGAGAGCAGGGACTGGATCTCCTGAGCGTCCAGGTCTTTCCTTGCTCCCTCTAACAAGGTGAGAACCAACATGCTCTGACCTTGAGGTTGTCTTTTGTCACTCTGGATCTGGACTTTATTCTGTTCCTCTCTCCTCTTCCGTCCATTGCCTCTTTTATGTCTTCCATCTTTACCATGTGCAGAGGAGTCTCCAGTTTTAACTCACTCAGATTCCTCAGAAGTCCTCTCTTTACTTTCTCCCTTTCCATCCTCCCTCCCCCACCCCATCCATGCTAAGTGCAATTAGTGTAGGCAGTGCAGGAAACACAGTGGAGAATGGATCTGTGCAAATGAGGGGGAGGACATGGAGTGGGTGAGGTACGGGGTGGGGGGAGCTGGAAAGTGTTCAAGGGGAAATGCTTGCATGGCTCGCATAATTGAAGGGAAGAAAGAAGCAAACGAACAACATAAACCCTCCAGTGGAAAAGGACATGGGAAAAGCCTTTAAATCATGATGAAAAGTAAATTCAAACAAACGGTAAAAGGTAACAAAGGACTAGCAATGACTCATTAAGCAAGATGCATTGTTTGTTCTAATTTTTACCAGGTACAAGGTAAACCCACTGGTTGGGAATGACCAACATAAGAGACCTCTATGACCTTTTTAAAACACTTAGGACAAGGAAAACAGGTAGCAGAGATCTGACTCCACCAGCAGTAATCCATCTGCTTATTACTTCTGGTTGCCTCCACAGTGACTCATTGTCCATTAAAGCCTTCAGAGTGTCATGACAGCATTAAAACCAGGGCTCAGATTTGGGAAATATAACAAATTTAAAGAACATACTAGATACCAATGTACTAAGATTATTATTTTTAGAAGGCATCTTACGAACATCCTACAGCTTGTTTTGTACTTTTTGGCTACTGTTGCCTAGAGTCCAGGAAAAGTCAAGTCCTTTTTCGGTTCTTTGGAACATTTTCCCCATGTTTCTTGTTATTAAAGAAAATAAACATTAGACAAAAGCAGACTTTATTGTATCTATAAATAATTCAATGCAGATGGATTCATGGAAAATACCAGCAGGCAGAGTTTCAGAGAGAAAGAGAGAAAGAGAGGGAATGTTCTAAGGTTAGATGGTAAGGAAACAGAAAGAGCAAAGCAGTAAGAAATTGCAAGATGTATTGAGAAGAATAGACAGAAACAAAAAGGTAACTAATGAAGGGTAACTGAACATAAAGGTACCTTGGAAAGACAACCCGATCACTTTGAAAAGTTCATATCCTTTAGTTATGGTCATGAGTGCTTCCTGCCACCAAGGAAAAGAAGGCATTCGCTATGTGTCTTGGAGGATTCCAGAGACTTGTGTTTAATCATCTCTCATACTGATGTGTTAGCTCTCCTAATTTTTCGTTTTGGGGACAATGGGCAGTTGCTGCTAATGTTAAGATGATTATTTAACATTGTATCCCTCCATTATGACCTTTCACAGGATCCTGTGGGCTTAGAAGCCCATGTGGTTCTTGTGCATGAATGCCGGGAACAAAAGTTCTATCAGTTGATAAAACTTATTGATATTCAGTGTTCTGTCTCATCCCAGGAAAACACCCCTTTCATTATAACATGAAATGTTGTATGAAATGAACATTGAGAAGAACTTGGCCCACAGGTAGGACAAGCTGATGAAGAAATGTGATGGGAAGGAAGAAGGACATTTACAGGAGGAACGGAGCAGCTTTGCTTCAAAGCCATCAATTTTGCTGATGTTGTACCAGAAAAACCTTCCTGGAGGTTTTCCTTCTGCCAGGCAAAGTGGAATAAAAGCCAATTAGGAACTGAGCTGGAATCATTGAAGCAAACAGAAAGCAAAAAAACACGGTACATGGAATTCTTCCCTACACCATGTAAGACATGTAAGGCCTGTTTGTCCGGTCACTACTTGGACAGGGATTGTATTCTTGTAAAGTGTCTTGGCTTTTGTTTCTGTGCGTAGCCAAAAGGCAACAGATACTGAAGTGGAAGGCAGAGGAGCTGTAAAACAGGTCTGTGACAACAGCTGAATCTGTCTCACCTCCCTAAGACTGCTTTTGGGAAAGGTGCTGGAATAGTGAGCTATCTCTGTGAGCACAAAGCATCAGGAGAGGGAGACAGGAAGGTTTCAAGGGAAGAGAACCACCCACCCAGAGGTGGGAAGAAAGGTTTACTTCAGACACTAGAGAAGCAGAAGAAGAACACAGCGAGAAATCTTCTTCTTGCCATTCTGCTGCTTTGCCACACGCTGAGGGAGCAGCACATTGTTCTCCAGCTGAACAATGCCCGGTTCCCACCACATGCAATGGGAAAAGAATGGGAGCTTTGCTTTCCTTTGCTTTATTATCAACTTGTGCAGTGCAGAGATAACTGCACAGGCTGCTCGGTCCCCGAAAAGCAAAGATGAATTTTGATCAAAATTGGATTACAGGGCATTTCATTTCTACTTAAGAATGGTTTTGAATTGGTTTCCCATTTACTCAATATACAAAAAAATAACAAAATAAAACCTGTCAAGACTGAATAATGCTGCTGAAAGGAAAAAATAAAGCTCAAAAATTTGCCGAAAAATAATTGGACTGAAACAGCTCCAAGTCAGATTAGCTTTAAATCTTCTTAAGAATGATGAAGGCTCTCGCAACCAAAAGCAAGTTGTTTCATTAGGCTGATTCTGCATATTTAATTCTCAGTCTGCCAACTTAATGCAATATTTTTTGGTTATCAGGGGCCATTTTTTCTTGATATATAATAATGACATTGCATTTGGTTTAAAAGTAGAAGTCCACAATCAAGGCAATCACAGACTATTAAATGCTCAGTCAAGTCCCAATCAAATTGTGTTCAACTGGGTTAAAGGGAGACAGTCAGATCTGCCAATCCCAAAATACAGTCCAGCCCTCCAGCCCATCCTGTGGCCAAAGGAATAGCACTCTCTTGACTTTAACAGACTCTGTGATGGAAAATATTTCTGTCCAAAACAAAATTGGCCTGTAATCTGGGTAAGCTATTCAGAGCAAAGAGTGGCAAATTTAGCCTTTTTTCCTGTTCACAAATCATCCATGTACGGACTTTGTTGTTTTAATGCCTTTGCATGTGTTTGTCTGACAAATACTATATATAGTAATATCTCAGCAGCCTGGCAACATTGATTACATCTTGTATTATCTACAATAGACTGGTCCTTTAGGTTATGATGCAATTTAGCCATAGAGCAGATATGTTAAAATACCAGTGTAAAATGTACTAAATCAGATCCTCATGAATTTTAAAGCCTGGAGTCTGAAGCTCTTCCTCAATCTGTTTACCAAATCAGTGTGACTGCTCTCAAATTAAAGTGCAGTGCCCCATAACCAAGACGAGACTTATGAGCCATCATAAACCTACTTTTCACTTGTAAATGGTAGCTGACTCAGCTGTAACCTGAAAGCAGATTTTGGGACCACAATATTAACATTTCCAAAAGTTTCCAACCATTGTGAACATCTAGACTCCTTCAAAATCATCCAGCATGCTGGATGTGGGTTCTGAGTTGAGTGAAGTATTTGTCCTCAATAAATATCTATTGAGAGCAACAGAAATGTCCCCTTTGTTTTAAAATGTTGTTTTACAACAACACATGTTTATAAGTGTGTGTGTGTGTGTGTGTGTTTGTGAAGGGATTAATTGAAAAATAAGGTTATAATACTGAAAAGAAGAAAATCTACATTTTTGCCAAATGATGTTGTGCATTAAGGTCAGATACTGAGGCAAATTTCATTTACAGGACTGAGGGCTCAGTGTGATGACACAGAGACCTTTATCAACATTCGCTACCCAGATCCTAATTTTGTCAAAAAATGCTGCTTAAGGACCTCAGGTTTCACCTCTTTCTGGAGGAGATAATGTACATCTGACTTATAGTTCAACCGAAAACTTCATCTCCCATTCATCTGAGTCCCTGTTCATACCCACAACAGCTCACTCCTCTTTTTTCTGGTGCCAAAAATATAGAGATAGGGCTGTAAATGTCTCCCATAGGCACAGGTTGCCCAAGGAAGCTGTGAATGCCTCATTCCTGAAAGTGTTTAAGTCCAGGTTGGGTGGGGTTCTGAGAAACATGATTTAGCAGAAGGTGTCCCTGCCCATGATAAAGGGGTTGGACTGGATGATCTTTGAAGGTCCCTTTGAACCCTAACCTCTCTCCATGAGATGACTGAATCTATACATTCCTTATGCCCTGAGTGGACATTCAGGAAATTTCTATAATGACACAAAACCTATTTATTACCTGTGAGAGATCTGATCCTCAAGTATGTGGCGGCAAAAGGAAAGTATTGCATGGGTCATGTTGAGTCTTCTCAATGTTTGCTGGTATTTCTCTCCAGAAAGAAAACTTTTCTTGCTGATGTGCCAGTCTCTTGAAGAAAAAAAAAAAAAAGACAAAGATTCCCCTTCTGCCGACATTCCCTTCCGAGTCTGGGAACCTCTATTGTCTTTTCTCTGGTAATAAATGATAATAATTAAAGGCAAATACACAATAATTAGTCACACTAGGTTTATCCATCTGGCATACCTGTATCTCATCACTGTGTCTTTGAAACAGATGACAAGCACCATATTGCACAACATCCTGCTAATGGGACTGAGCAGGGAAAAAGAAGGTAAAAGGGTTACCACAAAAAATTAAAAAAAAAAAAAAAGAAAAGAAGAGAAGAGAAAGTAAAAGAAAAAGAAAGGCCAGCAACAGGACTAACAACATTATAGAACATTATAAAAACTAGTGGTGGCTGACTGTCAAGATATAAACCACTTACTGGCAGATGTGCTTTCGAGTGGAGGTTAGAAAAACATGAAAATATGCAGCCCTCTGCTTAAACTACCTTTTCCTTAAAATACCTGTACCTGACATACCTAGTGTTGAAATAAGGATCTTTTCCTGGAAGACAGTAGCTGGGCATGCAGAGGTATGAGGAAAACAAGCCATTTTAAGATATTTTCCAGGCTAACTGAAAAGTTTAGGTTTCATTCTGAGGATAACATGTTGTGGACCAAATAATCAGCTATTTTGGTCCCTCTTCCCTAGTTTGATTGATGCACACCAGGAGTCTCTCCATCACTATCAGGGCTGCCTGAGAAAAGGCAGACAAAAATTAATACAGCAAAGAATTTTCAACAAATATTTACTCCTTTTAAAAAATGATCATACAAGTCTGGCATTTGATTTCTGGGAACTTGTGAGAAGCAGAGATTTACTTGTATAAATAATCACAGGGAGCCAATTTCAGTCACATGTATTCAGATTTCGATTAAACCTCCACAAGTGCTTCAACTCCCTCTCAAACAGACAGCAGAACCTGGCAGGCACTGAGAGCTGATTGTCTGGCTGTAATGATTTTTGGGTTGTAGTGCAGTCATGCCCAAGACACCAGGCATGGAGCTGGGCCCTGCTATGTTACCTAGCTGCATAAAAACAAGGAAAGCAAACAAAGGCAGGACCTGACCAAAAGCCTCTACAACCTTGATGCCAGATGAGTATCAAGCAGAAAAGTGATTTTCTTCTTCCCTAGGTCTAATCTGCCTGAGCCTTGCATAGCTGATATCTGGAAGCTACCAGTTACCACTCTCTAAAGCAATAAAATAATACAAATTAGTATTTTTTAAAAATAGTCTATAATATATTCTGAGGTAAAAAAATATCATTAGTAATTTATACCCACCTAAGCCTCAAGGCAAAATCTTTCTTCAGAATATCAATCTGCCCATCAAGCTGCTCTGTCACCTACACTCTGTGAATATTTGTATGTGGGGTTTAAGGAACATCTCAGCTCTGTCTTTGCAATGAAGATAGATGTTCTGTAGGTGTTACTGAGCTCAAACTCATCACAAGTCATAGGGTGGCTGATGTGGTTTCCTGCTGGACATCCCAGTCTCAGGAAGAGAATAATCACGACCTTGGCCAAGCTTACCTGCATCCAAGCAGTGCATCCATGTGTTTGTAGAAGTGTTAATGGCAAATTGGTTCATTTTCATGCGGTTCTTGTGCATTAGGAACTCTGACCATATAGAAAGATAAAGAAAATAATGGGAAATGCATTTTGAATGAAGAGAGGTTTAACAGGTGCTCTCCTAGCATCTCCTACTGAACTCCACCCCTGACCACGTTAGCACAGGGAATGCATCATTACTTGTGTTGGGAGAACAGATTTTTTTTTTATACACCTGGAGCTTACTTTGCACAAGCTTGCATCCCAGGACTTCAGCCCTGCTAAGCTCACTGGTGTACCTCACACACAATAAGCTGCAATGCTCTTTCATTAGCCTACAAATGCAAAAATTTGCATTACTCTGCAAATGAATTGTCTCCCTCAGTCTGGGAAGCACCATGAGACTCTGGGATGGGGAACTTATATAAAACAGGAGTTGGTCATTAATTCTTCCTAGGTAAATTAACTGGGGACAAGCTTTTCAAAATACTTCCTGTACATATTTTCTATACAAAGAGACCTTCTCTTGTTTGTTTCTCTCTTCCTCTGGACAGTCCCTAGTGATGGTTTTCACAGCTCTTATGGAAGCAGCTCATTGTTCTGCAGAGACTTAATTAAAGTGTACTTCCATGTGAAATTAGGCTATTGTATTTATTTAATCTTTATGGTAATTGCTGTAGAAGGGCTGTGACTGTCTGCATCCTACTCTCACACCCACATCTCTCCCCACCCCATCCCACAGTCACCACTCCCTGAAGGAAATGGCAAGTTGTTCTGCCCTGGTTGAACCCCTCATCTACTCAAGTGATGCATTTGAACTTTAACCCATAGACAGCAATATTTGCTCACCATGCCAGCATCTTTCAGAGACTTAAGGTGTGCTGGAAGAGCTCTAGAGAGAGAAATGTGTGTTTTGTTTTTTTTCTTCTCACAAGCATTAGCTGATACTGCATTGACTTCTTACAATTGTATTGACTTATTAGCAGAGCTCATGTGGTATTTCACACTTTCTGTGCCAGTTCATAGGTCTTTCCCAGTCTGGATTTCAGATTGAAACTGTGCACTCCATTGCCATGAGAAAGTTTTTTCTTAAAATTGAAAATTAAACGTTTACGAGTCCAGTTTAACCACCCGAAATGTTAAAGACAAAATGTCAATGAACACATAATTGCCAGGTATCACTTATGTCCAGATATTATCCAAGCAAAGAGTAAAATAAAGCTCTGGCACTTGATTACTCTTGTGGGGGTAGGAGGAATGGCTACAATTTGTTTCCAGAACATATCCACAGTGAGATGAGTCTGTTTTCCAAAGAGATGTTCATAAATTGAAAACAACATCAGGTTTCATTGACTCCACTGTGCCTGGAAACAGATGAGTAGAGTTACAGTGAGGAATAAAAATCAAATAAATGTAATTAAAGCCTCCAAATGGTCTGATGCCAATGTGATTGGCATTTAATATTTTGTCCTCGAAGACTGAGCTCCCAAAAAGCATTTGTCCTGAGATGCACCAGCAGACAGGCGCTCTGCCTCTCTCTGAGACCATACCTAAAGTTCGAGTCTGACTCAAGAGAGCTCAGTCACAGCACAGGAAGAGGAAAATTGAGGTTTCTGGCTCATCACTGTAAGGATGGAATTGCATTTTCTGACATAGTCTAACATCCTGTCTTAATTACTGTTGCTTTAATCCTCTCACATACAGAGGCTTCATATTTAACATAATTTTTCAGATTGGTTGAATAAAACACAAGAATTGGGCATTTCATAAATCAGTTGTCTGAAGTACAGATTATAATCCAAAGCACTTCCAGAAATTATCTTGTCTGTCTTCTGCCAGGTCTATATTTTATGCAATCAATAACCCACACTTTCTTTCCATAAGAACTGACTATTCTCTTTCATACTGTCCCACAGGGCTCTGTGCTGGCCCTTGTGCTTGTGAAACTCTGAATTGGCTTCCTCTTCTAAATCAGCATGAGGAGTGAATTATTATTGCAACATCACATCACTATCGCTCAGATTCACTTTGATTTATCTGCAGGCTGATCCCAACAGCCCAGCTCTGCTTTCTTGCTGGGCTGATGTGTTGATGCAGCTATTGTTTCAAATCTGGTGGTAGAGAGACTATAGCTGTGCTCTTTCTTTGCAGTTTGCCTTTCTGGATGGTGGGCTGCATAGCTCCACACTGACATAAGGGACACGTCCACCACTTTGGAAGGAGATAGGAGAAACCCTTCACTAGGCAAAAATGGAATAATTCATCTCCACTGCACTGCAAAAGCTTTAACCTAATCCTTTGGGCACAGAGAATTGCTTCAACTCTAGGTTTTATAGCCATTCAAAACTTTTTTAGTGTTAACTCTGGCTATTCCTCTTCTCCATATAACTGTCTGTTTGGCTGTATAGATCCCAATAAAGTCTGACTCTGGCAAAATTTTCTCACAAAATTAACTTTTTTGCACTCTAATACCTGATTTAATATATGTTATTCTGTTTCAGCTTTTGTTGCAACTACCAGAAGGTAAAAAATGATGCTGCAAAACCTCTGAAGAGGCATAATAATCAAAGGACAATGTTTGTAAGCTCTAGATGAGCTCTCATAGGTGCTTTGTTTGCATGTTAAAGGAGACATATTCCAGTCTGAGAGGGCTTTCCATCTTAGGAAAACATCAGACTTAGTAGGCACCTGGAATAACCAAAGATGTTAGAAAAATAAGTAATCTTCCATTTTGCTTGGTTTTTTCCCTGGACCAGGCTCAGTTTCTAGGTAAAGGGAATTTGAAGCACTGTCTGTGGGACTTCAGTTTGACTTGGTTTTGCTCCATAGGTGTAGCCCCAGCTATCTGAAATCTGTTCCTACACATTCCCCCTTGTGCAGGTCTAGGAAACTGGGGCATGAGCTCAGCATCTCAAATAAGCTTCCAGTTTCACCTGCAGCCCCTCCTGAGTGTATCCCCTTAGACTCCTATCCCATTTTGAATTTCTTCTTTAGAACAACACCTCCCCTCCTCAGAGAATTGCTCCTTTATTGAGCTTATTTTTGGACTCCAAAGGTGCTGCCAGGAAAGGCAGAAATGACAGTTCTCTTTGATGCAAATCAGGTAATACAACTGCACTTGCTGTCGTGTTGTACCTACAGGAGTGCTGGGATTGTATCTGAGGGGATGTTTGATCTTCCATGACTATCTCTTACAATCCCCTTTTTTATATGGTTTATATACACCCTACATGTGTCCAGGTAGTGCTGCACCAAGGACTGATCTCAGAGTGTGGCTGTTTTTGAACTGGCCAGTGTTGTCCTTCAGGCCCTGAAAAATGCACAGGGCCACACCTTACAGGGCCTAAAGGAAAGAAATAAGGAAAAACAAAACAAAAAGCCCAGCGACTATGAACGGGCAGAAACTTCAGCTCCATTATCACTCCCCTTCATCTGCTCAAAAACTCTCACTGCAGGGGTTGTCATGGTGATGCAGGTTTGACCTCTCACTTTTTACTCTTCCAGAAGCTAAAAAGGTAAAAATGAGCCATTCTGTCTCGAATGAAAATCAACCTCCCTCAGTCAAAGGACGCTGAATTGCTTTTTCCCTTTGTCAAACCCAAACGTTTCCATAGGCGACACAGAAATAAATAAATAAATAATGAATACTGGACATTGAGGAGCATCCATGGGTTTGGTGGGATGCAGCAGTGGCCATGGTAGATGGGGCCCAGCAGCAGTTGTCCATCCCCAAGTTTCCTAGAAGTCACAAGGCGCCGCATCCCACATTTCCACATTTCCCCTGCCTCCGTGGCCAGCTCCTTACTCAGCCACTTCAGCGTGGGGTTTGTGTTTGTGGCAGCTCTAGGGCAGAAAAATCAAACTATTGATTGAACTGTGTGGCAGCCTCATAAGGCATTATTAGCAGCCTGCTATAAGCAGGGCCAGAAAGGGTAAAATCATTTGTTTTTATTAATATTCTGGAAAGCTGGGCCTCAGCGAACCTGCTGTTTGGCCTCGTTGGCAGCAAAGCGATCACACCATCTCCTTGTCCCTGGATGAAGCTGGTGATGCATGTGGAGGTCCTTGTGTTTGTATGAGAGGGTGGCCTAATGTATTGGGATAGAGCCCTTGTCTGAACTATGAGCCAAAGTAATCTCCTTCTGTCGATTACCATTGAATCTAAGTCCTCTGCTTTGATAACCAAATCCTTCCCTACTTGCTGATTCCCCCCCTCCAGTCTCTCCTCCCACCACTCTCACACAGTGCCAGGGTAGCTTGATATGTGAAACCAGCATGACTTCAAATCAAATATTCAGGTTAGCGACAAGCTGGCCTTGAATGAAACATTTGAAGAACCTCAGATGAAAATTCCCCGATGCTCCATCAAATCTCTTTGTGCAAGAGAGTCTCCACCAGTTCTACCTTAAGTGAGAGCTACTGAATTTACTTGAGAGAATCAAAACAACCTGAGGTATATATATAAATACACACATGCACACATGTATATATATATATTGCATGTGTATGTGTATTTATATGTCTTATATATATATATATATATATATAAAGTGCCAGCCTTAAAATCCTACTAAACTGCAATTGAGGACCAGAGTCATCTAAAGTTCAAATTTTTCCCATGACTTTGGTATGAAAGTTTCTGAGAACAAGTGGTTTTGGATTGTGTGCCACTGCAGAAGGTCCTCACAGCACCAACAGGAGTTCAGCTCCTCTCCAAACACCAATATCCTCAAACCAAGGACCATCTTTCTGGGGATTCTTCAATCGCAAGTCCTTGCTTCCACTTTTATCTCCTTACAGATGAGTCTTTAGTGAAACAGGTTCAACAGACAGGTCTGGCAGTCCTTCCTCCCACCCTTTGTGCATTCACCAACCTCCAGACACACTCTGATGCCTGAGCCGTCTCCCCCAAACGTTTTGTGTGTGAACACTGGAGGTGTTTCAGCAGAATGAACGCACTTTTGCCTCCCACATGTTTCAGAAGCAGAGCTGTGCTGAACAGCAAGTTCCTCTGGGCCCAAGACTACTTCTCAGATCACAGACTACTTCACATAACCACACTGACCTTCCCTTTTGCTCCTTTGCAAATCAATACTCATTGAGGCACTAGGAGCTCCTTGTCCACTATCTCAATTAGTAACTTCAAGCTTTTTGAGAGCTGAAGAACAGGGGCAATGCCTGCCATGACCTACCTTTCTCCTTTGCCAGCCTCTCTGGTGCACACAGACCTTCCTCTCCTCGTCACACACAGCGGCAGCCTGGAATGTCCTTGTCACAGGTCTCATGCTGCACCCTTTTGCTCATTTCTGGAAATAGCCACAGATTTTCCCTTTGAAACCTTAACCTCCTTCAAGTCCAGCAGTGACCATGACTACAAGAGTCACCACAACCTCCTAATTCATTCAGAAGAGTCATATCATGAAAGAACACAGTAGATTGCTTCTTGCCCTCAGCTAGAAGACCACTGATGCCCTGAATTATGAAGACAGATAGTATTAGTGGCAATACTTCAAGAGTATCTTCTGGAAGGGCATTCCACAGGTTAATTACACCTGTGAAGCTTTTCCTTTACAACATTAGAGCCCAGTGAGTGTGATTTGCCTCTATAAAAGATGGTTGTCATGTTCCATGCAAGCTATTTCTCTAGCACAAACAGGTATTTTCTAAGATTAAGCTTTACAGGGGAAAAAGAAATATTTTCTCAGACATACCCTTTTGTCTTAATTTCAGCTATACTAGAAGCAAATCCACTTCTATTTAGACTTACTTTGGGGATCAGGGGTGAGAGGGATTGTAGTATATAGTGCCCTAATCCCATTGTTTTCATATTGTAATTCTCTGGAAATAAGATAGCGATGGGATATTAGGAAGGTGCTAACTTCTGTATATTTATGCTCATAAGTTAAGCCTTGAAATGCAAATTAAAAAGAACTTACCACCACCATTTTTTCTCTCTCTCTGTTATCCTGCATTTTCCACAGCCTGAAAGATGTAAGTCATTAGATAAATGCCTGCCAGTGGAATGCTGTGGCTGCAATGTAAACTATGAAGACAAAATCCATTAAAAAAAAAATAATAGCACATCCCCCAGAGAAAAGTTCTGCTTTTCACATCTAAATGTACTAGTTATCAGCTGTTCCTGTTCACAGGACATTAAAATGCAAGCTGTTTTCTAAGCCCTGGTTCAGGTCTAACTGGACTCAAGCTTGGAGCTAAAATAGAACATTTTTTACCAAGTGGTGTAATGTAAAACTGTCATGTAAACATCTCTCCTCCTTACTAGGTCTCTCTATGGTTTTCTCCAGATAATCCTACTTTTTCTTTATAGCATCATCATTTATGTCTTTGTTTATTAGCGGAATGAACTTGTCAGTAATTTTCTTCCCACCAGCCAACCCTTTTCCCAGCTCCCTACATGCTCATCTCTCCAGCCTGGATCAGACACAATGGGGAGTGCTCCTGCCAAAAGCATTTCAACATCAGCTGTTCAGCCTGCTGCAGGGTGAGGAGGTCACCCCTGGATACTTGTCAGTGGCCTCCTGAGCCCAGAGGTCAAGCTGGGACCAGAGAAGAGTGACCAGGGTTGCAGTGGTCATGGCCAGTGGCTCTGGACTCCAGAAGCAGCACTGTGAGATGGAAGGGAGCTTGCAGGGAAGAAGTGTCTGATGGCATTCCCAGCACAGACAGATTCCATGTGGAATTCCATGCTGAGCTGGTCTGTAAGATGCTGCCACAGCGCTGGAAGCAGCTTAAACACCAAAACCCCTGAGATATGAGGATGGTTCTCAAATTCCAGGACTCATCTTCTGATTCCACCACTCTAATTGACCAGTTTAACCCATACACCACCTGGACACATCCTGCAGATGCTCTATCCTTCAAACAGACAAAGTTTATTTCCTCCTGATATTTTGCTTTTATAACTCACAGCTTCTGCTTTCAAGGCTGCGAGGATGGTTGAGTCTGACTTTCAGTTCTGCCAGAGATTTCCTTCTTTGATTTTTAGATAAACCACTAAGCTTCTGGCCAGCTGGGGAAATTAGTGACTAATAAACTCTTGCATAAAGTTGGAGCAGATCAGCTGCACAGCACAGCACCCTGTGAATCGGCTCCTCTCCGACAAGCGGATTCACCGTGTGACTCACTGTGGGTTAAGAAGTTGCTGATCCATAGTAACTGTTTGTCCATGGCAAACGTGAGATAATTTAAGGGAGTTTAAGCATTTTTCTTTGCCAGTCCACACGATGAGTTCGTGCAGGGTGGTTAGTACACAGTAAATTCACACCGTAATTTACTGTGTACTAATTTCCCCAAGCTTTTAATTTCACAGTGTCTCAGTTTCCTCATCTGTAAAACAGAGATAATAAATACTTTCCTTTCTGGCAGGAGTGCTCCAGATCCTTCTGCAGTAAACATAAAAGCAAACATTTTAAAATAGTTACTTACAGAAACTTAATTTTTGGTGTAAACAGTTATTTGTGTCTGATCTTATACTACAACAGCATGAGACTAGAGGTGTAAGCAAATAAAATTTGTAAAGTAAACAACTACTAATGTTAAAAACAACTAGGATGCTGACCACAATATTATTTATATGCAGCTGCAATTGCAAACATATTTTAAAGCTTTCTGTTTCAATCCACCTGTGATTCCTTACAAAGGGAATAAAACTAAAATGATGCATTTGCCATAAAGATGCACTAGACTGTTTTCTTTAAAAAGAAGCAACACATGTCAGGAAGGCCTAAACCTTGTATTTCTCAAGAGGCCCTAAACTTCTTTTTGAGCGAGTGATGCATGATCAGACCCAGAAAACAGTGTGGTTTTTATTTCAGATTTTTCTAGACTGTAATAGCCCAAGGGTATGTGCTATAAACTGGAGGAGTTGGAGGAGACCCATTTTTAAGAGGAATATGGTAAGGTTTCTGTTTCTGATTGGAATGTTTGTTTTAAACTTTTCTTTTACAGGAACATTTCAAAACTAGTCGCAGTTTCAATGATGACTAAATTCACATCGTAATCCCAGTCCTTAGGAATTGTCCTATTCTTTCTGGTACAGCTGAGACTTCAAGAAAGGAAAATTTGCCTTTAAAAACTATCTTTCATGCTGAAATTAGGATTATAGTATTAAAACCTAAAGACTGTGGAGGTCAGGAACCAAAAGGGAAAATCAGGAACTTTTTTTTCATTAGCATCCATATACTAGAATTTCAGATTAACATATAAAAAGGAAACACTTGAAACTTGTGTATGTGGATATGAGACCTTCCCCCCCCCCCCCCCCCCAGTTGCTGAAGAAAACTTTTAGATCTGCTCCTGCTCTACTAACAAAGCAGTTTAAATTGAAAAGCTTTCAGTTTTTTCCTTTTCTAACTCTTCAGGTATTTCTAAGAGATATTTCACGCAGGCAAAGAACAGCTAATTCCAATCAGCGGTTGCCTCCTTGAGCGAGTTCCACCGCGGTGCAACTCAGCTCCGCTCCGTACCGTGGAACTCAACTGCCATCCACTGGAGGAGAGAGGCAGCGGCAGGGGCTCTTCTCAACCGTAGAATTCACAGCAAAAATAAAAGGAAAGTATGAACTCGGGGCGTACTTTGCTTATTTTATCTGTTCTCTTGCATCTCCCTGACACGAAGCACGACTGAAGTTAATAACTCTGAGAAAATACAACTGCCGAGAAAACACTTTTCAGAGTCTTGGCCAAGCGACTGCAGTAGTGACTGTCTTTAACCACTGTCTTTAAATCCAATAATTCTTAATAGCCATATGAAGAGAAAGAAAGGGAAAGGAGAGAAGCAAAACTATTGTTTTAAGATAAGAACAATGTTTAATCCAGTTTAGGACAAGTTAGGATCCTTAGAGCCCAGTTTTTTACACTAGAAAGCACACAGTAATCTCCTTTAATGTGCTTATGTAAAGGTTAATTCCTTAAAATATCACTGATTAAATAAAAAACAATTACAATAAAAGTCTCTAAGTGCTGACTGCAATAGCCCTAGCAGCAGAAAACAGGCTGGCTGCAGCCAGAGATCTTGTCCATCTGCCCGACATTTTGATGCCTCAGCTGACTTGAATTAGGAGAGAATAACTTGGAAGATTTTTGAGTGCATCCAGCCCCAAGTTAAGAAAGTCCTCTGAAGCAGTGACTTATATTGCTTAAGCCCATGCAGGGAGCTCCCAGTTATGCTCTTGATGGCTTTATTAGAAACACAGTGGTGGATCTGTGCGATATAAAAACCATCCAGGGGAGAGCTTCAACACCTGATCCCCCCCTTTGCAAGGAACAGAAATATTTGGGGGGGGGGGGGAATAGCTGAGAGCTCTTCACCATTCCTGGTACCTCCCATCACCGTGCCCTTTCCCCCCAAAGACGTTCGCCTCCCATGCAACACATGTTGGAGTGAACTTTTGCTCCTCAGAAAATGGGACGACACACTTTCCCGTGCAGGCGGGTGAGGACGTTTCCCTCTGATTCCTGCGGCTCAGTGCTGAAGGATGTCGTGTTCCACGAGGTTTGAGATCTCCGGTGCCCTGAGACTGAGCTTTTCGTTTCTGGTGAGGTCCTTGACAGCTGAGATGGGTGGCTCTGGTTTGATTGTCGCTCTCCATCACGCTCAGGGAAAGCAGGGCTGAGAAGTTGGGTAGAAATATCCTTCACTGCCTTCCCTTCTGCAGAAGCCTGACTTGTGCTTGCCTCGTGTTCTGCAAATGCTGCAGTCCTTGCGTAGACAAAATCCTAACAACTCGGAGGTTTAGTTTGCCTGGCTAAAAACTGCAGGATTTGACCTCTGGAAGCTCATGCTAAGTCCTCGCAGCTCTGATTTTGAGTTTAAGCTTTGGCCTGGAATAACAATGACTGTGAGGGAAGCAATAGGTTACGAGCTGGGTTAAATGATACCTGCTTCTTGCCAGAAAGACTAACTGTATTCAAGAAACTTCTGTCCTCATTTTCCTTTAAATAAATATATAAAGATGTTCAAACTTCCCATCTGAGCTGCAATAATGAAAATCATGTGCACATTAATTTGTACGGGGGTCAGTGAGTCTCCCCAGCTCAATGGTTTTCAAACAGAGTGCGTAGTAAGCCCATAAAACATTTATTTTTCATAATTTATGAAGCATTACATATTGTGAGTCCACAATGCCAGCTGACGTAATATGTGATAAATTTGAAATAACAAAACATTTCTCATGTATTTTCCTCCTGATGTGACAATGTGGGACATAAATTTAAAAGAAAGTTGCCTTAGAAGACAAAAGCAAGGCAAAAGAAAAGAACGCTCTTAAATCAATAAATACTTATATTCCACCAATCACTTATTGAGCCATTCCCCACTCAAGACCGCAGCTCTCAGCTTTTTTGGAAGCCTCTTGCTGCCCCTGCTTCAAAGCTGGAATGAAAGGCTGCTGGGGTGGGTCACTGGTGCCCCCCACGAGCCGCGGGGCTGGTGGCGGTGCCGGCAGCTGCCGGTGTGAGATCCCTGCCCGCTGCCTGTCCCCCCAGAGCCAGCCAAGAGCCACCCAGCGTGGGCTGCCGGCACAGCTGCTCTCTGTCCTGTGCTGGGAAAATCCTGCCGAGGGTTGATGACAGGCGGTGGGGCACAAAATCAATACCGTGTAAAGGTAATTTTCCTCCGTAACAATTATCATCCCCTGTATTCCCAGGAAGAGTAGCAGTGGCAGGCTTTGCACTTTTGAAGATAACTTTCTAGTGCTAATTTAGCAGGCATGCAAATATGTAATTGCAAGATTATAATACAGAGCACAGAGCATTGCAGAAAACACTTAAAACTCACCTACGCGGCTCTGAAAGCCAGCTGATAAATTCTCATATTACAGGAAACACCTTACAGGCTGAAGGTTGAGACTCTCAGCATCTGTAAAATTGCCAAGTGACTCCTACCAAGCAGCGAGTACCTGGTGCTCAGCACTATTTGGTTTCGTTTTGTCTTGTTTTGTTCAATTCAGTGCACCAAAGCAATATCTGCTTCAAAAAAACGCTGCAGCCCAAGGAAGGGAAAAAATGTGGAAGTTATTTGAATGCATGATGTAGAACAGGAGTGAAGGGCAGAAAAGGGTAAAGTGGTTCAGGGACCTTTTCTGGTGTCAGTACTCTGGTTTATAAATAAACACAAAAATATTTAAAGATTGTGAAAAGCGTGCCTTGCAATGAAAGAATGAACTTCCATTTTAATTTCAGCTTTTGTATTTGTGGAGCTTGATTAAACTTTACACCAGAAGCCCAAATGTGGGGGGGAAAAAATAAAAATCCGTGCAAACAATACCCACCAGGAATGATGTGAAGTTCAGCATGTTGGAAGTCAGTTTTCCCAGGAAAAGACAGCACATCCACCGCAGCCAGGCGTGCAGGGACATCTACTGGTAGAGCAGCCCGAGCTGGCCTTGATGACTACAAAAAGTCCAGTTTTACACAAAAAAAACCCATCAGTTTTAGTGACAGCAGAAGGTTTTGGCTGATCTAGTAAGAGGAATGTGTACAGAAAAGGGAGAAAAAGACACCGGCTGGTCCCAAGGGTGAAATTAAGCTTCTACACAACGTATCCCAGGGTGGGGTGTCCTTAGCTAAGCAACCCCGGCTGCAAAAACATGCTTATGGAGGCACTGGTGGGGATGCTGAGCACACAGCCAATCTCACCCTTTCCAACATTTTTCCTGCACCACTCTCCTGCTGGTTTGGCCCTGTACACGAAGGAAGCAAGCCTCAGGTGCAGACCCAGCCTCACCACAGAGTTCTCCTGCATAAGCCTTGGGGACAGCAATGAGATTTGGCTGTTCTTCCCTCCCTCTCCCCCAGCAGCAGAAACCTCAGGCAACCAGACAGAACATTCCCAGAAGTAAAGGCTCCTTGCCTCCTCCCTGCCCTTTGATAAAACCACAGGAGACAAGGCATATTTAATCCCTTCTGGAAATATATGTACACCAAACTGATTAGATAGAGCAGGAACCAGCCTGACCCCAACATTTGAAACACTGCCTACCCTTCTCGAGACAGGATGAGGATCACAAGCCAGGCAGCCTTACTGTAAAAAGCTACTCAGAAGTGTTTGTTTTTCTCATCTCCAAATCAAGACAAATTTCTCAACTCCTTGTAGGAGTCCTGGTTCTATAACTCATAAATGGAAATAAGTGTCTTTCTCCCCACCCCCACCCGTGGTGTCTTCTCCACATACTGTTTTCTGCCCTCAGGGTATCTGTTCTATACTTCCAAAAAAAATCCATCTGGTTAATTTACTGTAACACACTTACCAGAACTGTAAGATTATAGGAAAAAAAAACATTCGAAAAGGACCTCTGGAGGTTTCTAGGCCAACCTCCTGCTTCTTGGAGCTTCATTAACATCAACACCAGACCAAATTGGGGATGCTTTTGTGTAGGTGATCCCTGATAGTCACCAAGGAGAGAAATCCCACCACTTCCCTGAATGACATGCCCCAGTGCTGTACTGCACCCCAGGTAAAGAAGTTTAATTCTAGTTTTAGACATAAGACATTAAAGTAATCTTGAAGTGAAACAGTCATCCCTAGTAGCTGAACATGGTTCAGCAGTATTCTAAGTCCAGCTTGTACCTGGATTTCAAAACCATCCATTTACATTTTAGTTTCAGTTCAAGCCATCTTTCCCTCCAGCATTCGCCCTCACAAAGACCACAGCTGGGCTAAATCCAGACTTCTAGCACAGCTCCACCAAGCAGTGGGGGAGTAAAAAAGGTTGAGAGGGGTTGGCAGAAAGGCAGGAGAGCTGGGAAGCAAGGGAACACAGTGATGTACATTGCCAATGAGGTATAGTCCTAAATACCATGGACATTTGCTACCTAAAAGTTCCATTTCATCTAAATATACTCACATTTCCTTTGATAACACAGGGCTTTCAGCATTTTTAGGCTCTTCCCAAAAGCAGCTGCTGAAAAACAGTTAAGTGTTTCTTTAGAAGTAAAGCACCTCCAAAATCTTTCACTCAGCTGACATTATGAAGATCAGAAAACAATATATACGATTGGATTCCTTACAGTTCTACCAGTACTTCATTTAAAGCATTTCACCTGCTTTTATTTTTTTCCTTTCTTTTTTTTTTTCACCACTCATTACACAACATCTAAAAGATAAGAGAGGGAAATCATTTTGTTACTTTAAATACTTATCTCAAGCTCTCATTTTGAATACATTGAATACATGCACTGTGCTAAAAAATGCACAAGGGAAAAAATCCCAAGGATATAGCTAAGAGATTGTGAGAAGAAAAAAACAGAAAACAACAACAGCAGATCATAGAAGAAAAAGTGTCTAAAAAATGAGAAACAACAAAAAAAGGGACAGAGCTATAGCATGGTAAAAGAAAAAATAAATATACCACATAATTTATTGCAGGGAGAGTTCTGAAGAAAATGTCTTGTGAAATAAATATAATGCTCATGAGGACAAGAGATCTCATTCATATCCAATCTGTCTTGTGTAAAGAACTAGGCAATAATGTTCAAGTAAGTGAGTCACTGCAAGATCTCCCAGTTCGGCTGAAGATTGCTCAATAGAAATAATAACAAGCCTCAGAAAAAAGACAGTGTAAGTACAGGTGGGAAAGGGATACAAACTCAGAGCAATAAGCACATACAAAATATCGAGATTGCTGTACAAAGTAAAGGCATGATATGTGTCCTTCTCTATCTTACAGACTACTTTTCCTTCCGTGCCGCTCTGTGACAGTGAAGGTCTGCTGGAGTGCCCAGGCTGACAGCTTCCCTCTGCCCAGGCTTGAGACAGCACAGATGTAAGCAAGTTTGATAAAGGGTGATTTATTTATGGATCCAGGGCTTTCTCAGTGAAGGGCCTTCAACTCCATAGTCTCTTACATCCTCATAGCAAGCTATGGATGTCCAAGTCCCAAGAAACACCAAGTGCCCTTTGATGCCACCACCAACATGTTGGCAGAGGATCTGATGAAGATCAGGGAGGCAGTAGCTCAAGATTTCGGTAAATGAGAATAACATATATCTGCCATGAATTAGCTACATTTAACCTGGGAGATAGTCTTTAGTCTGTCTCCATGCAGTCTTCCATAGGCAGGCTGAGGGTGTTTGAAGTTGTGGCTGATCAGGGCTGAGGCAACCCTTGCAGTGTAAACAGCTGTTGGCACATCAGGAGAGCTCTGGACTGATGCATCCTTGGGAGAGACCAGCTTGGGCAGCACGAGAACAGCATCTCACAGCCCTGAGATTGCCCAAGCATGGCATGCTGACACAGTGACCTGCAGAAGGTGGTGAGGACCGGCCCATACCAGGAACTAAGGGCACAGCAATCCCATCCACCTGCAAACTGGCCCTGATTGCCAGGCATGGGGTCAGATCCAGCTGACCCACATACTGGGGCTCTCACAGGCCCCACAGAAGGTGTCTGGGCACTTTGTACACTCAGAGGAGGAAAAACAGGCATTTCAGTGACTAATTCATTGTGCTCTAAAGTCAGAGCCTCGTGGGAATGCTTCAAAATGCACAAGTCCATTTCCTAACAAAATGCAGCAAAACTTGATTTTATTTACTTTTTTCCTTAGCTGCTTTTCTCCTTGCAGGTCCCTCAAAAATGTTTAAGAGAGAAAAAAAAAAAAGAAGGTATTAGATACTTGATGTAAACCTGCTTTGGCAGCTGTGAGGTGGGAAAGCAGAGTGGATTAATGGGATGGTAGAAGTATCCACAGATGACTGCAACCGAATAGAAGTCTTTCCAGTCCAGGATTACAGGTCCAGAGAAGGAATCTCCTTGTGACTGCTGCTTTATCTGCTACAAATGTTTGCATAAGCAGGCTAAAATGCATTAAGAAGACTGTTTTGTCTGTTCTTGCTTCCATATTTTCCTCAGTTGCTGGAGGTGAGGCAGCGAGGAGACAGCGGCAAAAGTAATGTGAAAACCAGCTGTGGGGAGAGGGCAGGGAGGATGTGGGGGATGAGACAGGACCAAGAGGGACAGGGCATCACTGACATCTGCGGTGAAACCATCCTCACTCTGGGCAAAGGAAAACCACCACTGGAGCACATGTCCCAACTCTGCCTGCTGGGTGGTCCAGCATGTCCAGGAGCTCCCAGTAGGAGCCTGAGTTGCAAAGTTAAATACTAAAAATTTCTGCTAGCCCAAACCATTTAGAGAGAAAAAGGTTATCGACTCACATTCGGAAAAATGTCCTCTCGTCTACACAGCTCTACATTTTACAGTCTATATTTGGAGTTTTGGCTACTGTGATTTTTCAGAGTATGAGATGTGGGTGGGTATTTTTGTACAAGATAATGTATATCTAAAATGATACAGACTGCTGCTAGAGCCAGAAAGATGTTACAATGTCAGAATTGTGAGGAGAACAAAATATGCATTTTAAAGACTAAGAAATAGAGAACAACAACACCATCTAAGTGACCTGAACGAGGTTAGACCATGAGTCACTCACAGAGGCAGGTAGGGAACTTGCTTCTGTGCTCCAAGTCAGAAGCACTTGGAATTCACTAGCTATAAAAAACCTCAGCAAAATGGGTCCTGGGGGGTAAAAAAAAAAAAAAAAAAAAGGAATGGGAAAATTTACCATGATCTATAGATGCAAACACTACAGTGGATTAAAAGGACACACTGATGTTTCTGAAGCACGTGCTAGCAAGGGAATACATTTGCAGCTGTGCATCGGCAAACACAGAACTACACAAGCACTGGACTTTTTAAGTGCAATTAATGGATCATTTTTCATTCCATAACTCTGTAAGGTCTCCCATCCCACTCTCCAGCCTTTACAAATGTTTTCTTGTCAGGGGATACTTTGCTGTGCTCTGCACACAAACTTTGCCTGGTCTTATTCTTATAAATTCCAAATCTGAGGGGATATAGAGTTAGTGTGTATTTTAACATCTCAGCTGAAGTCAATGTAACTGTGAAAGCCTACATAACAATTAAGGAATTACCTCAAGACATTAAACTTATCAGCCTGACTCTTGATATCATGGAATTAAATGAAAGAGAGAATAAGCATTTGTAAGGTCTTGTTATAAAAGAATATTCCAACACCACCTTACACAAGTGACGTGAATGCAGACTGAACAATCAAAAAACACAGCAGAAAAGGGAAAAAATAGCGTTCATTTTTAACATCCTGATTTTTTCAGCCCGACTTCATGCTTTTAGAGAGTTCTGTCATGACAATACAAACAGTAGCTCATTTCTCAATCAAATTCCACCCACATCAGTGTGTCACACTTGTGCCTGATGAGCAGGAAAGGGGTAGTGGTGGGGTGCTACATATCCAGGGGCATGTAGACACACAGAAATACAGATACTCCAAGTCCCTTTTCAACCTTTTTAGTGACTGCTCTTGTCCTAGATGTAGGGCTGGACCAGCAGCAAAGCAGGTTACCAAGTTCTTCATTCCAATACCACAATCTTTTGAAATTTCAATAGGAAAGATTTATACCTTACATATTAAATTATGCTTCCTGATATGTCTCTGAAATAAATTCAGTAACTGTGATGATTTCTGTCTTGACAGTAGGTAAATTCAGGTTGACTGACCTGATCTGCCCCCAGCCACCCTTTGTGACTGCTGGGACTGAGCTCTGAGTCCCTCTCCCCTCACACAGCCACTGCACTGCTCTTTTCCAGGGAATAATTGCCACATCAGTAATGATGAGAAGATTTTATTTGACTGAAAGACTGCTCTAAGTGCCCAGCTTGCAGGTTACATCTCACCTGCAGGAACTTCAGGGCTATACAGACATTCGATTTCATGATTCATTTAAAGCGATACGAAATGTTGCTTTGAAGCCCCCCCTCCCTTCCCTCTTCACATCCGATGACTGCACAGTGAGTGGAATTATACTCAGCATGTCACACTCCACTGGACAGAGATGGTTTGTAAAAGCTGATAAGCCTCGTTAGGGTTTGCAACTTTGTATGAACTTCAGTGATAAATACTGCGCTCGTGAAATGCCAAATAGTGCCGGAATGTTGGCGTGAGCACGACAGAGATTACAGCTAATGTGGGAGCGCGTAGGTACACTGTGCAGTGAATTACAGTCATGATATGCATCCACTTTCTGTGAGAAATGTTAGGTTTTGAGCCAGGGGTATTTCCTGTAGCACAGTACACAGGGATCCAGTAGGGCTAATAGCTCGGATTGAAATTAATGAAGTGGGAATGATGTGATGAGGATCCCGCACGGCTACGGAAGGAAGCGACAATATTTGCCAATATTTGTTCCTGGCTCTTACTCAGGGGTTACCTGCTCTGGTGAAAACATGAGTTTATGGACACACCCAGCCAATGGTTAATGACTAGAAAGACTCCTTTTCCCTTGATTTTAACAAAGAAATGACAATACCAGTGAATAGCAAACTTTCAAATTGTCTTCCTTTCTTTTTTTTTTTCTAAACGATCAAAAGAAATTTCAGAATGATGTCCCGAACTCAGATGAAAGTGAAGTTTGATGTTCTGAAGTGCTAAACTTGTCTGCTTTGACCTGCACAATTGGGATGAAGGAGAAATTTGCCTGTAGTAATTAACATGACAAATAACTGTGAATGGGAACTTGCTGTTCTGAATGACAGCGTTGTCTTCTGCTTCAGGGTGAGAAACCCAGGGCCAGGGTCCTGGGGATCTATCCCTTGCTTCTATCTGACTTTTAACAGGTATGAAAATCTCTGTTTCTCACCTGATGGAGACAGGAATGGAGGCTGATCTCCTGCAAGAGCACAGCACCTTCGGATGCATCCTGCTACATCCTACAAGATATTGCAGGGGGGGAGGAGCTGATTGCCCAGAAAAAGAATAATCACCGGTAGCTAGATTAAAGGTATTTCATGAGCACTGCCTTTCATGCTGACAGTTCTGCTATAATCATTCCCAGCATACTACTCTGCCTCTGTTGGTATTCATCTGTTGCCAATTGCCTTGTAGTTACTTTGTGAGCATGTTAGTTGGGGACTCTTCTTTTGTTCTTTGTTTTTACAGCCCTCGAACACAAGAGATCCTATGACCAGGATCCTGAATGCTTTGAGGCACCCAATAAATAATTTTTAGCATTCCAATACCCAAACTATGCTTTGCAGTATCAGGAATCCTCTATAGCAAGAAGATAACTGATATTAGCTGATTGCTACTGAGTGTCTTCCAGGGAGGTTTTGCCTTGTTTTCTAGTGGGTTGGGTTTTGTTGGTTTTGGTTTGGGTTTTTTCTAAATACAGTTTGGAAATGCATTTCATTTTATCTCCTACTTGATATTAGATGACTCCAGCAAAGATTGCTAAAACTTTCCAAGCCTATTTCTATAGAAATAGACTGAACTGGGTTAAGATGTATTATCAGTGCGTAGGGGGACTAGTACTGCTGTTTATGCTACATCCATTCTGTTGAAAGCATTTGTATCTTCAGACATATCATTTTGGCTTTGCTCACCAGATCAGCATTACCTACAGGAGATACCCCTCACGAATGGATCAATTCCCACCCCACTCATTTTTCCTTTCTGCTGGCTCGTGCCCGGTGGAAAGCGAGCAGCTCCTGAAATCCTGCCCCAGGTTGCTGGTAGCAGCAGCATCTGCAGAGCAGCGTGGGAGGAGAGCAGAATCCTCCTTACCCTTCCCCAATTAAAACTTCATCACCAGCACCGAGATAACAATGCAAGAGAAAAACACTGAATGCTGTTCTCACTGGTAACCGACATGACCTCGGAGCTCAAAAAACCCAGTGCCCTGTTCTTCTCCCGCTATTCCCCTACAGCCTCACCCACGGCGCCCATCAAACAATCAGTCACAGACCCCATCTGTCAACACGGGGTCTGCAGTTCATGGAATCTGCCCGACCGTGGTGTTCTATTACTGAGGCTCTCTGTAAACAGAGGTGCTTTGAATGACTTGCCGTCTCTTACAAATTGCACGGGGAGAATGAAGGCTACAGGACTGAGTGACATAATTGTAAGACAAAAATTACAAAGGCTCTTCTTTCACTTACCCTGGCAGTCTTAGAACTGAGCTAGACTTTCACACGCAGCGCCAGAGTCGATCAAAGCTGACTTGTAAAGTTTTTTTCTTGCTTTTTTTTTTGCTAGGCATCCTTGATGCTAAGTAAATTTGCATCAGGGTTGCTTTGTGCATCACAGTCCTGTATATTGTGATGGCCAAGTGTTCCCCCTTCAGTGGAAGTTACTGATCCTGATATTTAGTGTGAAGCCCGACAAAATACAAACTCTTAAGGTTATATTCTGTGGTTTGTTTTTATTTTGTGTTTACATCTTCTCGCTTACATGTCCTCCACCCCTTTCTTCATCTCACCCTTTAAACGAAATTCACAGTACCTTGAGGTTCACATGCCTGAAGACCTTGGGGAGATCTCCGCTCTCATATTCAGTCTAACCAGTCACATCCTCTTGGAGAAGCTCTTCTGTATCTCAGTCCTGTCCCTGGGAAGCAAAGGTCACAGTTAGACTAAGTGTCCAGATGTCAGAACAAAGGGATCACATTTGTTTAATGGATTATGGAGTCCAGAGAGATATTTGGGATCTAGTGATACTTCCAGTGGGTCATGTGTTGCATGTATTTATCATGTTTTCCACCTAAGCAACATAGAGTCTAGTTAAATGCCATTGTGAGGGGTGGCTTATAGCTGTGTGCAATAAATAATAAAAGAAAGCAGAAATCAGTTACATTGCCAAGAAATTACAATGGCTTCATGGGTGCTTTTTGTGTCCACATGTGCAAGGCCATAAAAACTTTTTTTACTTGCATGAAAAAGATACGAGACTTTTGTAAAGTAGAAATCAGCACCACCAAAGCCTTAATTATATAATGAAACATTCTCAAAGCCCTCACATTAGCTCAGTGGAAAAGCCATTACCTAGCAACAGTTACTAACAAATCACAGGAAAAGTAATGGAGATTATATGCTACATCACTCTACAAAGTCAAAATTGGTAGCAGGACGTGCTTGCCCTTTCATTTCATGTGGAAAAATCCATTGTTTACAGGTGTGAGGGTGTAAGGGATGCACTTCAGGGGAAAATGGGCCTGTTTTTCCTTCATTAAAAAGTAGTCTTTGAAAGAAGCCCGAAGATAGAGAGAGACACGTTAGCATGCCCAGAGATAGAAAACTACAACACAGGCATTAGAAAAATTACCTCTGTTATTTTTTTCTCCTCAAAGAAATTGCTTTTCATATGTCATTCATTCTCAAGTGCTTAATTAGAAGGATTAATCCGTTTTTAAGTGCTGATAGGCTTGAGCTCCCCAGCACCAATGCCCTGTGTGAGACTCAGACAAGTTACTCCCATCAAGGTGTTCAGCAGTACCTTGACCAAGATTTGCTGGATGCTGCCTCTGTATTTTGTTTCCATTCTGGTTCTGTGCACCACAGTGGCAAAAACTCTTAGAAACTGCAGTAGAAATACATTGGTATTTATGAGACAGAGTTATTAGAACCAGCTCCATATTGCAAATGCAGCTAGCAAAGAGAGAGCTGGGTTTTATTCCGAATTATGCTTTGTTAACAAGTTGTTAACTAAGTTCTCACTCCAGAATATTTAGAGCCAGCTAAATAATATGTGTCAAATCATTGATCTGACAAGTTTCACAACTTTTTTTTTTCCACTTTAAATTTCAAATATCTATTCAAAAAATAGCATGTTCAGTTTTTTCGCTCAGTTTTAATTACTGGCGACAGCAGGGGAGGGAGAAAGAACAAAGCTGAATGCACAGATCCCAGAGGGAGTTTGCCATCTCTGACCATTAGTGGAAAAGAGAAAAAACAGGATCTTTTCACTTGGAAACTGAGCCCACTTAGCATGGAGGTCCTGGGAAGAGAGAAATGTGGAGTCCTCCCAGTGGAAGGATCCTCCTTTGCCATTGCTTTGCTGATCATTCCTGTAATCTGGCTGCTGTGGCAGAAAACCTGGAACAACAGGATTGTTTGACTGAGGCAGAAGTTCTGCAAGGGTGCAATGTTTGTTGAGTGGGAATTATGCAGCTGGCACTGGGGACAAAGTGAAAAGTTACAGCACAGAGCTCTGCTCATTATACAGAAAACTGTTCAGAGACAGGTGGCTTCAAAGGACTGTGATTCTTAGAGATGAAACTTTGACTTTTCCGTGTGTGTGTGTATACAGGCATACTTGCACACACTGATGATTTGTCTTAAAAAGCAGTGAAAGTGTTTCTGGTTTCCCTTGGCAATGCTCAGGCAGTCAGCTGTGGCTCAGAGCAGGCACATGTGAAGAGAGACCCCCCATCTTCCCTCATCTCACTCATCAGTCCAGGACTCTGATGATGATGTTAAAAGCAACATCCATGAGACTGCACTCAAGATTACACCTTGGGAGTCCTTCCACATCACAGAGGGAGTAGCAGGATTTCTCTGTGGACCTGAGAAATAAAGATGTATTTTCTAGGTGAAATACCTTAATCTGGCTTGCTTAATACAACTGAAAGCCCCATGGTGAGCACAGACATTCAGCAGGTCCAGTTAGAGTGAAGTTTAGGTAAGGCCCTAATTTGTTATCAGTAAAGACTTGTGCTCTGTGACAATCTTCTTTCCCACTTTTGGAGATCTCAGACCAAACAGGGCTGCTGTGAATATGATGCTTCTCAGTGCGTGTTCAAGAAGCACAACTGGATTCCCATCAGCACCAGTAATTATCAGGTATACACGAAAGAGCCAATCAAGCACCCAAAAGGACAGGCTGCCCTCTGCTCCCCCCGGGTGCAGCTGGCTCCTTATTTCAAGCACAATCTTAAATTACAAGGAAAAAGGATTTGCTGCAGAAGCAATGTTGTTTGGTATCAAAAAAGATTCCTCCTTCCTTCTTCCACCTCCCCCCATCTGCTTTTCATGTTTTATACAAAACTTGCTGCTCTGAACACTCCTGGATTTTCTTCCCTTCTAATAATAAAGAAGCGAATCTGATGTCTCCCACTGATGGCTTTCTAACCTTCAAAAGCATGTGTTTATCATGAGTTTCAGCTATCCAAAATAGTTTTGACCTGAGGTTACCATGCAGGCTCAGCCTGCTTCGAAGCAGGTTAAATGGATGATAAGCAAACATTTCATTACAGACCCTCAGTTGTTGTAAGGATGTGCAAATCCCTGAGAAAGATTTTCAGCATATCCTCCCCAGCAGTGTGGTGCTTTGGACCTGGGAGGTTCACTCAATCAGAGCCCTGCTGTCACTTTGCAAATATCTCCGCTGACTGTGCCCTGCATCATCACTTTGTGAGGCCCTGGGTGAGCCGCCGGACTGGGGAGAGATTCTTCCCACCTGATGCACTCTCAAGGAAGAGATTTTTAATTATTAATTGAAAACACTCCTTTTTTTTGCTACCCTGTCCCTTCTCTGGTTTCTGTCTGAGCAGAGGAGTGTGGAGAGGTGCTGATGGAGGGTTGGGTGGCCCTGTGGGAGATCAGTCTTCCTCCCAGCCCCTGCCTGCTGCATCAAGAGTGTCTCAGAGCCACATGCATCCAGCAGTTTCAAATCTCCTGCCAGATACACCTCAATATTACTTTGAGCAGCACTATGCCAAGTCCACCAACCTAGTGCTGGGTACTTGTGATGAGTGAAAATGGTCCAATGTGGACATTACACAGTCTCACCCCACCACAAGGCAAACTGCCACTGCTGAGAAAGCAATGTTCATTTTGCATCTTCCTTACAATAAAAACACAGAGATGACAGCCCTAGTGACTACACACATCCTAATCCCAGATAGACACATCTACAAATCACCATATACTTTGTCTCTCTCAGCTCTGTCTCTTTCCTAATTTAATTCACACAACAGCAGCCCTTTATAGGTCACCATTTGCATTAATCCCGAGGAGGATTTCCAGCCCCAGCCAAGGATCATGCCCCATTTTCTTTATTCCCACTTCTCTTCTACACCCACCCAGCAGAAATATTTTTAGCACAAGGGCCTGAGCTGATTAACGATAGAGAAAGGTGAAGCCCGAGAGAGAACTTACTGTGTAGACCTGAGATGGGTACCTCCAGTGACTCTGGTTCCAGCAGCACAGGGGATGGACGAAAGCAGGACGCTGTGTGCTTGGTCCATGTGCTCCAGGTTCATTATTCAGCCACTGGATTGTTGCTCTAAGTCTTGGATAAGTGCATGTAGAACATTACATTACTGTTGGTGAAGCTCCCCAAGTCCCTAATTCCAGCCTAATTGCACCAAGGCAATCAGTGCCTCTGCTCTGAAACTGCACAAGTGACAGCTGTGTTAACTTGCCTAGTTTTGTTGGTCATCGACAGCTACTGGCCTCCATAATTATCCTTCTCCAGTCCAAGTCATTCCTGGTGTTGGGCTATACATAGCAGTGTTCAATATGGCCATTTATGTCTATGGTATCACTGGGATTAGCATGGATTTACCTATTTTTTAAAAGAAAAGTGTGCAGGAATACGTCTAATTATGCTTTGCTAAGTATGAAATGTCCTTCTATTTAGCAGATGCTTGGGCCCTATTTTGACCTAACACTGAGTGTTTCAAATAAACTGCCAGCAGCCCCGTCAAACTGTTGTGGGTAATTTGGAGTATGAAATGTGTTAAATTATTCAAAGAGCTGAATAAGCATAAACAGGCAGTACAACAGGAGAGATATGCATACCCAGCGATGCTGGTGTGACATTTAATACATCATATTAGCACTCCTGTTAGTACAAAGAGCTGGATGCCTAGCACAGCAGCCTGCAAATTCACAGACAGAACACAGCTTAGCTGCATTTTTTTCCCCATATAGCCTTCCCCCAACTGTTTTCCACTGCAAAACTAGATACTGCTTGCCTATAACCAAAGGGGAAAGTTGGGAAGCAAAATTTGATTCCTCCCCGAAATGCTAAGTGCATGAGGTCTGTCTCACCTTTGCTTCATGCTGGCATCAATCATCCTGCTGATAGCAACTGTCTGATTAAAGCAGTGGTGTAAAACAAATCAGAATCAGGCTCAAAAACTACCTGATAGTGGAAAGTGAACCCTGAGACAGACTCTGCTTAGTAATAGAGTTAACGTGGCAGAGAACACACACAGGATCATAACACATGTCTAGCTCAGAAATACATATAAAACCCCATGTCCTAGTAAAAGCTGACACTAATTCAAGACAAAACCCTGCATTTTAGCTACTGTGGAAACAGTCCATTATTTCTTACCCTTCAAAACAAAGAGTGTTTTCAGGTTATGGAGTATTTCTGAGTTCTCAAGAGATTACACTTCAGGGGATGAATGAGATGCTTCTGTAGTCAGGGTTTCGTGATGGTGAGTGGGAAGGGGGAGGTGATTTCACTTTGAAAGCTTTTTCCAATTCTCAGAAAAGAAAAAAAAAAAAAACAACAACCTGTACTGTAGAGAAGTTTGGGGATGGCAACCCAATCTTTATTGCTTGGTTTGTCAATGAAAATAAAAATAAAACTTAAAAAAAATCCATACAGCTAACTCATAACAAATAAATGGAATGATCTCTCCTGAGAGCAGATGGAAGCCCTAGTGATGGAGGTAAAGTAGCCTGGACAAAGCACTCATGGATGTGAAAATACTGTCAGCAGCATGCCTGGATCAGCAAGGGATGGACTAGCTGACCTAAAAGGCTTTTCCTTGTATTCTAATTTTCCCCCTTTTTGTTTTTTTTTTTCTTTTCCCTCCCTATGGTTTTAAGTAAGGGGCTTTAGGGAAGCAGAGTTCCTTTGTGCCGGGGGAAGTTTGATTTTAAGTGGTTCTGAAGCTAGTTTTCTGGCTATCATAGAGTCACCAGTTTTGTCCCATTTGGTATAGGTTAAAAAGTGATTTTCTTTTAATGTTCTCTTAGAAGGCAAGAAGAGGCGTTGGTACATATTTTTCGCATTCCTTCAGGATAAATACATTGGAGGGTGTCTCTTGGCTCTCCTTTTCCTTGCTTCCAAACTCCATTTAGTAATAACATGGGATTGATGAGTCTAAATTCATGAAAAATGTTTACTAGCTTTGTTATCACAAGTACTTAGTGATGCTAAGAGGAGCATAACTCAGTTTTCAGATGAAGGGGAACTTGTAATATAGGCACTTGGAAAAACTCCATTTGAATTCACAGTCTGAGCCAATTTGTGTTCCTTTTGGAGAGGACTATAGAAAAAATATTAAATGTCAACTTGCCAAAAACATAACCTCTGCCTATAAACACAATGGAGTCAGACAAACATTGTGCGGGAAAATGTCAATTCAAATTCAAATCTTAATATAAATTTGGGGTTTGCAAATATTTTAAGACATATAAGTTGGCTATTTCCCTAGGAAAATGTATCAATTATTTAGCAGTGTTTGTGGGAAGCCAGCTTAAATTCATAACAAGACTATCAGTTCAAGAAACATGAATCTAAACATCAAGTTCATTTAGTCAGGGAACAAAAACAAATCACCCGATCTCTTGATCCAAATTGAACCAAATAGCCAACATCCAGAACAACCTACAGAAATTATGTGAGAACCATTAAAAATTATGAGTTGATACAAAGAGCTTTTTACCATCTCATAAATATCTCAAAAACAGAAAAGGAAAAAAAAAGCCTCTAATCTCCATTTCCCCTTACACCAGTCTTTCTGATTTAGGGAGTATCACTTTGAGCCAGCTCCTCTTCCTCATAAGGCAGCTGGGACGAGGAAAATGTAGGCTGAGTCTATATTTGTATATCTGTTTGGATTAGAAATGTGCTTTTATCTCCCAGTCACCCCCACAGTCTGCACTGTGGTGCATGTTACACAAGGTCAGATAAAAATAACAAAACTTGAGCCCGAACTGTTGAAGGAAATTCATTTTATGGGACCATAGCAGAGGAAGTTGAAAACAAATCATCCCCCAAATATGTATAGCACAGAAATCAGGCCTGCAGCATCAACTAGTGCCCTCTGTGGAGTAGCTCATAAGGTGCTACAAGACTTACTGATATAGATACCATCATGCTGTAGGCAAAATAGTTTAGGGAAAGACTGGGAAAGGCAGTGAGACCATTGAGGACAAGTGGACATAGCTTGGGAGCCAAAGTGAACTCAAAGGTTCATCCACTTCCCAGCACCTCAGCAATAAAAATAAATCCTATTAACTTCCATCACAATTGAATTCTCATTCAACTCTGCCACAGTAGCCAACTCTTATTAGAGAGAGGGCACGTCAAGAGCATACGCTTGATCTCTGCTCCGAACTCTACATGGCACCCGTCGACATGGTCAGGCAGTGAGAGACTCAACAGGCTTGTGAGATTCTGGAAATTAGTTCAAAGCAGTTGGAGAACTCTTTTATGAGTCTAGCTGGCTGCACACAGGAGCTGAGTCCCTTCTTGCTGACTTTATGTGCAACCAATACATGGTATAAAGCACACTGTATTTATTAAAAAAATAAGTAAGTGAAGATTAGTTCCTTTTAAGCATTTTAAACTACTAAACCAGATCAGCAAATAAAAGCTAAAGCCAACAAACTTGTAGAATTTCTTCAATAGAGAAAAATAACTTTAATGATCATCGCTATGGTTTAAATCAGAAGAATTGGAAGGGTGAGGAGAGATTGCTTTGAAGTACCTTCATCCTCCTGCTGCTACATTTCTTTACTGATGCTCATTCTCACAAGTCCAACTATTTTGTGAGTCACCTGGAACTGGTTTCAAATGTTAAATATTACATTCTAGAAGTCTTATTGCACCTAGCCTCACTGCAGCTTTCTTAGTTCTCCTTACTGAGTCCTACAGATCTTCAGGACTTTGTTTTGGCTTGGGTTTTTATTTCTTTTTTGGTATGTGTGTGTTATTTTTTTAAACAAATTCTTCCTGCAAAGCAACCCCTCAAAGCAAAAGCCCCCACCCATATTTTTTTCTTGTAGATGTCAAACTACTTGTGTCATTCCTGGGCATGTTACATGAAATATGATCAAAGAGAAGTCCCATAGATAAAAAAAAAAATCATTAACTTTCTCTTTTCTTTCTACTTTACTTATGTTGTTGATTTTGCACAGTTTCTCTGCAATAGCCAAACTGCATTTACTGTTTTCTTTATTCTCCAATAGCTGATGCCAGTGATGCCTTCATACACACTTCATCTTGTCTAGAGGAGTGCAAGAGCCAAAGCCGAAAAAAAAATATTGGAAGCTTTCATAACAGCTTTTATCCAACAAGTTTCAGTGGGCTCATTTTGCACTTTTCCTGTATGTAATGAAAACAATTTCAAAGTTGAATTGTCCTCAAGCACTTTCAGTTTTGTTTTCTTCTTCTCACTCTCCTTTCTTGTTCCCCATCAGTGAATGGACTCAATAGCAGTAGGAAGCCAAAATACTCAATCATTGTGCCCTTTCAATGGAGTGTAGTGATACTGAAGGCTGCAGAGATTATTAGGCAATGCAGCATAAATAAACCTCTCCTTTTATATAATTATCTGCATTTTATAGGTCATTCCTGGGAAAACTGTACACAGGTCTGTGCGAGTTTTCCATAGGAGCACAGAGAGTTGTTATCACTTGCCAGAACTTTCTCATTTTAGTCCTAGAACAGTCATTGTCAAACAAATCCTGTGTTTCTTATTGACTGAGAGGTGGTACAAATCCATACTGAAAGCTCTCCAGGGCCTTTAAAAGGTTTTTGTGTCTGTAACAGCACATCTATCTAATCCACAATGGTCTGCTCACTTAAGAACACTAACTAGTAGAGATAAGCACAGGTTTCCAGTTTCTTACCTGGAGGGCAGTGGTTAGGTGGTTTATAGGCAAGATGACCTCAGGTTGTTGCCAACTTTATTCTCTTATTCTGGGTGCTCACATAGATGTCTGAAGTGGTACATGTCATATTAGCAGCACTTGAATGCTGGGCGTGCTATCCATTTGCCTCCTTCAGAGGAATAGGGTGGAATGCAATGGGAATACATTCAGTGCTTCCAGCAAGTGCTAAGGGGAGTGAGGAGAACAAGGTGAGCAACACAGTAACTTCATCAATAGATTTTAGCACACAAAATCAGTTTTCTCCCAAGAATCAAACAGAAAATCTGAATCCATGAGCATCATGCAGAAAAAGGCAGAGTCCAGATCAACCAAAGGGTTTGCTGATATTTTTAAAGATATTTCATATAGTCTATTTAGAGTATTTAGGAGCTTTCACCAAATCAAATCAACTGCCTTACCTGGTGTGGTGGGTTCGTAGATTCTTCATTATTCCTCTGTCCATCCATCCCATTGGCTGTGGTAGTGTGGCTGTCTCATATTGCTCCTACATCCAACAGAAAATTGCTGTATATGGAAAAAAATACACTATCAGGATAATCAGGGTAAACTGGGACCCCCGAATCCAGCAACTGGAGGACTTCGTGTTGCTCCAAGTCCAAGGTGTAGTTGTATTTTTCTCAACTAGAATCTGGCCCAGGTCACATCCACCTCTGGTAGCACTTTGGCAGCATCACACCACAAATCAGTGACCCTGAGGTGACACAGTCTCATGCCTGCGTGCAAGGAAAAGAGTGCATCTGACCTTTTGGTGCGAAGGGTTTTGTGGGTTTGACTCCAGACACTCTGAACAACCTCTACTCCATCAGTAAATGAAAGTTAACCTACAAAAAGACACACCCTGAAATCACCTCAGTATACCAAGTCTCAGCTTTGCTAATCAAAATAAAGAAAGAAAGCACTTGTGGTTGATTTAAAAATGTGGCAGCGGGCAGGTGATTATGGCATCTGCTTGACATCTTTCCCATTCCTTTTCTATCACTTGATGAAGACTCCCTGCGCTAGTAAAGCAAGGTATTGTAAATTCAATATCCAAAATTTCCACCACGCCAGCAATTGTTTTAAGTCTGCTTCTTGCGCCTTTTATCTCTCTTACAAATCTTGAAGGGAATCGGATTCATCAGTACACAAATGGCCTTTATTTCTGGCTGTTAAAAACCTGATGATGAGCAACATTTCCAAGGAAGAAAAAGCAGTCAATTTCCGAAGCATGTGCAGAGTTAATGTCTGCAGTAATTGCGACTAAGTACGGTAGAGCAGAGATGCGCTGCCAGCTGGAGCCAGGGATTAAAAAGGAAACATCTGTGCTGAGATTATAGGAACAGAGGAAACTGTGGGAAGGAAGGAAGCGAGAATGCCCATGTAGGTCCACCTACCTCATTTGAACTTCTCCTTTTCCCCGCAGTTTTGTTTTCCTCTCACTAAATTCTATGTATTTACCACCATGAGTGTAAAGAAAAGCCTGTCTTGATTTCTCTGCTGTTTGACCTTTCCCTCAGACTAACCTCATGGCCACATATCTTACCAAAATGAGTTCTAAGCATTGAGATTTGGGCATATGCTTTAAATTGAGAATGTGTTAAAGTAGTTTGCTGAGCACGGACACCTTTGAGGACAATGACTTGAGATAAAACTTTGGGGCCTCAACCAACAAGCTACTTACAGTGAATCTAACTTTAGGCAGACAAGAAATTCCCTTATTCTCAGTGGGACTATACACAAACTTAAATTTACATGTGTTTAATTATTCAGTTAGACTAGGAGCTAAAGAAGCAGGAAGACTACAGTCCAATAGCAAAGTATTGCAAATTATATCAGAACCTGAATGCATCACTGTAGATATTGAATACCAACTGTATTCTTGATTCTGCATTCAGAATTAATCTAATGAAAATTGTATTTTTTTCAAGTGTCAGAATTTTAAAGTCTATCCTTCCTTTAGGAATTTGTTTCCCACCATTCCTACTGGAATAGTGAGTGAAAGCTACAGGAGATGCATTCCAATAAAATAATAAAAATTCTGGTGGCTAGGTAGCATATTAAGATGAGACACACTTAAAACTATTTTAAAAACATAGCAAGGAGAAGTTTCTATACATGCACACACACATATTGAGCTAGTCAGCTTAAATTCTAATGAATTCTAGTATGTTGCTTTTTTCCCAGTACAGAACATTTACAAGTTTGTGGTAGATTTGCAGAAATTGTCTTTTGTATGGGAAGGTCAAACAGAGATTAGAGAACTCTGCATTTACAATATTTTGTTTTTATTTTTATTTCTACTTCAGTTGCCTTTGAACTCCTGTTCCTCAGGAGCTCCCGTGAGGTGAAAACACAGGGATGAAGGAATTGAAGGTGGGGAGGAGGAGGGAGGAGAGGAGAAAGAAAAGCTAGAAGCGAATTACTCCTTTCAAAAATAAATCAATCAATAGAAAAAGCACAGAAGTATTACTTTAAAAAAAAAAAATTCCCAGAGCCAGCACACACACTCCATTTCTACTAATTGGATTGTGATGTGTTTGCCTTTAATATGTGCAGCCAGCCCCTATGCCCTGCCTTGTGCACATGTCATGTCCTTTTAACATCAGCAGCCACTGGCCTGATTCTCAGTCCTTGATAACATGTTCCCAAGTAGTATCGTGTAACGAGGGGGAATGGAGAGGGAGAGGTGGGGGAGAGCAGCCAACGCCAGCACAAGGGATTGGTGGCTTTGTTGAAATGCTACAGACAATTCTCTTCTAATCGCCAACCCTTTCATTTGATTTCAATTCTTTGTTTCTTGTTGATATGTCAAGGAAAGGCTACATCGGCCATAAAACAAAAGGAGGGATTCAAAGCAGGGCTTTTCCTTAATCCTCTCCTCTCCTTTCTCTCTCACCCTGCTTTCAGCAGATTTTCAATATCATTACGTTCTCTGGATGTTTGCAGGTTTCTGTTCTTGTTTAGAAAAGGAAAGGCTGTCAGAGACAACAAAAACTGTAACAGGTTCAAACCAGAGAAATTTGAAATGCTGCAACAGCATTGATCAAATATTAAAAGACAATGAAGCCAGGGAAGACCACTTTGGGCAAGGAGAGGACACCTGCTTGCTCCATCCTCTCTCAGACCATGTTTCCTTTTGCTACCAGACCTTTGGACTCTGTATTTTATCTATGTATTTTAAGCAATTTGCTAAAATATCTAGCAAGGATCCCCTTTGCCTACCCAGGAGGACAAGGCATTCTTCATAGAGGAACCCTCTGTGTTATGTGGCTGCTAGAAAAATCTGAAGAAATTTTTGAGCCGCACCTCCATGATATTTTCCTTTCCTTCACTAATTAACTCTGTAAAAGGCACCATAGAAAGCTTTAGATGCAAGTATTTTGCCAAGTTCCTTGAGGAGAGAAAAAGGTCAGCCATTTATCACTGCTGCTTTTTAGCACAACTGCCCAGACAGAACATTAAAAATAAAGGATTTTGAAAATAATTCATTTATACAATCGCTAAAGTTGAGACACACTTGAATAATATTGACCTTATTTTTAAGTACATAGATGCTTCTGAACAGGTTAACTGTCAAATTAAAACCTACATGGACTTCTTGAGTGACATATGAGCAGAAATCAGACATGAAGCAGGCTTTGCACTTATTCTAGGGCCACATCTGAGTGCCTGATCATTTTACCTGATTTTTTCCATTTCATTTGTAGAAAGAGAGCAGTGAAGTTTGGCTGGGATACATCAGACCACAAATTACACTGGACTTTGAGGTCTCACTGGTTGATTCTCCAGGGTTTATCTGAACTAAGTGCACACTGGGTTTGCTCATTGGAACCTTCTCCTAAATGTAGTTTCTTACGGGGTTCCTGGTGTGTCCATATTGCTGTGAATAAGAGATACCTTCTGGTTCAGTGAAGATACAAGTTTGCTTGCAAAGTTACTCAGTCAACATCTCCAGTATTTACTTTCTGTTTTAAAGTGAAGGGGAGGACTTTTTGGACTTTGGTTTGTCAGAACCACTGAACTCACCCATAGTGGTTTTTCTTGAAATCCAAGATCTCAAGTGATGCTGTGCTTAGAGATCAACCCTTGAATATCCTTAAAAACAGCTAATAAAAGCACAATTTCATCCAGGAGGGACCAAAAGCGAAATCAGATACACAAATCCAAACCAGAAAAGTGAGCCCATAGCCTTCCTTATTTAAGTCATAAAAAGTACCAAACTCTGTATATTCCATCTCCTTAAAAACGTCTTCATGGCACTATTCTTTGTCACACAGGTGGTGGTGTACAGTAGGGTAACACTTAAAGGGATCAGCCTACCTCTTCTGTTTTGGGTCCTCAGCTATCCCAGATCACTAGCTGGGTGTCAGGTACCTGCCTTTAGCATCTCTCGTTGTACTACTTGTTAAAAACAAAGCTGCAGAAGCAGCAGCTTTAAAGTTTTGTGAAAAGACACCTTATGGCTATGCCTATCAAAACAGGTCCAGAATTGTAACCTGCACAGCCTTTAACACTTTACACAGCTGAGCCATTTGTTTTTTTAAGCTGCTCTGACCATCTCTTTGGGTAAGACAAAGCTTGCAACTAATGACAGAAGCTACAGAGCATAAAAGTGCCCCAGCATGGACCATTTCAATGCAAACCCATGAATACAAACTTAAAATATCCTTGGAAAGGGGGAAATGAGCTAGCACATGGAAGCTCAGCACTTAACTCGCTTTCTTAAGGAAATACTAATAGTGATAAAAAAAACCCAAAACCATTGGGAGCTACAGAAGGAAAAAAAAAACACACTAAAATCCTTAGAGCAGTAAGTATCCCAGCTGATGCAGCTTGAAACATCAATTAGGCCCACCTTTGACCCGTGCTTGACTAGCAGATGTACACATCCTGGACTCTGAACCCTCTCCCATACCCTAATTACGCGGCACTCGGCGCTGCACCCGAGTTCTGCCGGGGTGGGTTTCAGTAGCACTGGCACAAGCTGCTGACAATCCCTGTACCTGCAAGCTGAGCCCGTGCCGTGCCATGCACTAGTCAGATGTGCAGCTTACCAGCACGTTACTGCAAGCAAAGCCCTGTAATGTAGCAGCTTGGCAAGGGAATAGTTTCCCTTTTATCTCTTATTAAAGGGGATCAGGTGTTTGCCCATGAGAACTGCACTCTAAGCTACATGACTTTTTTTTTTTCCCCTGGAATATGCCCATAAACTAGATATGTGTCTGTTTAAATAACCATAAAATTATGAGTATCCTGCAGCAAAAATGAGACAGCAGCATTCAGTAGTAGCATGGATAAAAAAGACCATTCTCTTCCCCTTCCATGACTTTGGTGGTGAACTTTGAGCCTATGGGGAGTTTTCAAGGACACAGAAGAAGGGTCCCTAGAGCTGGTAAAGCCTTTTTAGAATAAACTTTTCAATCTATTTGATTAAAAAGTAGTAGTATAAAAGCTGTGATTTATATTTATGTGCACATACAGCCTCCCCAGTATGCTGCCAGCTCTCTGTCTTAAGGAGCAGCATCTCTCCCCACATTTGCCATACACCGTCCACTTTTCCAGATAACAGAGAAGACTTTATTATTCTCTGAGTTGAGACCAAAGAATGTTATTAGCTGCACCGACTGCAGGATTCTCCTGTTCTTGAGCCTTCTTATTTTTAAAGCCTTTCATTTCCCAAGACGGCTGCAAGGTGTCCCTTCAAGGATTTTGCTTTTTTGATTTATACTTTTATACACTCGAATCTCAATTGAGATATCCCAGCCTCATTCCATTTCTGACCTTACACTATCAAACTGGACTGACCCTCCATCTCTCAGGGCTGGGCTAGATTCCAACCCAGGTTATGGAAGCACCGGGGCAGAGCTGCCAAGCAACCCATCAACCGAATCCCAGGGAGACTCTTCACCCAGAGCCGCTGCCGGCCACGCGAGCCCGCTCAACTCTCCACCCTTTGAACTTCTGACTCCACTCTTGTTTTTAACCAAGGGTTCGCTTTGGGTTCACTTTGTTTTTCTGAGAAAGTCCTGACCATGCCGAGCACAGCAACCCCGCAGATGGCATGGAAGTGGATGACACGGGGCTGAGATCTGCAGACAATACTGAAAAAATTGTCTTTTTTTTTTTTATATAAAAACAGCAATTTCAGCTAGGACTGAGCTTGTTGGCAGCGAGTTGCAGTTCCTGAGGGCCAGGCACCTGCTTCTGGTCATTGTTCTCCCTCTACCACACCTGTAAGCATGAGGATATCCAGGTATTCGATACCCTCCAAACTCAGCCAAGAAGATCCAGCCTGCAGCAGGGCAACGCCTAGGGGTTGACAAATCTGCAAGTGAAACACACCCGAACGAAATAAATACCTTCTCATTACATCATCACTCATTTTTTAACTTCAAAAGAAAGGGGGGGAAAAAAAGAGATGCTTTACTGGAATAGCCATGCTCTCAGAATCAGACTGAAAAAATGCAGCTGCTGTGTAAACCTCTGACCAAAAATCCTTTCACTGTCAGAAAGCCCCTGTTCTGCACAAGATACTTCTCCTAAATTAATACTTTTGAAAAAAACAGTGGAAGCAAGAGAAAAGCAACTCTTACTCAGGAGAAACTGAGGCAATTTCAGCCAGTATAGTCTGGATTATCTTCCAGCATGGAAGCCAGTTAAATAAACCTCTAAACAGTCCTTAGTACTTGCTTAAATAATAAAGGGGGGAGAAAAAAATAGAGGTTTTAAAGCTGGAGGTCTATAAAATCTCTATTCCTGTCCTATTCAAGAGCCACCCTTAGCTGCTGCTGATGAGAGCAAAATTGGGAGCAAATAATACTACCATCCTGCTTCCTCAATAATGCCTTTAAAACATATAAGTGCCAGTTGAATTAGCCTATTTATAAGACTTCTTTTTTCCCCCTGACTGTAAACTCCTAATGACTCTCCGTTACACAATGCAATTCAATATGACTCAAGCTTCCAGGGGTCTTGATCCCCTCTAGATAGTGTACCACAAAAGTGATTTATAAACTACAGTCTGAGAAAGTCACAGAGACTGAAGTGATTTGAGAAAATAGTTCAGGCTTGTAAGTGAATACAAGTGCTATGAATTCCAATGACAGAATAATACCCCCTCCCCAAATCTTTTCCTAGCTCATTTCATACAACAGAGAGAAAGGTAGTGTTGAAGGAAAGAGGGGGGAGAAATAAAAAGCCCAAAGGGGATAAGAAAATTGAGAGCTGTATGGTGAGGGCTAATCAGGCACATACGAAAGTAAGATTTTTTTTTTTGTATGAGAAAGTGTAATGAGAGCCTGTTTGCATTGCAGATCATATCTGTGAAAAAGAGCAATTTTGAATGGAGCACTCTGGCTGGAGGAGGCAGGGAAAGAGCTAATAAAAGCAGAGACCACTGATAAGCTGAACTCGGATATCAGGTGTATCATGGGAGGAGAAAAATACATATTTGTCATCCTTCTTTCCCCCCCAAACAAGTGGGCAGTAAACCTATGTTCTTGAGTTTTCATTTCTTGAGAAGGACTCTATATCTCAAAAGTTATTTTGGATCAAACAGGGGGGAAAAAGCAGAAAGAATCCCAAAGTGTGCCATTTCTTCTCACAACACAGATTTTCCTGTCCAAATTTCAAAAGGGGCTGTTATTTTGGAGTCTGTTCCCTTCCCCCTCCCCTTATCGCCTCTCCCTGTCTTTCATATTGAGGCGTTTGGTCTAAAGACAGCCAGGGAGCTAAATATATATTAATTAGAACTCTTGAGGCTGCCATCAATGAGATACAATTATCCCAAACTGTTGCTATTACAGGCTCTGATAGCTTCATTTAAATTCCTGAATAAAACATGAAATATCTTTAATGAGAAATGAATATAGTTGTCAGGAGGGAGTAGTTGTGATATTGTTACTAGTTGAGATATAGAAGATGAAGACATAATATGAATACCTCTGACTTTATACAAAAATGATGGCTGTTAGCAAAAGACAGATACTCCTTCAGAGACTTCATTTGGGCTGCATATCAAAAACATATAAAATAGCAACATATCTCTTGCAAGGAAACTCTGCTATCCAAAAGGCAGCTGGGACTGCTGTGGTGCTGCAAACTGTATCTGTTACGAGGTGCAAGGCTGGTGTAAAGAACCTTTTGCCATTAAGGTGAACGTAAACAAATCATGTGCAGCCCAGTGAAATATTTCTGTTGTCTTGTTACTCAGTGGCTGACCAAGGGATTCGGTGTGGAGAACTCCCTCTCCCACACACAACCAAATGCTCCCTTGTTTCAATGCCCTTTTTTTTTTTTTCAGTTTTATTATTTTTAAGACAAATGCCAATGAGAGAGCGGAGACACAGTTCTCTCTCCCTTTCAAGGCAACTGAAAGACACAAGGCCAGGCTAGCAAAGAGCAGTTCTTTAAATCACACTGTCAGGGAGAGAGGAGCTGCAGCACCTCTTCATTCCTCCACAGCTGCTTGATGGACTGCACCAGTCGTACTAAAAATTCACCCCTGAGCTGCAGCAGAGATTTCCTCATTTGCTGTTCTTTTACTCTATTTAATGCCTCTCTCTTCCTTTCCATATTCCTTTATTTGTCCCTTTTTTCCCTTAAAGCGAGATCTGCTACACATTTTAGACTTTTCATCCAGAAGAATTTCTGAAATAGCTTACAGAAAAGGGGCAGCTCTGGCTCCACCACAGTCCTGGAGTTCCTCACCTTCCTGATTCTACCACACGACAAAGCTCTGGCATCACTGCTGGAAAACGGTGGATTCTGGGGTGGAGCACAGCAGCTATTTAACAGCATGTACCATCACTTATACTTCAGTGTAGGTCGCAAAGTGAAGATGATTATCATACTAATTGAAAGGGCATGGGGAACATTAAGGAAGCAGAACATAATTATCCAAACTGGAAATTGCCAGGTCGTTCCCATTCTTGTGGGATCCTCTAGTGACCACAGAGAATGGTCAGGACCTCAATTTAAAGTCTCAGCACAAGTTTGCATCAAGCATTTTTACATTAAATCAATTAATATGTATGTCCTGAATATTATTTTTTATCTACTTGTAGCATAGTGGCTCAGTGTCTTCTCCAAGCATTGGTTTTGCCTATATTCTCTAGACACAGGGACAGAAAATTATCTCAGGGATACAATTCAATTGCTCTTAATCAACACCTCTTTGCTTCATCAAGCAAAGCATATTTAATCCATTTAGAGTTAGTTGTCAAGGAATACACAGTCTAATTAATATTTTCCTGAAGATGTTTATACATGACAGTATAATAAATTAAACAAAGAAAGTGAAGGATTGAAGAGGTCCTAAGTGCCTCTGTCAGACTGGACTAGAAGAGAGACCTCCATGGGTTTTGTCTCTCTTCTACACAACCATCCAGGGCGATTCCAGCTTCAAGATAAGACCTTATAAGAGGTAAAGGAAATTCATGTAGCTAGTATGTCTTCTATTCTTGGTAGCCCTCAGAGCTGTCTAAGGATGCTGCAGTTATGGCAAGGCAAAGTTTTGTGCCTCAAAACTTGCCCTTCCAGGAATGGATCAACACTTACTAGTAGGTTCCTAGGATGAAAAAGAGTTGTCTAAGGTACTGTAAAGCTTATTCTGTTCTTAGATTTGCCATATTTGTAATCTTGAAGGTTCACAAGCTGAAATACATGTGTTCATACCCCACGGTGTGAAAATAGTTATAATTCAACCCTCCAAAACTGGCCACAAAATACCTTGAAAGCAGAAATGTGCAGTCACAGGACCGAGAGTATAATACAACCTCAACAGCAACACAACCAAGAGTAAAATACAAATACCTGAATGTCAACCTGAATATTTATGCCACATTCACATGTGCTAGATTTATATCAATAATAACCATTCTTGGGATCAAAAGCCAGCTTTAAGGTGAAATATTGCAGCCCAAAAGCAAATAGGTTGTATTAACAAGTGAGTCCTTCTCCTTTATAGCAATTTTGGGATCCCCTTGAGATAGTCAAATTTGCTGAAGTAAACACTCACCCCTGACTGCATAAGTCATCCTCAAGGAGCAGAATTAAAGACCACGGAGCCTGACACCACAAACGTCAAGTGCAATTTACAGCCCTAGAATCAGTGGAACCAGAGCGATATCCAATTATACTCACTTTATTTATGTAGTTTATTTCCTCCAAAAATTAATTTTATGTTCAAAAAAAATTGCTGGATTAATAGCCCTAGTAACTGAGCCCATCCATCAACACAAAATACGCAATGCAAACAGTGACTCTGCAGATTTTACCATTTGTTTTAAAGCAGGACTTGGTGAGAGCACGTCTGGAGAGTGATGAGAACCTCGAGAGACTTGTTCAATACTTTTACCCTTTTCTGAGACTCTATCCACAGTGTCAGCCAGCTATGACTACCTGTAGTGGGGCTATTTCTGATGGGAACAGGCATTTTTTTTCATGAGCTGACAGCAATGACTTTTTGACTGGCTCCTTCCAGTTGCTCAAATCTTAAACTGTAGTTAAAGGGTAAAAAGAGGAAGCAAAAAAATTAGTATTACCCAAAAGATGGATGTTTACTTTAAAATCACAAGTTGTTTTCTCCCTTCACTAGATTTAACCCAAACTCTCCCTTTTTTCCTCATCCCAGAACTGCTATTTTTAGACCCTGGCAGCTTTGGGGCATATTCCTGCTATACCCTGGGTAAGGCAGGAAGGTTTCCTGTGAGAGAACTTCAACCATGTACATGTGACAGAAAAGAGGAGCCCGAGAAGTCAGGCTGTGCAAGGGAGGTGAAGGATATAAAAGCAAAGACACATGAGCTATATGCACAGTAGCAAACCTGAGAGCTTACCCTTGGCCTTGGTGGAAATAATCAGTTAGTGTGTGTTATTTGTACCAAAATCTTGGCTTCAGATATCCTCCAAACTCAAACTTCCTCTTCTCCTTTCACTCTCCTTGCAACTTCTCCCAAACTCCCCCCCTTGCTCCTGGGGTGTGCTGGCGCCAGGGGGAGAGGGTAAAGCAGCCAGTGAGGGCTCAGATAAGACACACACCTTTGGCCTCATCTCAGCAAGGTGGGTTTTTTCCTTCTCTTTTCTTCCATTGTTCTCTTCATTCTTAAAATAAAATCCCTTCTGACTGAAGGTACCTGTTTGTTCCTATATCCTGAGAAGCCTAACAACAAAGCACTTGGAATTACTTATTGTTATGGCTTGAGGACAAGATTACATCTCTAAGTTTATAAAGCAGCAGCAACATTTGCTACTAAATACAAATGATTTTAATAATCAGCATTATATTTGCTTCCTTCAGCAGGGTGCCTTGTCATTACTTTAACGATAATAATGCTCGCTTTTCATTTGCTAAGTGTTATTATGATTATTATTCAGAAGCTTTACTATAATTAACTAACTGAGCCACACAACACCCCTGTGAGTCAGGTAAAGAATTATGACTCCTTTCTTTCTTACCTGGAATTGTGGCAACAGGGAAGCTAAGCATTGGAACACAGAGGATGCTTGGATTAAAACCAGCAGTTCTTGCCTCAAAATCCCACACAAAACACAACCCACACCTTGAATTCTCTGTCTGCTGTTCACCATCTAGTGCTGTTGTCAATTCAAATTCTCCAAGATGACATTTTGGAGAGGCAAGAAAAAAAGAAGGAGAAGGAAGAAGAAACGTGGCAATCCCTAACAATGCCAAGACACTTTGCTCTCTGCAGTTTAACAACCTCCTTTGGCAGCTCCCGCTCCTGGCTGGTGTCAGTTCCCAAATCCTGAGCACTCATGTTCAATGTGTGCATTACACACATCTGTATCTATACAGGCGACAGCTTCTGTCTATAATAGCCACCTGTGAGACCAGGGGAGGGGCATTAAAAATTAAAGAACTGCAGAGTAGATTGGAAGCCAATCTTGGTTTTTATAGACAGGGAAGCATTTGACAGGTGGTCTCTGCGAAAGAAGTGGCCTTAGAGACACATTTCTCTAGATTTTATTTTTTAATTAACTTTTATTCTCAGTATTATTGTGTCCTACACACACACACTTCCTTTCCTCCTCTTTTTCAGCCTGGAATGCTGTTCACCTCACCACTCTCACCACACTGCAATTATAGGTACATTCAGTGTTGAAATGCTGCAGGAATGTTTTAAATATCTATTTTTCTATCTACATCCTAATGCTATCCGTCCATCCAACAAGCCCAAAGACCTTGACAACCACACATAGTCAAACTGTAGTGCTTATCATCAAATGGAGGTAAGTGGGTTATCCTGTAACTTAATACAGTGACTGTCCAGCAAAGCCTGTAATTATGAGGTTGCTCAGTGATGAGCAATCCAAGCCCTGGGTCAAGCATGTGCCAGTTAAGCTCTTCCACATGTGCCATTCAGACCCTTCCTGTTTGGGTTTCACATACTGGTTTTGCACCTCTCGCCTCACATAAAACCAGATGACCTTAGAGAGACCAGGAGGGCCATCTCCATCACTGTCTGTGGTGCAAACTGCACCTCCTGCCATAAAAACGCTTCCTCACCTTCCCTCCTGCTCACCCCTCGCATTCCCACTTTCAAGTTAATTGGAATAACACATCTGCAGCCAAACAACAGAGCCCGGTGCATCCCCTCCAGGCCCCCCCTGCCCACTCCACCCCCCCAATCCCGCTTTGCTTCATTGACTCCTCCAAACCCACCGCATTTAGACAGGAGCACTTAACCTTCTGCAGAATATCTTTATGCTCCATTTTCCTTTCCATTAGGAAGGAGATGAAAGCAAGTAGAGGATGCTTTTGTACAGCTGCTGCTGCTGCCAGCAGATGTGCTCTCCCAAACCTATACGTGTTTTGAGCATAGACTTGAATACTTTAGTGTCTGAGGAGTTCTGGTGTGGAAGGGATGTATGGAGAAAGCTCAAACAATGCTGAGTTTAAGGCAAATGCAATGATTTACACCTAAATCAGAGTAATTTCTACTTGTGCTATCCTTCACTTTCTTACCAGATACTCTACTAACCAAAACTGCTGCACTTGCAGTATTTTGAGTTTGATTTTCCAATTTCTGTCTAAGTATATAAAGTCAAGACTCAAACTGAGTCTAACCATAGGCCTTTACAACCTGTAGGAAAGATCTGTTATGAACCTGCTAAGCTTTGTCGTGGTACTCACTTCTGTATTCCCAGATTGAAAATCACTTCTGAGTTTGTTTTTTTTCCCTAAAAATTCATTCATTACAACAATGGGAAAAAAAAATATATATTTTGAAACTCACTTTCTAAATACATAATAAAAAATTTTAAATATGTAAAAAACAAATATTAAGAGCTTCTACATTGAGAGCAAAACATCCTGCCTATGCAATTGATGAGCACCAGCAATTTTCTGTTCACGTATGTTCCTGAAAGACCACATTGCATCACACCAAGAGACAGTTCTGAGTCAAAGCATGGGAAGCTCCAAATGCAGGAAAACTGATTCAAATAAAACCTGTCTAGATTGTGTCCTCCCAGGTGGCATTTTACCCACCAAAGATGTGAGCACATCTGGGCTAGGCAGCAGCTAAGCATAAATATATAGAGGGAAGTGATGAGTCTTTTCTGCATCTGAACTGCCGGATATATTTTAGGTAGGAAGATCCTGTTTGGAAGCTGTTCAGTCCCATGTCCACTCTCTTTTATTTGCCATGCTTTAAAGCAGGCCTGGTCATGACCACTGTTTTCCACCTCAGGCTGGAGGAAGGAGGATGGTGTGGGAATGGGCAGGGGTTAGCTCAGGACCTAGAGTTTCCCCCATTCAGTCCTTTACTCTGCACAGTCTTTGTGTATGGCTTGGGGCAAGCCACTTAAACTCAATTTCCCATCCCTAAACTCCCAGTATTATTGCCAGTGCAACACTGCTGTGGCAGGGAGGAACCTGAAAGGGGCTGAGTCACAAGAGTGGCAGCAAACACCACCATTTATAATGGATTGGAAGGAAAGTGTTCCTCATTCCCTCATACCCAACCCTATTCAGTTTGAGGTGGTGTTAATGAAGCTATGGCATATCCAGGTCTCGGTAATGGCATGTTCTGGTGAAGCATTTCAGGTAGGGATTGTTCTAGATCAGGGCATGGCAGGATTGTTGTGAGCAGGGCAGTCAGAGGAGACCCCTCTCTCCAAGCAAACCTCTTTGTTGGCTTGCCCAGCTCCAACAACAACAATCACTCTTCCCTCCTTAGTGCCATCAGGACCAAATCAAAGCTGCATGAATCTCTGTCATTCCGTCCCTTCCCTTATTGCACCAGAGGCTCAGAGAGCCTGGCTCTGCCTTACCAGTCTCATTGTATTAGCTTGATAAACCATCCGTTTACCTATAATTCAACAGACTGTAAAAATCCTTGTGGCTATTGCACAATAAGGAAAATAAATAATAATATGACTTAACAAGCATCAGTCGAAATAATCAGGATTTGATGGACCCGGCGATAAACAGCAGATTTACTTTCCCGGGAATGCAGACAAACTAATCAGATTTAGTTGGCAGCTATGAAAACACAACTGATGGGAGGCTCAGTGCACAATCCCCTCCGTCCCTGCTAACGCAGAGGGGCATGAAAGGAATGGACATTAAAAAGATATCGTATCGTCATGTCCCTGTGCTGGATGCAATGCCCTGGCATGCTGACAGCTGGCTGGCAGCTTTCCATCCCTGGGAAGGGGGATACTGGTCCACACAGCCCAGACAGCAGTTTAACCCCAGGGTCAGAGGCCAGTCAGGCGTTATCTACCGACTGGGCGCATTTCCTCCGCATCTGTGGCTTCAATATTCCCGAAAAAGACACTGACAGGAGGATGAAAGCTAATGGGAGCTCCTCTGGTATTTAGAAATTTAAAGGCCCACATTCATTTTTAATGACCTTGGAAACTCACTTTAGAAAAAATAAATAAATACCTAAACAAAAACAAACAGTTCAAAAGCAATTTATGTTTTGTGAGAGGAAGAAAATTACTTCTAGCCTGCCTTCCCTACCTGATTTTTCAGGACTTCTAGCTGTTGGACAAGAAAAGGATTGTTGTGTGTTTTGTTAACTAAAATGTAATTTTCAGGATAACATTCTGGCTATGAGATGAATTGTACAGTTGTGCCTTGCATGTACATTATTAAGCTTTTATTGCACAGAATGAAAATAATTCCCACCTTAGCAAGGTAAAAGCTGTCATTATCTGCTGCCTGTTCTTCAGCACTGGTAAAGTTTGACAGACCCTTTTCAGTCTGCATGAGGCATAGGGCTAGTTTCAGAGCTAAGCACTTATTTGGTGCATCCCTGAGATGTTTTAAAGCCACTCTTGCTTTCCAGATGTCTTGGAGTTGCCAGTGATGTATAAATTGGAGCAGCCCTAAATCCGATCGCATTCATGGTGCCTGCAAAAGCAACAATACCTCACTGCCAGGCAGGCAGACGGGGTCCTTGATTGTGTCCCATCTGCCAGATACCAGGATGGAGAGGGCAGAGATGTCCTTAGATCCCTCTTTTCCTGCCAGTGACATTCTGCCGGTGGGTGTTCCAGGTATGAACATTCCCACTGGGATGGTTTCTTTGCGTCAGCAAAGGCTACTAAGCAGTTGCTGCTGCTACAGACCACAGGGCCAAGGTCTGCCATGAGAGATAAAATAAAGCCTATTGCAATTACCTGGGTATAGTTGAGCTCCTTTTATTGATTATTCTACAGCATTAATTCTAGAGTGATGCAGCTGTGGATGGAGCCAAGAAGACTGTCTCTAGTGTAGAATGTTCCAATGTTTTTAGGTGTACTGCAATTTAATTTTTTTTCTTTTGTTATCTTTTAAGATGATGAAATTCAAACAGTAACTGGCTGGGCACCATTAATGGACAAAAGACTATCCCATGTGCTCAGCTAATTATTATACAGACCTCACCAAAAAAACAGTCACCAGAAGACACGTCATAAGGACCTTTTTGCCAGTCCTTATGAGTCACTGATATTTACTGTCTCCTTCCCACCCATATCACAAAACCATCTCTACAATTAATATATTTACTGCCATCCTCTGTGGAGTGGTAGCCAACACCAACATAGCCTCTGCATTTTAAAGGTGACAGAGATGGATGAGGTCATTTTCCCATCTCTCATGTCATTTCCCTCCCCATCTACAAGGGTGCTGCTTAGGAGAATATCTTAATGGAGGATTAGACTAGCCTTTAATTGACTCTAGCAACAGGACTTCCTCCATTTCTCCAGGGAGACCATTCCACTGCCTGGCAGACCTCACTGCCAGGAAACGCTTCCTGATATTCACCCTACCTACTCCTTCCTCAATGTCACCCCCAGAGCTGTGCTCAGATAACGTTGTGTGCAACCAAAGCTGCAGATACCACCCATCTCATAAAGGTACTTACATATGGACCACACTTCCAACAGTCCTGTTAACTTCCACTTGTCAACTTTTTTCCTTTCGAAGCTCTAGATGAACATAATTATTTTCATTTACTCCCTTGCCTCCACATTAACTTGATTAGTTTATGAGAAGGGGCTTTGATGGCAGTGGCAGAGGAAACGCCACCTTTTGGGTAGCCATCAAAAACAATCACATATTTTTAATTTACTATGTGTTTTCTTCAACAAATTCCAAATACAGAATGTAGCAGAATGACTTTTCCAAATTATTGTTTCAAAAGAAATCAGTTTAGATTCACTTACTGTCCGAGTAATCATGTAAAGAGTGAACAACACATTAATAAGGTAGTAATAAATATATTAATAATGAGTAAATCAATTGTTATGGGCTGTTCAATCCTGGGCTTAATAACCAAGTTTATATTCACATACACTACTAGAACTGATGTGCTTTAAATAATCTATAACATGTTATTCATGACTTGAGTATTCTTCTCTATTAATAATTTACTAACAGTTTATAAACTATTCATAATTGCATTCTTCATATCAAAATATGATCTTTGATCTAAATGTGAATTATAACTTGGGACAATCTCTACTGGTCTAAAATGGTGACACACAGGAAACCACCATGAAGCTGCTGAAGCACCATCTGAGCAATTCCCACAGTCCCCATAATTTTCTTCAACTTGTTTTGTGGCCCTTAGAAAAGCTGATGGGCAAAGCAAATTTATTTGTAATTTTGCAAAAATTAGTAGCAAAAGATGGACCATGGATAATGCTCTCATTTTGTTTGAAAATCCCTTTTCATCTGCTGATTTGGAAACACATGAGGAAGACAGGCTAAGAGGGGGTCACCTAGACTATCATGCAGGTATTATTATTACTATTGTTATTATCATCATTATAGAATTGTGAGTTGTATTTCATCTTACCAGTTCTGTCCAGGCACAGAAATAACCCCTGCTCTGCTTCAAGTACAAGTCATGCTGAAAATGGCTGAAGAGGTGCCAAGCAGAAACTGAATATTAAGATTCCATCAACAGGCAAAGGTCAGTGGTACTCTGGCTTCCTCAAACTGCTATTGTCAGAGACGTACTCTTCCAAATATTCACCATGTCCTGGAAAAAGAAATGTCAAAGCCTTGAAAAAAAGTAATCCAATAATGCCAAAGAGGAAAGAAAGAATCTGGTTTATTGGTCAGTCAAGTAATGGCTAGACAGTGTTAGCAGAGGTGTTTGTTATATAAAGCTGTCAGTGATCAAAGCACTGATAAAAACTTGTGGAAATATTTCTTCTAGTAACCGTATTTAAGAACATACACCTTACTGGGACAAGTACAGGGAATGGTATAAATATGTCACAGGAATGCACTGGCTCCCTCATGAAGAAGTTAAGGGACTTTGTCTTATTTAAACACTGAACAACTTACAAGAGGTCATGATGACACTTCTTAAATGCATTCAGGGTTTAGGATGGTGAGGCCAGGGGAACAGTAGAGAAAGATTATGTAAGTTGAAGGACAGTATTGGAACTAGATCAGTTAATTATAATCGACCATGAATAACCTTACCATGAAAATAAAATAACACAAGTATTTATTATTTGAGTATTGAAACTCTGTAATCATTTTCTAAAATTAAACAGTAGGGAATATGAACTCAAATTTGATAAGCCTTTGAAAGTGACTATATTGCCAAGGAGACATGAATCCTGCATGCCAGTAAACCCCAAAGGGTTGAAAGGAGACTGGATTCCTCTTTATTTGCATTTTATTTACCTTATGCATAAGGTTTCTGTGGTTACTTCTGGAGAGCAAGAGGGATTTATCCCCTCCTCACCCTTTTTTTCCTTCTGACAGGCTTGTGGGGTTTGTCTGGGTCCAGTTTGTGCCATTCTTTGAAGTATTGCAGATACGGCACCATAAGGAACAGGATGCAGAAAGATACAGTGATATACTTACAGATCCACATGTCCCCAGCTTAGATAGAGGCTGGAACTGATGGATGAACTCTTGAGAGAGGAATAAAGTTTGCTGAATATACCTAGATGACATAAACATGCTTTATTTCTTTAGATAACTCAATAGTACAATATATGAGTGATGGGGCAAAATAGAAAATGGAAAGAAAATTCTTCTGGGTATTTGTAGTACCTAGATTTGATTTTGAACTCGATCCCCACATGCTTGCTAGATGGTCTGTCTTAGTTTGTGCCTGAATGACCTTTGAAGGCTTGAATATCCTGGACTCTTCTGAATCAAGTTTGGGGCTGCAATCCTCCCTCTCTGGAGGAAAAATAATTTCAGAAAGAGCTGGAACAGAAGAAAGATTTGTTATGGCTTGTAGATTGGGTGATTTATCCAGTTTGGAAACAGCGACAAAAACGCTATCTCCTGTTTCCCCAGAATAAATCTGAATGGCAAAGACAATTACCCAACTTTTTTCAAAAATTTTTTTCCCTTTAATTATTATTATTGCCAGCTCAGCCCCATCATTCGACTACACTTAGGAGATTAATTTTTTTTTTCCCCTGCAAAGTACTTTCTAACAATACTTATTAATTTTGCTGGAGGAGTGGCCCCAGTAACTGGAGTATTCTCCTGTTCTGTCCTCCCACGCACAACTCAATCTTCCTCCATGCTCACGGAGGAACAGCAGCCTCCTCTTTCATGCGTCTGTGCTATAAGTGGAAAGAGGATTTGACTTAAAGGGACACTGACAACTGGTTTAAAACCTTGAGTTAATTTGGTGTCACAGTAAGTTTTTTATATAATTTGGGTGTTTTTTTCAGAGTGACAAGAGAGTGAGAGATCTGTTAAATGAAGAGAATTAATTATTCCCAGCCATTACCGAAAATACAAACACAACCAGGTTGTGTTAGAGGAAATTAAATTGATTTTAAACAAAAGTGAACCTGACCATCCGTGTTTCATCCCCTGCTCTGTGCACTGACAGCCGCCCTTCTCCGAGGCAGGCTGGCTTCTCCAAACTTCACTTCTTGTTCAACAGAATTAAGTATTAATCTGGCCACTTTTAGAGAAAGCTGAACGATAACCCTGTTTGCTCAGACTGTCTCAACTGATTAAGTCTTGTTTCCCAGCTGATTGGGAAGATACATAAGGATGACAAGCTCTTGTCTTGCAGAAATCTTCATGTTTGAAGTCTGTAGATTCTCATCTCTCTCTTACCACTCCTGTTCCTCCATTTAAGCAGACACAAGCCTAAACAACAAACCTGTAATTTAGGAGCTGAACAGAAAGCTCTAACTTTTCTCTTCCCCAAAGCCCTTCTAAAACATCTCTGGCATGTCTTTCTTAATCTGCCACTTGGCATAACTCCTTTCCCGTTAAAAGAATTAGGATACAGGTTTTATTGTTGTTTGTTTTTAATGAAAAACATACTATTAGATCTATTTGCATAGAAAACCAACCCAGCATCAAAGGCAGGGTAGGGGGTTGCTAAATGCTAATGAGAGCTGAGGCATATTAACCAGGTATAAATGTGCTGCTCTATTCTGTAGTTTTGAAATCATTGCTAACAGGCTTCAAACCTGTTCTCTCACGGCCTATAACATACACAGAGAGGTGCAGAGGAATGTAATTAACTTCTCTTCAGCTCTTCCCTGCCTCTGTAGCTGCATTAGGAAGGATTGCATGAGACCCATTCAGTTATTCCATTAACAGCAAAAAAAAAAAAAAAAGTTGAAATGAAACCTCTTTTGGCACATGTTTCCAGCCCCAGAGTGTCTCTTCAGACCACTCAGAGACACAACTCTTGCTCAGGGATGTGCTCATGGCCATGAGGTGGCCAAGGCAGCAGCTGGGGAAGCGGAGGGGCAGGAGCCAGCAGCAGAGTGGGGCACATGGGGTGTGGGGACAACCCCCCGCCTTGGTAACCCCAGCAGCACATTAGCCATCTCTCCTCAGCCTCCTCCTGCCTAAAAATATTTGAGAGAGAAGACAGAGTGGTTAGGAGATGCTACCCAAGGCCACTGAAAGAGCAGTCACAGAATCATAGAATCAATCTAGAGGAGCAACCTGGAGGAACTCTGAGGATGCCTTACTTTGAGCTCATGGTCCACTGCTGGCATCACACCAAATTCAGTGGCCTTCGCATAGAAAGAGCTAAATGACATCTTAGAACCTGCATCAAGGCCAGGCTTGCCCCGTAGACAGAAGTGACAGGTACACTACCCCCACCTGTGACACTACTCACAAGCAGATACAATCACTCCTGAAAAAGCATTTCACAAAAGAGTTTCCATCGGGTGCCAGCACCTTTTTAAATATTAACCAGTGAGATCTGCTGGCTGCCTCTCTGGAATTACCGTCTCTGACGCTAGTGATCCCAGCATGGCAGCATAATTTAGCAGCCAAACCCTGGCTCTCAGCAAGCAGCTTGCAGATGTGGATTTTAATTAAAAATATTTAATTTTCAGCTCTGAGTTCCATGTGCTCTACCTGGCATTATGGTTTCTGGTGCTCATCACCCAGACTACAGCAACGGTGCTCCGAGGAAACCTCAAACCTACGGCAGCTCCACCAAATGGCCCTGTTGAGCCCTGTTTTGTGTTCAGCCACAACAACCAAAACAGAGAGTTGAAAAAAATTGCAGTCATTTGTGGCTCAAAACCTACCTTATACCAGAGCAATTACCTCAGAGATTAGCAGTACGGAAAGAGCACCTTTCTAGCCCCACCAAGACACATCCTGTAGAACCTCTTGATTGTTTTTCATCCGCGGGAGACTGAAAACTCCAGGCATTACTCACGTTTAGGGGGAAAAAAAGCTAAGTTTAAATTGACACCTCAGGCTTGTATCACACACACTGTTTGACAACTATCTCCAAAGCCCACCTGACCCTGTGGCCGTTTTTCCTTGAGATGAGATGCTGCATTCCCAGAGCTACTGCAGCCTCCCAGGATGGACCTCACTTGGCCCAGTGGGACCTTACATAGTTCTTTCATTGTCCTATTTTCCTTGTAAAGAAAGTTAAGATAGTTATTCAGTGGAAAGTTGCTGTTTCACTTTTTATTAATCATTACTTAATTCACCATGTTTCAAGTTATTTAGTGAGCAGCTTCAGCTTTATACAAAATTTTCACTACTAGGTTTCTACATCTGCATAATGTACTCAGTAAATCCCTAATCAAACACGGTGGAATAGGCTTTAGCGCAGGTCCAACTCATAAAAAAGGTTTTTAATTTTGTCCTCTGATTGCCCATTGAAAACAATACACAGCATTTTTCCATGGAGAAACACTTCTTTGGAATTCAGCAGGGAATTTTGAAAGTTCTATATGATGGCTGATAAATTCCTGAAAACCTATTTTGAGACTACCATTTAATTCCCAGGTTTTTAGGGAATGTGGAGGAAATACGTTTTCCTTATGTGGGGTAAAAAAAGAGCAGAAAGCAAGAAAATAATCCCAGGACAAATAAGCTTCCCTATATTATAAATATCCTTATATAAATATCCAAACCACTGGATTTTGAGATGTTGATAATTATTATGAATTTTGATTGTGAATTTTGATTATGGAAAATATTTTCAAATGCTATTGGGCTTTTTATGCCCTATTTTACTTCCAAGAGGAGGTTCTTACCTCTTTCATTGCTTTTGGAAAGAGAAATGAGGAGTCCTATACCCTCTAAACAAGCTACTATTAAAGGGCATGTACAAGTCAGTGACTGCAGTGCCAGTAAAAGATCACCCACGGAGAAAGACTTTGTGAACTGTTTGGGGGGAGGACAGTACATGGTTGTGTGGCACCTGATACAAGGGAGGCATGACATATGACCCTTATTGCAAACGAAAAAATAAACATCAACAAGACAGATTGAAGAACACATCAGAAACAGTAAAAATAAAGTTAAAAATAATCACTGATAACATTTAGCCTAGGGTGCTTTTCGCTTTGTTATTCGGTATTGACAATCCCACCTACAAACGGGTCTCTAAGACTTTCTGACTTTTAGACAACCCAGTTTGCTCTGCAGACCCCAATGTATCCATTGTCACCCATGGGAGGGCCCCAGGGCCTTTGCTATGCTGCATCCTTGGGGATGGATCAAATGGCTCCCAGACGAGAACAGAACCAGACATTTTCCAACCAAATACCTCTCAGGTCACTGAGCAATGCTCTGGTGGCTCTGCCTCGCCAGCAAATGCCCACGCTGAGGCACGTCAATAAGTAGCTTTGCCTGAGGAACCTTCCTCCCTCCTCTGGGGTTTCTGTGCTGATGGCAGGAGGGGATGCGTGTGCCCCTGCCTCGGCCAGCACCAGCATGGTTCAGCGAGCTGGATGAAACCCCTGACACAGGTCTGTGCTGAGATCCCAGTCTGTGAACTGGGGCACAGACGGCACGCACACAGGTTTTGACCCACCAGAACCACTGCTGAGGAAGGTAGAGAGCATGTAGATGTTTGAGGGAGAGCAAAGGAGGAGGAGCAGAAGCTCCCCTAATTGTCACAGCTCCACAATCATTGCTGATGAGCACTATCAGCCAAGACAGAGCAGGAACACAAGACAACTCAGAGTGAAGGAGTTTCATACTGGGGTTTAGGGTGAATTGCACCAGCCTGTTGCTGCACTAAAGTCCCAGGCACCAGAGCTCCTGTGACAAATGCTGTAAAGCCAAAACAAAGCCCAGTCCCTGCTTATAACAACTTACAGCCTTGGGACACGCAATTATTCATTCAGATGAAGCTTTATGTCAAGAGCTACTGCTTTATAAGACAACTGGGTACTGCCACAGTTGATTGCCACAGCAAGGACATTTAGGAAATCTCTCAAAATCACCCTGTGAGTGCTGCCATAGGATCCAGAGCACAGCTGCTTCATCACTCTGTTCCTGGCTGTCATGTCGAAGGATAGCAAAATAATATCAGTTAGTTGTTTCTGCTCCATGAAAATGAGCTGTATTACCTCTACAGTGTGACAATTCACTTCTACAGATAAGCCAGCCAGGTTTTACAGGACACTAGACCTTCATCTCCAGCTATCTCGTGTGACAGACTGGACACTGGAAATTATACCACGCCCAGGATCCCAGGAAGACCTTCTAACAACCACTACTGTCTTTTCTCTCCCTGTGTCTTGGAGAGTCCACCAACAGTGATGGACTGGGTGGGCAAAGTTGAGCAAAGGTCACTTTGAATGTCAGACAGCTTTCCCATCTCTTATAAGTAGCTTCAGGACATGAGCAAAGATGAACTGCCCAAGTTTCTCAACATGAAAGTCTCCAGGCTGATTTTCAAAACTTCTTGAAGCTGTGAAAGAGAAGTATATTGAAGTTCCAGATGCTGAAAAACATCTCAGAGCAAGAACATTCCCTTTCCCCTTTATCTCCTGCCTGTCCCACAATAGCCAGTGGTTTTGACAACTCTCCCTCCTCACCATGCACAGCACCAGTAACAGACCATGTACCCAGCAAACTCAGAAAGGGGCAGCTCCAAATCTTTGTCCAGATCCAAGCAGTTTCTCCTTCCCCGGTCAGAAACAGTATGAATTTATGGTAATGATGTTCTGCATGAACTTGTTCTCCAAACAAGGACCAGTTTGTCATGAGACAGAAATGGAAAAGGGTCAACCTTTCCTGCCCCTTCTGCACATGACAATTCCTCCCTTCAAGGGGGAATGGTTTGAAAGCTCCAGTTATCAAAGTCTGTTTTCCACAAGGAGTGACACCTCCACACCCAGACTCCTCCTCTCCCTTTTTTAGGCTATGAACAAGTCCTGGGTGTTTTGGCCAGGCCACTTCTCCAATGCAGCTTCTGTCCTTAGGAAAAGAAAAGAAAAAAAAGAAAAAAGAGGGGATTAAAAAAAAGAAAAATCTGCTTTTTTTGGAAAGTTCTGCAAATATTTTATGCCTCTTCTTCCTTTTTTCTTTTTTTTTTTCTCCCTTCTTACATTCACACAAGCAAAACAACAAGAGGGTCCTCTGATGAATGTGGTGGATCGCCATGGTTACGGTTCAGAGATGCAGCAAAAAGCAATTATGGTGGGACAGAGTAGAGAAAAAAGGAAAAAAAAAAGAAAAAAAAAGAAGAGAGAAATGCACCTCTTTGTCAGAATTTCAGAACAGCTGTAATAACACTTCTGCACCCCAACCAGTGCAAAGTAACAGAAATATTGTGGCATGTTAAATGCCAACGCATTAAATACTGGGATTTCAATGTCACATTATTTAAAAAGACAGGAAGCATTAATTTCCAGCTGCACTTTCAGCTTGTTAAGTCATCTAGGGGGAATAGGGAAAAAGGAGCAAGTCCATGGCACAGGGCCTCACATTTTGAGGTGTGAAATAAAACACTGTTCAGCGAGGCAGTGGAATGCACTTGTAACAGATTTAATCTGACAGCAGCTGTGGTTTCCTATTTAAGCTTTGTGTGATTTATTTTTCCCCTTGGTGTTGGAGCTCCTGAAAGAGACGGCGATGCTCTCCTGACCTTTCCCAATCAGAGGATCTCAAAGCTCTTTACCCCCATGCTTCCAGTGCTGCCATCTGTGATGGGCAAGGGAGGTGGGCTCTCACTGTTCTAGCACAGTGGGTGAGACTTGCTCAGGTCTGACCTCCCTAGCCCGAGGGTCACAGGTGGTATGTCTTGGTTTGGGCTTCTGCAATGACTGAGAGAAGTGGGAAATTCTCTTTTTACTTGTTATTGTTTTAAGATTTTATTGAAAAGGAAAAGCTGCATGTCACAGGCTGGGATTATCTGTGAAGCATGTGTATGTCCCTAACATTTATTTCTCTGTGGCTAACCAAAGCGTAAGATTCACCTTTGCTCTCTCTTATTTGTATTTAATCTTGATGGTTTCCATCACTGATCTTGCAGACCTATTTTTGATGACAACAGCAGCACAAAATATCTCCCTTCCTTTTCATACCTGTTGCATACTGCAGCCTCCAGCTGTGTTCCTGTCTTCCGGGCTATGAATCACACCAGGGAGGAGATCCTGCTGAATTTTAGACCACGGGAAGAGGCAAAAGGTGAGAAATGACTGAAATGGATCTGTCTCTCATCCTGTTCACCAAGAGGTTCTGCAAACTGTAGTGCCAAAGGCCAGAGGCAGAGGGAACCATGAAAGGTACAAATGGTGCTGTGCCTGGCACACCTCAGGTGCAAAAAAAACAAAGGATGGACAGAGCAATACAACAATGAATAGAAAAAAAAAGCCCAAACAGGACAAAGATTAACCACTTCACAGGCTATTTACCTCTTTTCTGAATACTCCCTCAAGTTATGTCTCCTGTCTTCTCATACAGAGGAGCTCTCAGGTTACACATCCCAATTCCAGCTTTCTGCATCTGATCACAACAGCAAGCTTCTCTATCCATCCAGAATTGGCTCACTGATGGACTCAGACAAAAATTAGGTTTCCCCAGTTATAGCAATGGTCCACTATTCTATCTTCTTCTTTCTATATTTTGCCCAGAAGCTCCAGACTGTTTCCTCAAGCAAAAGAAAACTGAGAAAACCTGTGTATGAACAGAAGACACTAAATTTGAAGGAAAATGAAGTATTGCCAAGTCTTGTGGTTATATATCACAAGTCTATTGATATTTTGACTTTTTTTTTAATTACTTTTTTTTAGCACTGACTTCTAAAAGCAAAAATCAGTATGAACCTCTTATTATGAGAAGAGTGGAGAAATCATGAATAATAGAAAAAAGGGACTGCTAAAGGTTTAGCAGCGAGAGGAAGCCTAAAAAAAACCCACAGAGTTTGAAATTCCTTGCTTTTTTTAAAGCAATCCATGATTTAGACAAACCTGTTGCAACTTCTGAACACTAGGATATGCCATGTTGGATGATGTACTTGGGAAGGACTGAGTGGGGTTTCAGAAAAATTTGTCATAGGAGAAAAGCTCTGTGAAGTGAAACCACGACCTAATGTTGGAGGTCATGCCTTTACTGACAGCAACAGCAGAAGTCTCCAGAGCTAAACCAAACCCCAAAACGAACTCTCCTGTAAGTCCCACATTTGAATGCACAGGGAGGTTGTGGTGTACTCCTCTGCCAATGCATCTTTAAGGCTTTTGTTCTCTCAGCACTGGAAATGTAAAGCTGAAAATAAACAGTACAATTTATCTCAAGTTTACTTTTGTATAGAAAAAAACCCTTAACAGCCAGACTCAGTTTCCCTAGACAACTTGAAGAAATGTGGTGTTTAAACCCATTAAAGCATTTTGGTGCCTTGAAAATTGAAAAGAAAAACAAAGCGCCACTGGAAACTCTTTTCCAATTACAATTAATTTTGGTCCAGAACCACTTCTTTTGTTAAATTCTCTGAGGAATTATCAACAACCCACACTCCAGGTGTGTTTAACCTTTCCCTTGATAATCCACACCTCTGGAAATTCAGCTACCACTTCATTTTCTCCTATCTCTGAGCAGTTCCCAAACCAGAGGTAACCAGCCTAAGCAGTGGGGCAGGTTGGATGACTCTCACCCAACCTGGGGCTTCGTCAGGAGTGTGGTACATTGGCAGCAAACATCAGAGCCAAAGCCAGCTGATGAGGTACCAAGAAGAAAGGGTGGCAAGGTGGTTGAAAGAAGCTGAACCTCAAAGTGAGGTGTAAGGTGAAAGAAAAGAGTGTTTGCAAAAATGTGTTTAGAAGTGATGAGAAGAAAGGCTGAAAGTATAACCTGTTTTAGGAGTTTCAAAATCTAACTCTGCTTCCAAAAGAGATAAGAAAACAAGGACTGGAAACTTCAGAAGTGAGCAATTTAAGAAACTCTGGGTTTGAAAACAGTGATGCTTCAGCTCAGCCCCTGAACAAACCATGGAGGACTCAAAGAAGGAAGGATCATTAAGGTGAAGGAATATGAATGCCAAGTTCCAGCAGCAGACCCAGCCTTACAAGGTGCTGAACTACCCCAAAACAATAAGACCTAAAAGAACACAAAGCCATTTCTATCAAAACACTCAGTGTCTAAATGGGGAAACCCCCAGAGACGGAAAGAAGATCAGAACAACCAAAAGTGTCCCAACCCTTTGCAGCAGTGAGTGCCACTGTCAAGGCATCCTTTCTGCTATCTGCACTCGACAGTGCGAATAGTCTTAATTAGAAATGCAGATTACACTGGGCCAGAACAAAGTGGGCACTTACACTCCAGCAATCCTGCTGGGAAAACACACGGCCAGTTTGCTAAGGAACAAACTGAAAGTCAAAGTTACATTCATTTTCAGGCTATACAGTGCCTGCAGTTGCTGTGTCCAGTTCATAATCCAGCAGCTGCGAATAATTCTTCATTCTTAAAGAATTTAACGGAAGAAGAGAACTGTGTTTCCAGTAGAAACTCCCACTAAAAGAGATGTGCAGGTAGTGGTTTTATCTGCTGAAGTACAATCAGAAATCATCAATCCTGAATTGGAGAGCTGCAACCAGCATGTTGTCTCAGACCTGACAACAGGCTTCAACACTTGAAAGCTTGTCTCCCTGTCCAAAACTGAGATTAGTGTGTCCAATAAAAGATATTAGCTTTCCCCACACCCCTTGGCTTACTTGATTTATTAACACTCCTTCTATGAGTGGGATTTCTCCCTCAAACCATGATGTTACATCTAGGTACAATTATTCAAAAGCAGGGCTACAAGCTCTTGGAATAAATGGCCATTTTAAATCCTACTGGCCATTTGATGTTCTGCACCTGAGTTCTTCGAGATTGGCCCATTGATTCTTCTGATTTTAGCAATGCTTAAAATCCCCCTCATATTACTCAGGAGATGTGCCTGTTTCCCCAGCTGCTGCTTTGCAATCATTACCAAGTTCTGAAGCAAGCAGAAATGGACAAAAGTAAGGGATAAAAATAGGATCTTTCATGTCATCACACACACGTCATTATACAGGGCACTCACCAGCAGGATAAAAGTTTCTCCAGTCAGAGTGAGGTCCACCTGCTTCCTGGCAGAATCTCATCACTGTTAATCATGTGGGAATCATGTGGCAGAGCTGTAAGATGGGACCACAACAGAATGAAGTCTCAGCTTAACCTGAAGACTGAATGTGGAAAAAAATTACAGAAGACCACAACTTGTTCCCCAGACATGTTAGAGTTGTCTTGTGTGACCGTGGGCCAGCTGGTCAGACCCATTTCAGGAGGAGTTAACCCTGCTACATATCCAGCTCCTCAGATGGATATTGCAGCCTACACTGACTTCTCTCAGCACAAGTCTAGATAATGTTAGCTGATGTTTTCAGCTAAGGCTGAAATTCAGGTGAGAACTGGTATCCTGAGTTTATCTAATTTGCACTTGATATAATTTTGCAGTCATAAATCAGAGTTTTAAATGTAGTGGAGCAAATTTCAGACCCAAACCTGGTCAGTCACACTTTTTAAATGTGTCGTTTTATGCAACATCTGTGAGAACTGGCAGGTGCATAGAGGAGGAGAAGGGCATTAACAAATCATTTCAGAAAAAGGTGCAAGACTTTCAGCATAGAAAGGAGAGCTGTGAGAGAGAGAACTCAGTGATCCAGAATAGTCTTCATGCTCCAAAATATACCTCCTTCTATAAGGCTTTGAAGGAGATTTCTGACTTTGAAACTTTTCTCGTTTATTTATTTACTATTTGTTTGTCCGGAAAGGTCTGTTGAGAGGATGCATTTGCTCCAGAGGAACAAGGAAAGGAAAGAACAGAGCAGGAGAAGGGAATGCAGCGAGCACTGGAAATGCACAGACACGTCATTGAAATCCTGACCTTTCTGACAGCTCCTGGCTTCCCGTCGGCACTGTCAGGGTCAGGACTATCACGTTTCAGCCTCTGCATTGCCTGCAGCACAGTGTAGCAATTTCTTCATAATCAGTGGATCATTTTTTTTTCATTGCATCATGATGGCACCTGAGCAGAGATTTTTTAGAGGGGTGTGCAAGCAGAGGATGAGAACCTCAACTGCAGTGAACTCTGAGCTGCTCAATTTAGGTTAAAAGGAGCTAGGCTTATTTATTATAACTACATTTCAATCCAAAATCCACTAATGACTTAACTACTGTTCTCTGCTAATGCAAACATTAAGGGGTTAAACATTTCTTCCCTTCAAATCAATGAAAAAACTATTTTTGCCAACGGTGGGAGTAAAACACCATTAAAATCTTCTAATACTGCTTCTAAGAAAAGGTTTGGGTGGGAAGGATAATTGTTGAGAATTTTTTTTTCTATGATATCTTCCTTTGACTTACTGTCAGAACTATTGCACTGTTACAAAATATTTTCCAAAGTCTTGCAATAAAACATAGCTGGAGATGTAAAAAAACATACAACTAAATTTGTCACTTTCCATTTTAGAAATGGCAAAAAGGTCTCAGCATTTCAGAGCAATGGATAAATTTGTATCATAGTACTTACTGTGAGGTTATGCACTGATACTATCAGGTTATGAACTGATTTTCTTCTCATAAGTATCTGAAATGTATATTCTCCACCAAATCTCACAAAATATTAGGTCCAGGTAAGGGTTTTAAACAGTTTTTCAGCTATTTGAATTCACTTAAATTGCTTCAACGGTGCTGATGCTTCTTGGGTGTTTTGTAGGGTCAATTTTACACAGAGAGAAATTTATGTGAAGTAAAGAAATTTTAGATACTTGAAAACTATGAGCAGCCATAAGTGAATATCAGTATCAGAAACAGAATTTCAAAAATATACTCAAGAAGCCCAAAATCTCCACAGGTAAGAATCCAATGGAAATTATATGAGGTGCAAGTGGAACTGGTTATGAACTTCTGAAGAACTTCTTTTCCTCAGAGTTCAGGACCATGACATCTCAGGTTGCCCATAAAAATCCACCAGGACAAGGTCTCCATGTGAACAACATTTAGCATTTTCAAACGTTCATTTGAAAAAGTTCTGAATAATACTTCCCAAGCTTAATGAACAGAATAAGTAGAAGAAAAATACAAATTATATTTCAAAAGCCATTCATTTCTATGGACCATGACAGTAAACCTGCATCCTTCTCTCTCTCCAGACAGGAACATAACCTCTGCCCTGGCTGATGTTCAGTAATTCTCTTGTCCCTCAGTCTGTGAGCAACCAGACTCATTTCTTTCCAAGGAGCTGTTTAGATCTCTGAAGTTTCTCTCTGCCACCATCCTCTGCTCCCAACATGACCTCGCAGATGAGCCCCAGAAAATACTCAAAGTGTACATTCAAGTTTGTAATTCAGATATTTGTGGACTTGGTCTAACAATTGAAGTAGGAGAAGTAGCTCTTAAACAGTTAAAGGCCAGTGAAAAAAACAAAACAGAACAAAACAAACCCCAAAGGCACCAGATTCAAACACCAGGCTCTGTTATCAAGCAAAAGATATTTTTTATAACCATTTCACACAAGGCCAGATGTGAATGTGTTATGGATTTTGAGCAAAGGTTATTGGGTGGCCACCTTCCTTAATTATCTTGGACTTGAAAAATTGGGTAAAAAAATGGACTGAATCTATTTTTGGCAGTCCTTTGGGACTCTGTCTCCCCAAGGTTTTCTGTCCCCAGGCTCTGGCCTTCTTGGAGGTTTCCATCCACTTGGAAAATGTGGATAAAGTAAGTGCTGTGCTGTCCAGAGTATTTGTGATGTTTTAATGCAACAGGCTGCACTTTGGTGGCTGCCAGTGGTTGAGGAGAAAACTCCTCCAAAGGTGAGTCACCCTCACCCACTAGTTCAAACTCTTTGATCCCTCAGCTCCAAAGGATTCAAATTCATTTCTCAGCAGCATTGCTTGAGGCAAAGTTTTGCCCCATGAAGTCAGTCATTGGATTTTCAGACAACAGGCTCCCACCAGGGGGGCAGCTGCTCTCAGCACTGGTATTTTACCTTGTGGAGGATGGAAAACACGCTAGCAGAGAGTTTGTTTTGGCCCCACAATACAGGGTTGGTTGAGCTCTGCATCCAGCAGAAGATTGTTGTTCCAACAATGGAAAGCGGAAGGGGGGAAGAGATGAACTCAGAGCACACAGTGCACCAAAGCCAAAACACACATTGCAGACACTTCTGCTGCAGTGGGATACGCAGGTTAAGCCAAGTCAATGCTCTGCAAGTCTAAAAACTCACACTCCAGCAAGCACCAGCCCTCAGCAGACCCAGGCAGAGCAAAGGCTGAGGGAAAGCATGAGCTTTATAACAAGTTGCTCCTAAGATTTAATATTATATCTCCTTCTCTGATGCATTCCCTTCTCACAGCCTACCCCTCCCAGGAGGTTCAGCAGAGTTAAGTCATTTGGCTGTGATACAAAGGAAGAGGAGGGTAAAGAGCAAAGGAGGGAGCAAAAGATGAGGGAGGTGAGAAGGCAAAGGAAAGAGCTCTCCCAGCAATGTGAGGGAGCTGCTGAGGGCACAGATGGGAGAGAGATCACCCAAGAGAAGCCACTGGCATAAGCAGGTTGTCCTCCTGCAATTCCACACATCAACTACAATATGAGGATGTCTGGAGCAAGTCCCTCTGGATAACACAGGCACAAAGATTTGCTCATGGCAAAACTAGAGAAGCTGCTCGATTGCGGCTCTCCCAGACTCATCAGTGGGAGAAAATAACTTGGTGTGCAGCCCCGACTCCTTGCAGGGGGGTGTAAATGGCCAGAGGCCGTGTCCAGCTGCTGGCTCAGCCACAGGCAGTGGGAGGTTTGTCAAAGCATCCCCACCAAGCAGGTCAGCACACCAACACCAACACACAGCATTTGCCTGCCCTGTTCCACATCGGAAGCCCTGAACCAGCAGTACCCTTGGACTAGGGTATCCCAGCCTCTCCCTTGCCTAGGTGGTGTTCAAAAGAGATAATTAAAGCAAGACAGGGGTTTTTCCTTTTTCATCTTCTAAACAAAGGATGCGAGCTGAGCCTTGGAAATACAAAATTCTTCATCTCAAACAGTGAAGACAGCTCTGTATGTGTGCTTTAGCACTACACATACCCTGGATTTTATAACACACTTCCTTCTTGGCCTTTGCTCCCTTTCTCTCTCTTTCCCTCCCCTTTCATCCTTTCCACTAGCACAGGCTGAAATCAACTCTCCTTCTCCCTCATCCTCTTTCAGAATCTTTACTTTGCCCTCCATGCTCTTCCCAAGCCCAATGGAACATCCCAGCATCAGCCAAGTTCAAGCTAAACCATTGAAACCATTTTGTACTGGATGCAAACTCAACTGTAGGAATGCTGCATATCCTCCATGTATTTAGCTTGTATAAACAGCAGTAGATATTTCTGTCCCTTCTGCACAGCCACACACATGCTCCTACTGCTCCAATCCTTACAGCCATTCCCCAAAAGCCATCTAAAAATTATTGTAAATGCAACACCATATTACCTCTTCTAAAAAAATAAAAATTAAATAAATAAATAAATAAAGTGAAATAAAACAAAAATAAGATAAAATAAAATAATAAAATAAGTAAACTAAAATAGTCAAGCCCTGGCATACGTCCAGGGAGGAAAGCGTCAGATCTCAGCTGGTAAATAAGATGTTACTGTGAAGCTTGTAAAGCCAATGTTATTTCTCCTTTGTAAAGGCTCTACCTGCATAACATGAAGGGGGTTCAGTGACAGACACATTAAAACACCATTAAACTGTGAAATAGAACACAGTGTGAAAATAGATTTAACCTTCACAGCATATTGATCTCTACCCCGCGCCGTGCCTAAGTTCTTGGACAACTGTTTTATAATAGGTTTTACTTATTTTCCTGTTGCTATTCTGACTTCCTCAGAGGAGGGTGTTATTTCTAAAAGCTCCTGACAGCTAAGGGAAAAGTGGGCTTGTTTCTTAGTCATCGCTCAGTGCTCGAGCCTTGCTGCTGCCAGCTGCTCCATAAACAGAAATCAGTTTTGTGCAAGTGAAGGATGGGTCTGGGCAGCAGTGATTGCAGTGGGATGGGAGGAGGAGGAAGGGGAAGCGGAAAGGGAAGAGGAGACGGGCTGTTTGCAAGGACTCTGCTGAACAAAACTATTCAGGATGCAGGCAACCAGGCTGAACCCAAAATGCCTTCTGGAAGGGACAGCGCCAAGATTTATTTAAGCGTGCAGGGACACGGGCTCTGTTTGGGAAGATAGGTAAAATAATTGTGCACACATCTGCATATTCAGACGGGAAATCCTTCTGATGAATTAGCTGCTACGGGTCACGCTGCTGCCAGCCAGTTCTTAGACTTTCACTGTGAGATAGGGACTTCTCACAGTGATGAGTTATGCCATCGGACCTCTGACCCACCCGTCACCTCCCTTTGACCATTCATCCATCTCCCAGAGCCTTATGCTAAGAGTTCAAACCCTTCCAAATGGCCAGGTATTTTTCTTTTTCACATCAGTTCAACAAAAATGTTTCGCCCTCCTCTACACTAGGATTTCCTTTCCGACCACCCCAAAATAAACTCGGCCGGAACACAGGACTGATAATGTCCAGCCACATCCTGTAGCCCTGAACAAGGTTTTTGTAACACCCATGCATGAACTAGATAAATTTCTTTTGGGGTGTGGAGGGTTTATATCTACAGAAATATTTCTGATGCCTTCCCCATCGTTGTCATCTGGCAAATTCTGGCCTGGCTGGAGATCTCTAAACGCATGTGAAAGGGAGGCTGAGCCCATTCCTCAGATATCCCCGACATGCTGCACAGAAATCAAACCTCTACACTGGCTGCTGGGCACTGCTGACACTCCCCCCAAGCAGAGTGTTGGATTCGTGTACCCAGACCTTGCCAGTAAATTAGCACCATACCAAACACGTTTGTACATATGGTTCATGGGCAATTTGCAGATTATCTATGAGAAGACCGTGCAACTGCCACAGAGGTCACCACCCAGCAAGGCTGTCCAGGGCTAATTTCAGAACAATGGGAGAGTTGCACTGACTTCAGCAGGACTGGGATGGTGCTCGCTGGATTTAGGACAATTGCCCACTGAAAATCTCAGTATACTTCCCCCTTTGGTTAAGTAATCCAGTTTTCCATAACACTGAGCATTTTGATGTAGCATGGATGCCAACCATCCCCCAAAAATCTGAAGTCAACCAAAATTCATGGCAATGTTAAATTCATCTCATACATTTGAGCTCTAATAATACTACTTAAAAAATGGGAAGGCTGGTGGCAAGCAAACTGACCTTGCAAGCTGGCAATAGAAGAATTATTTCTTGTAAAAATTTCTGAGGCAAACATACCTTTCATAGGAGTCTCCTGCTCTGAATTACCTTAATCCAAGTCACACTGTGATGATGGAAATGACTGAATACATGAGAAAACAGAAAATAACTTTAGAAAGAGATTCCCTGTAAAGAAGCCTAACACTACGCATATGCAGTAGAAGAGCTGCCAAAAGCCCACTATGCAGACCCCTGCCTGTGGTGAGCAGCAGCTCTGCAGAGTTTCAGGGGAGAAACAAAATCCCCCAGAGCCCCTTCCCAGGAAGGAGGGAGCTGGTAAGTGGAAAAGAGGCAAGCTTGAATTCTCTGTTGCACAGGGTAAACCAGAAGCAAGTGCTGAAATCATCAGGGCTCTGCTGGCACAAGCAAGAATGATGGTGTCCTTTCCTCTATTAGTGCACAGTGCTGCAGTGGAGGACAGAACAAGCCACTGATGCAGAATGTGGTCTGTGCAGGAGCTCCCTCCTGACTGCTCATGTGAGAAGAGGCTTGCTCAAAGGGTTTTCACCAAGCTTTTAAGCCAGAGATGTTCAAGGGCTGCCAGCTCTTCTCCTGTGCTGCCCTACGCCAATCCTGGGCAGGTGGGTTCTGGCTGCCTGACAGGAGCTGCATCACATCACGTTCTGGGCACAGGTACCTTCTGCTGGTTTGTGATCCAGTAAGTTCATGTGGCCTTGAATCTTGATGGAATCCTCTCTGCATTAAGTGCATCCCACTTATCAGCGGCAAATTTGGCCACTGTTTATCCCTTCCATAGAAGTAGCCAGACTGATCCAAAGCCTCTTTTGCTCCACAGGCATTTGATTTCAGTGCACTTCAGGTGCAGCTCATGAAGAACAACACTTTTGTACAGCAATGCAAGTGCAAAACACTCAACTGTTCATTGCTTTTTCATGGAGAGAAGTGATTATTCTTCCCTACAGGAATCCTGACACTGCTTCTATTCCCTAAAAGGAATTTACTTTTTCCCTGTGCTTTCAAGAGGGCGAACGCTCTCTCACCAGCACAGCTGAAAAAGCCACTTCCATTTTTGATGATGCTGGATCAGAAGGATGAGGTACTCAGCTGTTTGGCTTAAGTGCAGTGAAAATCAAGACTTTCAACTTCCCTATGCCTCATCCATTCAGGGACATTCCCAGTCTGTTTTTAGAAACTCTCCAGAAACTTCTGCCCCACCATACAGTGTCTTACATAGACAGCCCACAGCTTCTGTGGACCATGGCCCAGGGAGGATGATAAAATCACCTTGGCACACAAGCAGAAGAAAACGTAAAAACAATGCAAAGGGAAGTGGATAGCTGAAACTAGGAAAGTCTAAACCAAAATAATCCAGGGTGCTAGTCCTCCTTCTGCCACAGACTTACTCTGTGACCTTGGGCAAATGCCTCCTCAGGAAATGGCTCAAGTTTCTCCACTTGCCCTCTGGTCTTCTGATCAAAATGCCAAAATCTTCAGCGTAGCACCTGAAGGTTAACCACTGTGTTTGGATCTCCAATCATTTATAAACCGATTTAACTGTAATCTCAAGTGCAAAGCCTGAGATGCAAATATCTCATTCAAAAACATATTTTGAAGCAACAGTCACACATGGCTACGGAAAGACGATGATAATAGTGAATGCTCACAGCAATTTGGTATTGCCCAAACTGATATCATATCATACTCAAAAGGTCTGAGCAGAAGCATCTGGGCCATCACAGCAGAGTTAAAAACAAGCCCATCGAAAATGGATAAACAATTAAAAATGTATTGAAAGAAGAAAGAAAAAGAGAAATCATTCCTAATTAATTCTAGTGCCCTGTACAACCCCAGACTATTTGTAATCCTACAGGGAACATCTTTATTGATCTGGGGGACGCTGCAGCAGACTTCTGATGCTTATCTCAGCATAAAAATAGGCTCTTGTGATGAGCAGTGATTTAATTACATGACAATCACTGCTAACAATGCATGGCGAATACCAAAAATATGCAGAGCAAGAGTGGCAGTGATAAATGCAAGGGAATGGCATTGACTTTCAGTAAAGTCGTCTATTGCCAGAGCTGGAGGGAGACTTCACCCCCCTCCTGCCCCTTCTTCTGAGGTTGTAGCTGCTGTGTGGCTCTGGATACTCACTCTGTGGAATGAGCCGACCACAGGCAGACAGAAGATGGAGGGAGAAAGCAGACAGCCATGATGAAAGCAAAATTTAGCACACAAGTCACTGAATCTAACAGTCTTTTTTTGTCTGTAGGAACATATGCTCTTTCCACTGTGCATCTCCACTTGAAAATGAAGATATTTTCTTTACTTTGGGAGGTGGCAGTACTGAGCAAGAGAAAAATAAATGGTTTAACTGCACATAGACTCAGGCCCTTAGAATCAGCTGCTCTAGGTGAGAGATCAAAAACTAGTCAAAGCCCATATTCCACATACAGTAGGTAGAAGTAGCAGCAAGTGTTTGCTCAAGAAATAATGCGGTTTTTTTTTCTTTTCATGTGACCTCATTAAAAAAAAATCTATAGTAGAAATAAAAAGTAGTGTCATTAAGATAATTCCCCCTTTTATTCACTTACCATTCTGAAGGTGAAACTGAAGTACTGACCAGCATCTTTGAAGTCACTGGAACATTACAGGTGAACAGACTTTGCACTGTCCTGAAGGCATTTGGATCCAGAATCATTTTATCCCCACATCCCTTTGGGCCTCAAGGAGAATCTGGGCTAACCATACCTTTGGAAGTGTCAGGCCTAAGTCTTTAGGATTTGTCATCTTCAGTTTGTAGATGACAGTTAAGCATTTAATAATAACTTACCAAAATGCAGAGATGAAGAGCAAAAAAATTATTCCTTCATCTGCCAGAAATCTACTCACAACAAATGGAGGAGAAATCCCTAACTAAACAGCCCCTAGGTCCCCTGAGGAAGCACTCCCCAGCACAGGTTCCATACCCATACCTACCCATCTACCCTCCAAATCTCTGAAGACCAGTGCCTTATTTTTCCTTCATGGACTGAAAGCCACTATTTTAAATGTGCTTGCTAAGCCATTCTAGCAGCCAGCAGTTAAGAGTGAGAGGTATAATCTGTTGACTATCTAAATTTGACCATGGTAGGCCCTGTAATGTCCAGAACTAGATATATGTGCCCAGACCATGAGCCTGTCCCACCTTCCTTCTGCAAGGAAGTCCTCAAGTGTTTAGAAGGCTGGTTGCACTACGACATCAGCACAAATGAAGTTTACACCAGCATGTCTTCCAGCTCTTACTTTCTTCCCTGCAAGAGGTACACCATCTTGTTCAGCCAAGAGGGAATTTGCAGGTGTTCAATCCAACACACAGGAAACGACTGGCAAATGTTCATTCACGTAAAATTTAACAAGAATCACCAGCCCTCAGGTGAAAGCCACGCTGAGAGTTTGAACTTGTGCCCACCCAGGTGCTGCTGCTGCAAATACTGAGACCTGAATGCCACCTCCTGCTTCTTCGTGCTCAGTTTCATGATTTATGTTAGAAGAGAACGTCTCTCATTCAAAACAAAATGACCTTCTAAATTCTCTTGAAATGCTGCATTGTTTTCAGTCAAAGCATCACAGAGAAAAGTAGATTAAAAATGCTATAATCTCAAGAGGCTGTTTTTTCATTCTAACACTATTTCTAAATGCTTGTGAATATTTACATTAATCATAAACATATCCTTTGCTCACAAGTTCCTTGAACAATATAATTACTATCGCTGCTGAGGGTCTTCCCTACTGTCAGGCAGATACTTTGTCCCAAAATTGTATTTCGCCTGGCTTAGCCAAATTTAGAATGATTAAAACAGTCCAACAGATTAACCATCATTTGTAGTACCTCATCTTCCTTTTGAGTTGGTAACTTTCAGGATGCTGAGGAGCACATATTCTTATCATGCCTCCATGTGATTTGAAGGGGGAGATGCACCAGGGCCGTGACTTATGTAGCTTTACAGATAAACTGCAAGTACAACATTAAGTAAGAACAGGATTCACTACTAACACATGCCATAGTCTCTAAAGCCAAAGCTAACATTTCCAAAACAGTCTATCAGCTTAGTAAAAGGATGGAAAATCTAAAGGTTAAGGTTTGGTTAGAATGTATTTTGTCAATTTTTTTCTTAAGGTTCAGAGACGCCAAATTTCCTTCTTGATGTGAACCTACTGGTCTGATGAGAAAATAACTCCAGTTCCCCTTGCGGTAACGCCTGCAGGATCAGGCCCTCCAAATTAAAAATATAAAATAAAACCGAGCCCCATGTAGAGTACAGGAAATTAAATGGCAAGTCTTCTGTGTTCAAGTGGGACAGCCCAATTCAGGGAGTTGTTAGCACTCTTACCCCAGGCAGGGAATTAGCAGCAGCCAGTCTAATTTCTGTGGGAGCAGCAGTTTCCCCTTCCCATGCACACGGGTGTCAGTGCTGGTCTGCTGGGCAGGGCTCTCCACTGGGATCCCTGGGCTGCAGGGCAAAGCCTGGGCTCTCCACAGCTTTGTCGGGCCTCAGGAGGGAACTGGGGGGGGAAGCAGAGCCAGGGCTGAAGGTTAAAACTGGAGCTTTGCAAGCAGATGAAAAGGAAAGGTGTGTGACATTTCCACCAGCTGTGCTTTATTCAGTTGTTTGCTTGCTTCCCACAAGGTGCATTTCAGTGACTGAGTTTCACTGACAGTGTTCCATAGGGCAGCCGAGTCCTCAGTCCTATTCATGATTATTCAAGAAACCAACTTTCAGCAGAAGCTTTTGTTTGGGCAAACATGAGTACACACTGCATTTGCACATATATGTCAAACCCAGGCATTTACACACTGTACAGTTAGTGGACATGCTTCATATTCCCATACCTCCATGATTCTAAAATCCAAAAGACACATAGTTAGATTTAAATTTCCAAATGGCTTCTGGTCTCAGAGACTTTAGACTGCAAATGCACTGAAACGTCTTTTTAATCCTTAAATTAAAAATATAAGTTTATAATTTCTATGCTGTACATTGAATAGATTAACAATGTAAACGCTGATAATCTGCACAGGCAAATGTGCACAGAGATATCAACTAATATTCTTGCTTTAAGATCCAAATGAAAAATCTGAATATAGAGTTTGATGACTGCAGAGTGCAGTAAGTGCACATAACCCTCTTCTCCTTTAGGCAGGGTCTAGGAAATCCCACTGAAGAGTTTTATGTAGGTGGGGTAAGGCTTTACCTCATCTTCTGCTGCAGCACAGATATACTTATGCTCCTTACTCCACTTCAAGTAAATTCCAGTGTTAGCTGTTACACTGCTCTGCCAAGGGATGTACTTGCTTACCTAGTCAAATAGTAAATATTATAGCACAGTATTTTGCAAAGAATGGGAAACATATATCCTAAACCAGATAAATTAAAAGCATCAGCTTAACCTCAGATGTTTATTGCATTTCAAACAGCAGTTATCAAAACAAAGAGCTCATTACAACATATATAGGTACTGGACCATCCAAACCCCTTCATTTGGTATGTCCCCAGTGCAACAATTAACACAAATTATTCTGAAACCCAACATATCTACATCCAAAAAAAAGGAAAAATTAAAAAATAACATTAAAAAAAAAAGGTGACCCTGTCTCCTGAACAGAAATAAGCTCCACGTGGAAAAATCTTAGGAAAAAACTCAAAAAACCTATTAAAGTATGAATCCCACTTTCTGAATAAATAAGCAATTTTTCCTGCAGTTGAATGTTTTCACTCAAATAAACCATCAGATCTCACATGCCTGCTTAAATATGTCTGACTTTGGTCCTTACAAAATGACAAGACTTCAGTTTGATAAACCAGATGATAGTTTTAAGCGAGACAATGAGGCATTGTTTACAGAGAAGATTGAGAAACTGGTTTAACAAAAGGGTTCCGTGGACATCTATTGTATGTACAAGAAGGAGATTTACTGGAGATTTTGTAATTTCTACAAGGCTCTTTCCAACCAGCTTCATTAAGTTGAAGTAAATCAAATCATGCAGAGATCTGGCTCAGCCAGAGAGACATGCCGGGAAAGATACAAAATGAAGAAGAACAGACGCAGATGATAAGCTTTAGAATCTTTGGCATTTTTCATAAACATTTTCAAGGTTTTTCAATCTGTATATTCACCCATTTTCCCACACACACTCTCCTATAAATACATTATACATGTACTCTTTATACACAACTCTGTATACACATGGGTACACAAGCACACGTGCAAACAAAGAGGCATTTTTGTGGCTTTTTAAACCAGGATAATCTTTCTTCTATCCTTCCATTTGCAGCTACACACACTTTGCATGAGCAAAATACATTCTTTATGCAATCAAGTATATGAAAATGTGCCTGTCCTTATTCAAAGGCACAGTGGGACTTTGAAAAATAAACTTAAGAAAAATTACTGAATCTGGCATATAATCCAGTGGAAGATACTCTGCTGTTAGTTTTCCTTCTTCAAATTCATGCAACAGGTCCACAGAACCACACACAACTCCATTTGGATCACCCATCCATTTATTAGGTGACTTCCAAATTAATTTTTTTTTTGGTAAAAAGAAAACTGTCTCTAAGGTTTCTTTATTTCTTTGTTCTGTGAACTACCACAGGGGATGCTGGTGGTAGCCCCTGGCTGGGAATAAGAAGAAAACTCCAGCTCTTGTGCTACCAGTGACTTCTTGCAGTGGCAAGTCACTCCCACAATGTCCTACAGCACCTAAAGGACCAAGGGCTACACTATCACCAAAATTAAGCAGGTTTACATATGATTCTGTGTTTTAGTTACCCCAGTCAAACAATCTGAATAATGCTGGTTATGTGAAATATATAAAGCAAAAGCACAATAGTTAAAAGACTGGTAAGCAAGCAAGAAATCACATTCTCCTCAGAACAGAATAAGGGGTCCTTTCTTCTGTCTTTGCTCAGTTTCCATATGACTTCACTTTCTGGTCCTCTCCTTGTGAACCACCAGGAAAGACTACAAGAAGACATCAGTGGTTGACCAAAGCCTGCAGACTATTGCACAACCACATCTTTGGGCACAGGGCTCTCTTTCTGCACAAGTACTTATTTCTTTAAGGCTATAAAGTGTTTTTTTCTCTTGGATCTGTAGTGTTGACCCCTCTGGATTTAGACAGGAAAACAACAGCAATGCTGAAATTATCTGATGAGATGGAATTATAAAAGGCAAGTCAACAGAGTCTTTTCAGGTCAGTGAGTTAGCCTTTTCCACAGTCTCTTAATCCTTTCACGGCATAAGGTTTTCATGCATCCATTGCCAGCAATGGATCTCTCATGATTCCAGTATCCAAAGAGTTAACCACAGGGTGGGCTTTAAAAAAAAAAAAAAAGAAAAAAAAAAAAGAGGGGGGAAAAAAAAAGGAAAAAGAAAAACCCACAAGTGCTGGATGAAATATTGAGATACTGTTGGAGCTCCTAGCTCTTTCTGCTAATTATGATAAAAAACTTTCTAAAATGTACACTGCTTGAACAGAAGATGGGTATCAAAGACTCGTTAATTCAGAGCTTAAACCTTTCTAGGCACAGTGATTTAACTCAGAAAAGAATAGCTTTCATATCTTAATGTAAATCTGTTGGATATGTTAAAAACTGGTTCAGAGCATCTCCTCACATCAGCTCAGCTGATCTGCTACACTAAGCGGAATTATCTCTTCCTACATAAAACAGGGAGTGCTGCCACATCCAGCCTTGTCTCTGCAATCAAAGGGAAAAAGAAAAAAGAAAAATAAAAGGTGCAGTTGCACCATCCTCTCCCATTCTCCTCCTCCCCACCCCACAAGCTAATTTATACATTCCACCTTGCTCTTTTTCGGGTTATGACTCCATGCCAAAAAGACATCCCAAAAAAGAAACCCAGGATAGGTGTTTATCAAAAAACACATCTTCCAAAAAAAAAAAAAAAAAAAAAAAAAAAAAAGAAAAAGCCTGTGGCAGTGATTCTAGTATTATTGTTCTGAAGCTAGAAGGAGGGGAGGGCTGCAGCTTGTGTGCAGATGCGTGTGGATGGAGGGAGATGCTGCATTCCGAAATCCCGCTGCATCCTATAGCGCACTCCGCTTCCTCCTAATGGGACTGGAGCTGCTGTATGGTTTCAATTCAGCATGCTGCACCTGTAAAAACAAATAGACATGACGTTTGCAGTTAGGTAACTCTAGCTCACTACAGTGTGTGTTAATGGCTCCCTGAGGACAAACCAAGGGAAACTAAGGAAGGTTCAAAAGTAATGAATCATTTTCTAAACACAGGAACATGGGGGATTAATTGCAGGAAGGATTTGAGAAGTCATGCATCATTTCTTGAAACAAAAATATTAAAAGCAGATTTTTCTAATGAGATACATGGGGTTCTACCTGATTTCAGCAACGTAGGGTAGATCTTTTGGGTTTGTTTTGGTTTGGGAGTTGTTTTTCTTATCTCTCTGGCATTAACCTATAAGTTTAATAAACTTCTCTCAGGAGTTTCAATTCAAGTGGATCCCAATAGACAGTAAGATGACAGTTTTCAAAACCATACACAGACCTTGGGAGGTTGATGTACTTAATCATTTCCAAAAAAGGAAAGTATTCTCCCAAATAGAACCTGGGAAAAGCTACCTCCACCTTCCAAAACAAATTCATATACAATATAATGGTTAAAACACATGTGATAAACTGCAAAGGATTGTGTAATTTCCAAATTGTCTGTTGTGGTAGAGAAAAGTATTCCCATTGAAATCATGGGGAAACTTTGGCTGAACATAACATCTTTTTTACCCCTCTTCTGTCTTTTGTCCAACACGTGGGTTGTAAATGGCAAATGTACAGACAGAAGTACTTTCTAACTCATTGCAGTACCCCAGTGAAATGCTGATGCATTGATAGCATGTAAAACAAAGCAGGGGCTTTGGAGCTTCCCTGGATGACTTTTCACTAGTGTGGCTGTCACTTGGCCTCACTATTTTTAGCACTAGTAGAAAACTCCAAGGTTTGTCCTATCTGAGGAACTTTTATCATTCCTCCCATAGAAAGTGGTTATCATTTTCCTTGGAGAACTCAAAGGATCCCAAAATGATAGAAACCACTCAAGGAGATGTTACAAATGTAAATGTTATATAAAGCATAAATAGAAAAGCAGCTTATCTTTAAACATAAACACTTAAAGGGCATATGCAAACCATCACTGCAAATCCAGTGGCCTCTACAAGAGCAATGACAAAAAACAAAACTACACTGAAGCCTAATGTCTCTATGACTGTTCCTGTTTAGCATTTTTCCTCCCACCAGCCTATGGTGAGATTTCTTTCCAGTTATTAGTGCTGCCACCAACCAATCTGGTGGCCTCTTGAGATAAATGTCACCAGAAGCTTTTCCCAACCTTGTTTCTACCAGATGCCTTGACACTGCATGTGAGCAATTATATTTCTGTCTCCAACAGCATAAAGTCACCATACATGAGATTATGATTCCCTTATTCCCACCGAGGAGCATCTCACAGGGAAAGTGCCACGATTCACAGAGAAAGGTACAATGTCAGTGGGATCCAGGGCATCAGGATCAGGGCCTGAGGACACAGACTCCAGTTGATTAAAACAAAAGAAAGAATCCTTTATATCGTGTGGTTTCATTACCCAGCAAGACTATTTTCCCTCCTCCAAGAGAAATAAACAGATCTTGACATTCTAAAGGACTTATTGTTCAAATAATTTCTAGGAAGATAGGCGAGATTACTGAAGACACTGTTGTTGTTTCAAAGAATAGGAGAAGAAACAAGACTTGACTGAAATTCAGGGAGGATAGATTCTGGTTAGATTAAAACTTATAATTCCATAATGGCAGAAGATTGATCTGATCAACTGCAGAGAATTTTATACACATTTCAAGGTTTTCTTTAAAGAAAAAGATGAGCAGGGCATTGTCCAAAGGAGGCTTGGAGCTCAAGCACAAAGTCACGGAAATAATTCCCCCCATTCCTCCCCCTACCTTGAGAAAAGGGAGAATTCAGCAAATCCTTTTGGATGGTTATCTCTATCAAAGAGACTATTTTTCTCCTCCCTCCATACCAATACCGGAGCAGAAAGGTGACGAAAACCATAGTTCAGTAACCACGCTGAGTGATTTTCCAGATCATTTTTTAAGTAGGTCTTTTCAGGATAATTTTTCTGCAATCATTTTATCCTTCTGACAAAGGATTTTGGCTCTCCTCTCTTCTAACGCTCTCTCTCCCCCCTCCCTTTGTGGATTTTCCCCCATTCCTTATCTCTGTTATTCAAAAGTGCATTGCCATTGTATTCCCAAGCGGAGAGCTCGGCCGCTCTCAGTGTCACTCGTGGCCTCCGTTGGCAGTGGCCATTCATTACTTACCTTTTGAACATCAGATGGTACCCTGGAGAGGAAATCTAGTAGCTCATTATTGTCGATGGCGTAGGGATTTCTAAGCTTCTTAGTAAATTTATTTATGCCTAGGAAAAAAAGGAAAAAAAATTCAGGCAAACAAAATAATGCAACCCTTCTCTACTCTCCCCCTCTAAGTTGTTCAGGCAAGGTGAAAAAGGGAAGAGGGATTCACAAGTAAAAATTAGTGTGAAAACAGTGCCTTAAAGCCACACAACATGTTCCCTGTCGTGTGGAATCATCTGCAAGTGCCTCCTGGAGGAAGGAGAGGGCATTATTGATAAAGGTATTTCTCTACTTTGGGCATCATCTGTTGCCAACAAGGTGGTGAAAAGAGATTGCGGCATGAATTCTTTCTGGGGGATATTCTGGGAGAGAATACACACATTTACAAACAAGACTGCTGTTAAATCTGCTGTCCTAGATGAACAAAGATATCCCCTCTCCTCTTGCCCAGGCAACTGGAGGGCTCTGAAAATAACTAGGCAGGAAAAAGCCTTTTTTTCCTTCCATTTCTACTCAAAATGAAAGCTTCCTTTCCCCATCATGTCTCAGAGCTTATCCTCTCTTTGCAGAGCCACATTTGACAAGTTGGCCATATTATGATGCTGTGGGAAACTCCAAAAATTTATCACGAGGTTTACTTTATTTTGATCATTGTGTGAATAATTTGGTTTGCTAACTGCAGCAACTGTGCTCCCCATCTCCATGGACTTAGTTAAGCTTCAGCTGTCGGAGGTGATCCCTAGTCTGGACAGTAGATCTATGGGAGTCTAATGTTCATATTATTGTGGAGTTCATGAGCTCTTCTCTTGCCTTGCATGAGGTCTTCTTCTAGGTGAAGAAAATCAGCTAATCCATTTTAAAGAATAGCAAAAAATTCAAATGTTGGTTGTCTCTGAGGATCATAATACAGCATGCAATTCCATCATGCCCCTGTCCAAAATCTCATCGTGGTTTCCCTGAAAGTGTTTTTGAATGTGGAGGCTGCTCCAGCCTTCTCCTCTCCCTGAAATGTACCTGCTTCACATCCGAGATTCAGCTTTTAAGCCACATACTTGTAGCAAAATGACAACACAATTTTCTGTGTACCTGATTTTTAAAAAACAGAAAATACCATAAGGTCTTTTGAGGCCTTGCCACAGGGTAGTTGTTTAACATGTATCATATTTGAAGGCCCTGTCACTCTAGATGATGTTGAACGGATGTATAGTTTTCATGTACCCACCATGTCTTCCACACAAGAACAGCAATATTTTGTTACTGAACTTTTTACTCCCAGCAATTTCTCTCCTTTCCTTTTGCCCTTTCTTTTGTTTGATTTAATGCTTTATTTCTTTTTTGTTGGCTGCTGTTGCTGCCCAGGAGTGGCATTTTTTACTGCCACCTTCCCATTCCCTCCCTTTTCTACATCCAGGAGAGCCAAGACAGCTGCAGATGGCTCAGCCCTGGAGGGGTGACAGGAGGTCCCTACAACCCAGAGCCACACTAGGGCCAAGCTTCCACAGGTCAATGAGGATTACCTGCACAATATTCTCAACCATTTTACCTCAAGGCTGAGATAAAAGTCACTACCCTAAATAAGACAGGAGGTCATTTGGAGATGTAGAAAGTCTTCAAGCAGCTGGAATCACAGAATGGTTTGGGTTGGAAGGGATCTTAAAGACCTACTCAATCCAACATCCCTGCCATGGGCAGGGATACCTTCCACTAGACCGGGTTCATCCAAGCCCCATCCAATCCGGCCTTGAACACTTCCAGGGACTGTGCATCCACCCCTTATACTAGTGACTCATCACCATCATAGTATTTTCCTAATATCTAATCTAAACCCACCCTCTTTCAGTTTAAAGCCATTCCCCCTTGTCCTGTGACTACATGCCCTTGAATGCCACCTCTTTTAGCAAAAGATGATCTTATACTTCTTCATAACACCATAGGGAAAGTTTTAATTTTTAAAAGCTCCTCTTTTACTTTTACTTCATAGTGTATCTTCATACAAATGCTTTCTGACCCATGACAAAAGGAGATGCTCAGGGTCTCCCACTGGGTTCTGGGCACACTGCCTGTTCTGATTGCAGGGATATTCAGACCCAAAAGGTTCCTGGGGTTCAGGTCTACGTGGTCCAGCTCTGAAAACACTTCTTGTCCACTTCCTACCATTTCCCAGCTGGGGGGCTACAGCACCAGGAAGCTAATTACTTTCTTGCAGAAGAATAATAACACTGAAAGTAGCTTATCTAGGCTAATGCTCTTCTTGCAGTGCTGTTGGAAACTTATAAAGAACCCTAAGAAAAGCAAATTATCGGATAACCAAGGGGGGAGAAATGGTAATTTTAAGAAGTTCATAACATCTTTATTCACCTCTAAGCAACAGCACTTGTTTGTCTGTGTAACAGGTTGTTTAAAGCTTGTTTGATTTCATTCTGTAGACATATATTGTATTTAATCTCATATAAATGAGACACAGTGGAGTACTTACCCCAGATTAAAATTATGTACCTCAGTGGTATAAAATACAAAATAACTGTTGCTGCTGCCAGGACCAAGCAGGCCAGGACAGAGAGGAAAGGCACCGTCCAGTTGAATGTGCTGCAAGGAAAAAACAAACAATCCTTCTCAACATTTCTGTTCTTGGACACTGTTTGTACTCTGCTACCCAATAATAATTTAATGACCTCTTTGCAGTGGTTGGCACAGTCAGAGATGCCATAAATTGCAGACACTTTGGAAGGTGGATAAGCAGATTCCTACATCTGGATGTTATAACGGATTAAGGGAGATATCTGAGAGGCAGATATCACGATAAGGAAAGAGAAAAGGAGCCCAGGGGAGCTCAGTGAAGTTGTTAGGCATGTAAGTGAGTTGTTTTTGTTTTTTCTTCTACGTGTCGCACTTGTTTCACATCTCTGCTCACCAGTCAGCTCTTCATTATTCATGGGTGGATTATCTGATCTGCAGACGGAGCCATCAGAGCTGGCTCCACCGGGCCACAGTGGAGATGACACGAGATGTGTGTCAGTGCACGACTCAAACGTGGCAGGTAGCCAGAGTCAACCCTGATGGTAACTTGGAATGGATTAATTATGATGCTAAACTTTGAAAGAGCACTTAGAGTAATTCCTCTGTATAGCGTTAGGGAATAATGTTTTATATAAATCTCTCTTTATATACATAAATTTGCTTCTATTTCTTTAAATTTTCAACAACTCCTTACTACACTGTATATAGGAGGCTGGCCTGGGTAAGTTGTAATATTCTAGCAGCAGTCCAAGCTTCTGCATTCCAACAATCTGCATCAGATTTCTCCCAAGGGAAGCACTCTTGAGAGGCTCAGTTACTAAAGTATTTCAGACTTTTACAACATTGTAGAAAAACAGGACTTTATTTCACTCTGACCTCTCATCTCTAAGTCAATGATGGACTTAAGGTGAGCAGCTACTGCTAACATACCTTTGAAGTTACTTTGTCCCTCCATGCCCTTATAAGACATAACCCTATGGCATGCAACAAATATTGAGATGCCTGGACTACAATAATGCCAGTTATTCCACAGTTACATGGATTTTAGTCCGGTTAGATGGATTTACAGATCTGGGCATCTCTGTTTCTCACAATCTGCCTGCTAACTTCATCATATCACAATGACGGGGAGTAGGAAGAAGAGAGAATGAACGTGGACCACTGATCAGGCTATAAAATAAGACAAACTTCCCTTGACAGATAAAATTAATGGGACGCTACAAGAATTACTTTTAAGCTTCAACAGACGTATTAAATATTAAGTAAAGATAGGTGGGAGAGGACCCATCATCATCAATCAAGTAGCTTAAGCAAAAAAAAAAAAAAAAAGCAAAATAGCTCAATTCAGAGAAAACTCCCTATGATTGTGTAACTGAAGTGACAGACGGAAACTGCAGCACAATTCAGTCTGTCACTTACAAAAAAACTTTGATAGCAATTTTTTAATGGTACATCACTGTTGAGTTACAACAGAATTCTTCTGAAATTACATCGGGCATCCACATTAATACCCAATGTGTTCTTTAAGACCATTGTTACCAAAATGAATACAAGAATTAATAGTGTTTAAGTGCTTTGAGCCTTCCTGCCATGCAGCTGGGCAGAACAGTGCCCTGTTCATAGACTGGAATACATCTTTGGGCCATTTCCACCCCAGCTGGGGTGTCCGGCATGGAACCACAGCACATGCGTTTGCTGTATTTTTAGCTTGAACCCAGCTCCTCATTAAAGTGTGGCTCGATCACAAACCATCACTTTGTGTTCAAAACAGAAAACAATGTGGGTCAATTAAGCTCCAGTAGATTGAGTTATAAAAGTTTGTGTGTGTTTGTGTGTGGGATTTTTTCCTCTTTTTTTAGGCTCTTCACCTCCCTCCGTTTTAAGGTCAGTAATACACTGTGTGCCTCCCCTTGCAACGAGACCCTGAAAACCCCCTTTGGGCTTCCTTGTGGCACCAGCAGGAAGCAGACAGCTCAAAATGGCAAAGAGAAAAGAACATCAACGCATTGGCCAGAGACATAAGTGACTGGTAACCCCTGCAGCCAGGTCTGGACACGGAGGGCGTGGGAAAAGCAACCATCAGTTCCTACCTACTTTCTGTGATGAGAGTGAAAAGAAATGCCTGATGCTTCTGTGCCCACATCGTCAAGATGTGTCATTCATGACTCCCTACTCCATCACAAACAAATAAGACTAGAAATTTAGGCAAATGTGGAAGGTATCAGTAAAGCACTTGGTTTCACCTCTTCTCTATGCTTTGAAAAGGTTTTTGGAATAAATGACTGTAAGAGAAGCAGCAATGGTGGGACTGGTGAGGATAACCTGCTGCACCTTGAAGTCATTTTTGGAGCAAGACATTTGCTCCACCTTAGTCCTCCTGGTTCTGTTTCACTGCAAATCACAGTTAAGCAATAAAAAATTTATTACTTACTTTTTAATCCTCTCTCCAAACGATGCTATTTCTTCTAGGATGCTTTGAACAGCTATGATGATCTCTTGGACCATGTGGATTCGGTCAATTAGCCCCTTTTTCTCAGATTCCTAACACACAAAAAACAAAACAGAAAACCAAAACTTTTTTTTAATATATTCAGTATTTGCTAGGATGTTCAAAGATATGTGAACAAAGTAAGATTCCCAGAAATGCTGTTGTATCCATGAACTCAAGTATGTCACTGAAGGAAGGAAAGAACACACACTCAGGGTTTATCACAGACAATTAACATTATTTTTAATCGTATGTAATATATATGGAAAATATAGATGCCTATTTTCTTCCTTTTCCTCAACACGTGGGTAGAGGTTTCTTCACCTTCCAATGCAAATCAACTGCAGAATCTCAACCAGGACTTCCCTGAAGAACTTCAGTTTCACCCCAAAGCAGAAGAGGTGTTGAGCACTCCCAATGTGCAGTGTTGGTTGCTCAGTGCTCCTCAAGAACAAGAATATTCTTGCGCGAAACTTCTGAATATCACTTTCCTGAGCTTTCTGGGCTCCCCACAGCCATGCTGTTTTGTGTATATAAATTAGCAGCAAGATAGTGAATGCAATATTTTTTGAACATTCTGTATACAGAGACTTATTCTTTTACTGGAAAAAAAAAAGAATCGAAGGAAGAAATGTCCTTTTCCCTTCACAGTGGCCATCTCACAACTTTGTTTCTTACTGCTTATTTTAGGCAACAACATTACAGGACATTACTACACAACTGCAGAAATAAAAAGGAAGCACAGAATGAATTAAAAATCAAAATGACTTAAATCAGGCTTGAAAATCAGTATACAATTATCAGCATTCAGCATTTCTTTGCCAGCAATCTAACACACATACAGGCATGCAAATTGGTGTGGTTGCAGATATTCTAACAAGAAATCAGCAAAACATTCACTTATTACAAAACGCAGAGCCCTGGACACTGATTTTACATCACTTTTAGACACTCAAAAATCAGGCCAATTTAGCAAAAATAAGACATTTTAAGCTGTGCTTTAACCAACTGGTTCCCAGAGAGGGGAGATGATGGTAAGAAGCATTTTGTATCCATGTTCTCCATGGTCCTTACCAGTCAGGGTAGCGGAAAGGGTGGGTGGGGATGAGCGAGGGCCAGAGACGTGTGGATCAACACGGCTGCAATTCTGCCTCTGTGTTGTCATCCACATTATATCTCCATGCAGGAGAAGGTCAGAGGCTACTTAGAGTCACACAGCACCACAGAGGTGACGGCTCTTGCTCCAGCCTTTTGGCACTACCGTGATGGGAGAAGGTTTGCGTGTGCCTGACACAGAGCACCACACTCCAGCATGTGCTGGAATAACCTCTGACCCATCCTTGGATGCTGAGAAAGAGAGGCATGGGAGTATAGCTCTTATAACACTTGGAATTACTTACTGCCCATTTCTCTCCCCAGTAATTTTTGATTTTAAAAAGGCAGCCAAAACCACCATGGAGTTATCAAGCTCCAGACATTTGAATATTTGCCTTTAGGTTGCAAGTGAGTGCACAATGAATAGAAGCAGCTTTTTAAATAATCACACATTTGGGTGTGAAAATGAGTATTTTTACATTAATAAAACAACCAACAAAAATGAAACCCTTGGGGTGTGAAATAACCCCAGAACAAAATAAATAAATAAATAGTCAGTTTATGTGAAAATAGCACAAAAAAGTCATTTTCACACAGCTCCAGTTATAACCTCGTTAGGCTCAAATGTAAATGACACATTGGAATTATATTTAACTATTCACTCACTGGAGTGGTACAGTGGTCCCTCTGCCACAGTTGGTTTTTTTTCCACCAAACTTGGAAGTAAAAGTTGGAGAACAGTTCATGGAAAACCAGACAGTGGGAATTTCATTCTGTCCAAATTCAGACAGAGGGGTAAAGAAACCACTTAAATAAAGTGATATTGCAGGGCAAGCCTACTCTTGCTACCCCGAGCTGCAAGGCAGATCATCTGTCAGCTCTATCTGCATCATGCTGACTTCATTTACACATCTTCGATTGAGCTTAGAGATGTGGTGATAATGCAGTTTAACCAACACAACACAACTTCTGCTGCAGCCATGAAGCAGAGTAGGAAAATAAAACATGAACTACCAGCTCCAAAGATTATAATGACAACTGCATGCCTGTGCTTACCTGGCGTGCAAGTTAAAATCACCCCTAGACAGTGATGGTTTCAACTTCTAATATAAAATGTGACCAACCAGTGTAAAGGCAGAGACAAACTGAGATTAGAAAGCCTTGTAAATAAAATCAGTTATTAAGAGTAAAATAGAATGCAACTGTCCTTGCAGTATGCACTACAGTGTATGTGCATAATCATTTAAAAATCCTGGGAATTTGTCAATGTTTCTTTGTTATTATTGTTTTGTTCTAGAAACCTGCAGACTAAATACATCTACAGGATTATTAGGTCACTGATTAAGCAAGAGAGAGCAGACAAATGAAGTACAGCAAATGGGATTTTTCAAATTATTTAGATTTTGGAGTGTTGTTTATGCTTTCTGAAGTCAGCACCTCACAAAGCACTGTCGGAAGTAGTAGGAGTCCATCAGGATGACAGTCACTGGCCCCTATTTATTAGGAAATGGGCAACTGTCACAGAGAAAGCTATATTTGGACACTACCATATTTGTGGAAGATGAAAAAAGTAATCCTAAATACATCTTCCATTAAATGGACTTTCCCATCTGTGCAAGATCCCACCACTCAGATAATTTTTCTCCAGCCTCTTCTAGTATCATTCCTTTCTGCTTTCTTTTGAACTCAATATATTGTGCTGCTTGAAAACAGGATTTGGATATCCATGGTTCAAAATCACAGCTCAGAAGCTTATGCTTGAATTGAAAACAAAATATCCTTTCCGTTTCTGGCAATTTTTCCCTAAAACCAGTCGCGAAAGTTCCATTCCTTCAAGGCCTTTCTCTTCTTTATTTCTTAGTTGATTACAGCACTGTGGGTGGACCAAAACTAGTCTTCAGCCTTTGGGAAAGAATTAACTCCATCAAAATGAATTTACAACTGAGAATTAATTATATAATCAGTGTGCTGCTGCAAATCTTCCTTGCACATCCTGATTTAAGAAACCTTCATTTCTACATTAATTGCCTGAACAAAACCACAAAAGGGGGTTTACAAAAGATTAAGCATGTCAGGGGAAGAAAAATAAAACACCACCAACCAAGACCCAGCAATTTCATAAATTAAGTCTTTTGTGTCCAGCTAACGCACATCAACTTAAACATGTAAATGAAGACACCAAACCTCTGCCGTACTGGAAGTGGCTTCCTGATTTTCCTGTTTCTGAAATATGTAACACTTTAAGAGGGGCATGTAAACACACTCAAAGGGTTACCACAGCTCTGTGATCTTCCTTCCAGGGAAGGAACTTATGCAGTTCCTGGACATTCAGGGACAGTTGCAAAAGAAACCTTCACGCGACCTCAACACTGAGGTACTTCCAATGCTGAAGAGTTTTAAAGAGTGGGAATATGGGGCAGGCCAGAAGAGGACACCCCCAGCACTAACACAGAAGTTCACGATGGGGGAGCTACAATGGTCAGAGCTGGGCTTGCAAGGGAAAATCATACAACTTGTGGAGGAAGAGACTGAAGGCAAAATTCTTCAATCGTCTGCTCTGGAACAAAGACCAAATACCGCCCGTTACTGCTTCTTCTGCAGCCAAGCATCCATTACAGAGTTGAAAGCTTCGATGGTGGAGATCCCCTAACTTCTTTTGATCATTTGTTTCAATGATTAATAGCTTTCATCTTTACAGAAAGCTGTTTCCTATTTTTTAAATCTATCCTGCAGATATTTTTCCTCTGGATACATCCAAACCAGTAAGCAGTGCTCCAAACACATAGACAATTTTTACTCTCTAAGGGTATTTCTGATGTATACTGCAAATATCATATGCACACAACTAAAAGTTAGGCTTGAAGCCACAAGTAAGTTCTAAATTCTTGCTCACTTGGATTTCATATAAAACACTCGCAGAAAAATCTTGCATGCAACTTTCAAACAAGTGGTATTCATCAGCAGATTTTTGGCGTGCCAAGGGAAACTCAATATATAAAGCTGAGGAACATTTGGGGGCAAAGATGAGGAAAAGGGGAGGAGAAAACATAAATAGGGATTAATGCAAAAGGAAGAAGAAAACAGGATACAGCCAACTGAGTCAGGAATGAAAATCACGAAAATCTTCAGAGATTGAAAGAATTACTCTACCAAGCCCTGGGCTGGCCTAACTTTTGGGATTAGCTTTCTTACAGTAGCTGTCTCATTATGCTACTGCTGCAAGCACATTACGGCAATGTTTTACCAGGATTTATCTGACATACCAGTTATTAATTCCTCATTGTATTAGCAACGAACAGGATTGATGGAAAGTGAAAAGAAAGGAAAACAGCTCAGACACACATTGCTTTTTGCTCCACTATTATTCTGCTTTAAAAAAAAACCAACAAAAAACAAAAAAAAAAAAAAAAAACCAAAAAAACAAAAAACAACAAAACAAAACATGCTGTAGTTATTTAGAGAAAAGCAGAGTTAGCCAAAGTTGGATTTAATTTGCAACTTGCTCTGTGCTAGACTACAAAACTCTGACCTTACCGGTGTCCAGCAAAACCTGTGCCAAACAACAGCTTAAGGCCAAAATACTCATCCATGAAGAACTTCTGAAACCAGAAAGATTTTATTGGGTATAAACAGCAGACCACTGGCCTCTATTGTCTGCAGGGAACACTCCACTAACAGCTCCAGTCTAGCAGCAGAATGAAGCTCTTGTGGGAGGTGGTAGCCATGGAGTGACAGACAGTCTCTTGGTAGCTAAAATGAATTCCAGGCAGAGCTTTGAAAACAGTCACCACAGCAACCTTGAACTGGATCCTGCCTTCGGTGGGAGCCAAAGGCAGCTGAAATGAACCCAGCAATCTGCCTTGCTGAGTCACTGTCTTGCCCTGTGCTGCAATGTCTGCTGCGTGTCGAGGGGAGCTGCTCGGCACTTCCAGGAGGACGGGTACTCGGAGAGGATGGCTGCCAAACTCTGAGCAATTGCCTCGTGCAGTCCTGAAACTGTGCATCACAGGATCTTTTTGTTTATTAACACCATGCTGCAAATGTGCCTGCCTGTGGAAATTTAGCGAATCTGAGTGTACTTGAAATAATTACCAAATAGAGGAAATGCAACACATACAGGTCAATTTATGCTCTCAGTTAAAAAGGTGTGAAATCTGGAATAATTCCACCAGAGCCAATAGAATCACTTCAGACTGGTATGAAGGAAAGCAGCATTGGTCTTAAAAGGACACATTTTAAAAGCAATAGCACATGATCCTACAGCTAAGGCTGGGCAACACTGCCTATAGGGCAGAAGATGACCACTTCATGTCTCGCTTAGCCATGCTTACACTTTCTTTGTTTACATTAGATGAATTTCATCTGTGCACAGGAGACCAGCAAAAAGTCTCCTAAGCCAAACCCAAGAAAAATGTTATGTGAAAAGCCTTAGATCATAACTCTGTTGCTTTCTCTTTGCACAGGCGTGAAATGCAGGGGCTTTAAGAAGCATTATCTGTACTTGCTCACGTTTTCAGACACATGTAAAGTAACTCACAGTCCAGTGGCATTGCTACAAGTTTTAAAGCAATACTGGCAGTCACAACAGAATAAAACGCCATTCAGGTGAGGAACATGTGCGTGGGAAGCAAAGGGAATCAATCCTGAATGGAGATAAAAAGTCATCAGTCACCTTTGATTTAAAAAAGGGAAGGGGAAAGAAAACAAGTTCTGTCAAAATAAGTGCTTTCTCCTGGAAATACATGAGACTTAAGAACAATCACATGGTGATTTGACTTAAACTACTGGATCATCATCTATAATCTAGGTAATGACCTTTAGCAATTTGGGGTAGAGGGGAAAGACAGATCTATTCATACATCTGGCCTATTCAAAATAAAAGTTAATATTTTAAATAGTTGGAATTTTTAAGGGACAAGGACTCCCTGAGGTTTATGTGCTCAGTCCAGTGACTTGTCTACTGCTAACTTAATATTTCTCCAGAGAGTCAGAGAAGTTACAGTGTTGGTTCACCTACCTCTAGGTAGGTAATGCTCCCTAAGAGGGAGAATTTTAGACTGCCACAGGGTTGTTAAGGTTTCTTTCTTATGTGGCACATACCACAGTGCCCAGGATGTCTAAAAGTCCTCTGCAAGCTCTTCCTTTCAACTCTGCTACCCCATCACCTGTGAATGAGTGGGTCATGATGCTGATACAAGAATCATGCCAATTTATGGGATGCCTGTGGATAAGAACAGTCCTAGACAATGATGCAGTGCAAATAAGGCATAACAAGAGACCATTTATCTTCCAGTTTCTTGAACACAGGAGGCTCCCAAGGAAAGAACAAAGCACAGTCAGAGCAACCCCTGCACTGGGTCTTTTTAGGACACGATCTTGCCCAAAATTTTGTGGAGAAGGTGGATGATCCTTGTCAGTCTGAACATACCCTTTGTATCACAGGGTATTTTCAAGTCCTTACCATCATTTCTCTTCAGCAATTTTAATGGGAGATGTTGAAATATTATATTGCGATTGTTGCATTGAAGAGAAAAAGAAAAACTAATGAAATTATTTATACTTCCAGGGAAGAAAACAATGAGATGATATTGTCTTGAATGACCTTTCCTAAGTATGGGGATATAGCATCTTACACAATAGAGTCTTGGTTCATGTTTCAATTACTGACCTTTACTGTGGAGAAAATTAATGCAATTTTCATCGTAATCCACCCGTACAAATAAGATCCATACGGAAGGTTTCCACATGCTGAATCTAACTCAAATGGAAAATGTCAGCTGTTTGCTACTGGATGAATTTGACTTTAATTTGTTCGGCTGGAGTCCTTTTGAATTCTGTTCATAAAACTTTGTATATCTTTGGTACCTATTTTTGACAGAGAATTTCCTACATTATAAACACTGGATTTTTATTCTTTGGTTATTTTACCCACTTCTGTTTGTTTCCAATACATAAGATACTAAACCTTCCTTGGAAGTTGCCAAATAACTTGGCTTAACGCCATGGTATCATTTGATCCTTCCCTGTTATATCCCATTAGCCAAGCAGGGCTACATTGGTTCACCACAGGATACAAACCCTCCAAAAAAAAAACCAAAAAAAGCCCACACAGGAACTGTGGTTGATTTAGTTTTGTCTCTGATTTTCTTTCGAATTAGTTACCAGACCTGGAAATAGTAGTAATTTAAGTTTTGTCTGTTGTGGAGGAGATGCAAACTTTTATTCACACTGCTGAGAAGACTCCAAGACTTTTTCCAGTCAAGTGCTATGACACACTCATTCACAGCAGAACTGTCTGCTCTTGAAGCTCTACAGTCATTATCAAAACCAGAAAATAAAATAAAATAAATAGAAATGGTCAACAATTAGACGACTTACTGCATGTAAGCTGCATGTAACTTGTCTATACTTTCTTACTGGCAGGCAAAAGATGTTTCAGTGACGTAATTTTAAAACAATCCTTACTCAGGCAGCCTGACAGAGCCCAGAGCCGACAGGACACAGCCTGAACTCTGTGTCCAAGATGGCACAAATCCGAGAAAGCATTTATCCACCAAAGAGCTGTGCCAAAGGGACAGAGCTCTCCTATCTTTTACAGTCCTCCATGCTGGTATGTGGGGAGGGCAACGGGAGAAAGGATGGGGGAGCTGGCAATTAAGCCCTATCATTTAAGACAGATAGTTTAGGTGCAGGGAGTTAATCTGCTCTTGGGTTTTTGAACTAAGTGTCTGTGTATTTTTAATTTGTAAACAGTTCATCTCTTAGAGGGTGTGTTACAATTCCCAGAAGCACGGTCTGTTATGTCTAACAGGCAGCAGAACCCAGAAGGGCTCTGTGTGTGCGTATTTTGATACAGCACGATGATAGGAAACAGAAACAGTGACCTCCTATACCACAACCCAACTAGCAGATTTCAACTCTGGGAGCTCTTGTATTAGGGAGGGAAAAAAAATATACAGACTTCTTTTTAAAGTATAGTTGTCTGTTTAAATGTTGACACTGCCATGAGATAATGTCATGAAATTACATTTTTCTTACACTCCCCAAAGAGCACTGGCCACCCTCAGACTTGGAAAAGTCACTTAGAATAACCTAATGTACTTAAAGATGCAAGTCATCAGAGTGCAAGCATGGTCCACCACTGCTGCACAGGGGATACACAGAGGGCAGAATGAAAGCATGGGACATATGCAGTGGCTGGAAATTGTCTCTTCTGGCAACTCTGTGTCAGAATTCCATAGACCTGTAACACTAGTACAACAATTAATATGAATTATGAATTATTATTACTGAAATGTTGGGATGTAAAGGGTTACCTTGATGAGAAAGCCTGCTGGCGTCTACTGTGAGTAGTTTAAGCCAGTGCTACCAGCTCAAGAGTCTCACGAAATGGAGACAGAGGCAACACTGATTACAAAATGGCAGGGCTAAATCATCAACAGCTCAACACTGACTCTCAGGAGTTTCCCCAAACCTACCTACTTAGTTAGAAGGAACCAAGAAAGAGAATTACAATGAAGTTGTTTGGGGGGAGGCAAAACTGTAAAGTCATTAAATCCATATTTAAGTAACCCAATTGTATATATAGAGAGAACCAAAGTCACGGGAGTTAAATCTAGGGTAAACATAACCTAGAATATTTTATCATTGCAGCAATGAATCTCTTGCACAGCACAGGAAACAGAGGATTATACGCCTACTTAATACATTTTTACTCCTCTATTCCCACCTCAGCACTTCCAAGTGAAAAAGAGGAATATTGAAATAGAAGAAAGTAAATGGGATTGTTCCAGCGAATAAGTTACACCTTTAGGCATCACACAAATAATATGCAGAGGGTCAATATTTACAGGTGTCTAGCACTGTATAGAAATTACACCCACTAAATAGAAATTATTGACTTTTAGAGATACACATTATTCCTTTGAAAAAGAGGCAGCTTTCATTTAGCAACTTCTGATGAGTTCCAGATATTGGTCCATTCAGTTGACGAATTTTACGACGCAAAGAGTAAATTATAAATGAGAACATTTAGACAATTATTGTGTGTTGCAAGAAACCTGTAATTCAACTAGATTGCCTAAAGTTCACTTTATAACTTTGACGGATTTCTGGTTGCTCATTAAAATATAACCACCACAGAGGATCAAGTTAAATTTAAATAACTATTCCCATCAATTAGTCTGCTGAGCTTCAATTCTAGGGTCTGTGACTGAGAAGAGTTAAGGTGCACTTGCCTGCTGTGGTATTGATTTACTTCTCAATGATCAACAATTTCACTGTAACACTTTTAAAATACAGAATATTCAAGAAGAGTCTTATTAACTTTGTATGCAATTTTAAAGTTTCACATCGCCTTGTGAACATTTTCTTCCTAACAGCTAATGTTCCTTTGCATGCTGTTGCTCGTTAAATAATTCCTCACCTTTTAGCTTTAAAGTATTTATAGATTATCAGATCCTCCTTCACTTACTTACGTTTTTTCAAGCTGTATACATTAAGTTCTCTTAATCTTTCTTCATATGTCATGCCCTCTAATCCTTTTATCATTTGTCACTGTGGTTTGATAAACTTGGAAAAAAATCCAATGAATTTTTCACAGTGAGAAGAATGAGTAAGTACGTTCCAATAAAATAAAAAACAGGCCTTGCCAATTCCAATTCTTTCCACATTTCAGCCGATGAACTAAAACTGTTCTTTTTCCCAGGCTCTGAAAGAAATGTTGAGAAAATTCTAACCAGTCCCCCACAAATCACACTAATTCTGGCCTACTGGAGTGGAAATGCCAAATCATTTCGGGAAAGCCACTAGCACAGAATGTCATCCAACACTCGGAGGCAATGGGGGATTTTACACACTCGTGTATGTCTTTGCACCTCGTGCACCCATACACACACCTCTTAGTGCACATACATGAACATGTGCCCATTACAAGGTCAAGTACAAACTGGAGCTGCTCAGATGCAATTAATGTTCAGAGGTCTCATGGAGGTAATACCACTATGGAAGGTTACACAAACCAGTCTTCTCCTACTTTCAAATTTGCCAAACAGCAAACTGCTGACAACTGTCTTCCCACTTAATACAGATAATAAATGAAGATCTCATGGAGAAAAGATGGTGGGTTTGTGCTCTCCCACGTTCCTTCTGATACTACCCAACATAATCATGAGATATGCTTACCTTATCATCTTCATCCTCATCTTCATCCAAGCCCATAAGCTCCTGCAGAAGCAGATGTCCATATTACAAAACATTACATTTATTTTTCAGCAACAGGCAATGTTCAAAAAGCTTATGATACTCCCACAACATTTCATTATACAATTTTCTCCCACTTCTACTGAAAGTCACTTAAAAAACCCACCACTTTCACCTTTCAGAAATAATGTTTTGTATTCAAGGACCTTTTTTTTTGTGTGTGTGTGATATTCTGAACAAAGCACGCAATACCCTATACAAATTTTAAGCCTAAATAAAGCACTCGTGGCTGTGTCCAGTAATTCGAAGGCAACAGGCTTTCAAATTCATTGCCAACTTTTACTGTCTGTAAACAGCTTTGTACTTAAGTCTTGCAAATGAACCAGAAGGTATGTCAAGGCTGAGGACTCTATACTCAACTTGTTCCATCCTCTCTGCTACAATGACTGCTCCCTCCCTTTAAGGCCATTACTGAAACATTAGACTTTAGAAAACACATTAGTATGAACATAATCAATCTCACGAATCACAGTCAGATTTCTATGCAGCATTATTTCCTCCCTTTAACTTCTATGCTGACAGGTAGGGGAGAAAACAAAAGACTTGGCTAAGGCTTGGAATTAGGAGCACTTGGCTTTCAATTCAGGTATTTAATAAACTGAGCCTTTGACAGGATCCTCCAGGTTTTTCTTGGTTATTTAATAGCTACATTTGAATCTGTGTACTACAAGTTTAAATACAGCAAACATGCAAAGAATGTGAGGAATCACAATAAAAAAGATGTTTTGAATTTGGGTTTTCTTGGGGGGTTGGGTGTTTCTGTTTGGGCTTTTTTTCTTTCTTTTTTCCCCCTGAAAAGCAGTTTCATCTAGTATGTAAAAAGTACTGGGAGCTGAGATACCCAGATGTACTCTTTGGCTCTCTGGAATACCCTGAGCAGCCGAATTAACACTGATCATGGTTTAAATTTCTATAGAAGCTCCCCACCTGTAAATCATAAACCATTTTTACCAATATTCACAAATTTAGTCTCTTGGCAACTGGATCAGGAGTACAAGGTTAATACTGTTATTCACATTTTATAGCACAGAAATCAGAGAGAATTTAAGGTTCACTTTTGCAAAGACTGTTGCTTGCATTCCTCTATATACACAAAAAGTGTGTGCTAGCACACAAAAACCAAGGGCAGTGAACATGCAGTCAAGGGCTTAAGAAGCAAAAAATAAATAAATGACTATGTAAAAATCATTGGTATTTTGAAGAAAACCTTATCTCATCTGCACGACAGATGTGACTAGGGGTAGCACCTGATTGTCTATTTTTGACCTACAGATGGTTAGAATCATAGACACACATAAAAAAGAAATCAGGTAATATTAAAGGCACTTTGACTACTTGTTCCATATGATCTCAATCCTGCAAAGCACTTTGGCAGATGTGTGATTTTGCTTATGCAAAATGCACCCCTGAATTTCACGGCACTGCATTGCTTACAGAGCGTGTGACAGGAAGAGAGCCAAATTTCTGATGGACTTTCCTTGAGTATTATTACAATTAGCTGTATTTTTAGAGATATCCTTTTTGTAGTATCCACCTAAATGATCCTCCGCTCAATTTTTCTATTTTCTGTGATACTGACCTCACCTGAACATGCAACAAACTCACGACAGGATGAGTGAGGGGGCTGGAAGGCATTCTCTGTGTACTTTTTTCTGGGTAAGTTATTATTGTTATTTTTTTATTGGCTTTTGTATTAAAACCAAAAACAGCTGTTTGCCTGGGATTCTACCACATGGGAAGTTATTTTCTTGATGAAATCAAGTAGTCACTGAAGACACACAGTATCTTTTTGTGTTATTCTGGACGTGGCTGAAACTGAAGAAAAGAATTTCTTTTACCATGTTTTCAAATTAAACGTCTCCCGGTCTGGATAATGCAACTTCCCCTATTTTCTAAGAATCTTTCCACTAGGGAATGGATGAAAACTGAACTAGGAGCAACTTTTCTCACTAAAACTAATAGAGCAGCTACTGACTTTTGAAATTCTACAATATTATGTCTTTGTATAAAATCCACTTGACTTGTTCAGGTAAAGGTACCAATGTCAATCATCTTTTTATCAAAAGTTGGAAGCTACACTTTGGCCTCCATTTCATTACTGTATTTATTTCACTTTTAAAAACAGAACATTATGGACATTCATGAATTTATGCTCATTCCTAGCTGTTGTATGAGTAAAGATAGTGGTCAACATTAAACAGCATTTCATACCCCAAGAGTAGCACTTTGTTACTTTGTGATTATTTTCTGCATTTAAATTCTTTTTTCTCCCAAGTTAAAAAAACGAAGGCTAAATTTCTGGGGGAAAAAAACACTTGTCATTTAAGGGTGGGGGGTGGGAAGGAGGAACAAAGGTTTTTTAAAGCCTCAGATCACAGGACAACAAAATAACTTTAAAAATAACTATATTCTCTTCTGGCTTCTATTGACTTTGCTCTTCTGTGAATCATGAATCATTAGTGTGATGCAAAGTGTAATGGCAGGAGAGGCATGGCACTTGTCGCTTTGGAAGCCTTTCTTAATTCAACTTAAAAATGTTTGTAGTTACTTAGGAAGTGAAATCCTCCTCCTACACACTCTCGTTGTCTTCTCCTACTAGTCTGAATGGTTTATTGCTTTAATCAAATAATGAAAATCGAGAGGGTTGAGGTTTCTTTTCACTAACTTTGAAATAAAACCACTGTTTAGATACACAACTAGCTTAATACCATTAAAACACGTGACACTTCGCTCAAGGGCAAACTGGGGCTGCCAGAAATGTTACTGCCACTTTACTTGCCTGGGCATCTTGGGCGTTATTGACCTTCCCTGTTGTGACGAGGGAGAAATTGTAGGCAAAGAGCACCAGCAAAGCCAGGGGCACCATGTACAGCTCCACGTTCCAGACGGTGACCACAAATACCTGGGAGAAATAAAGCAGCAGAAGGGAATACACACAAGTGTTTAAAGAGAAAGACATGTAAGAAAGCCTTTCAGTCATTATCACTCTGTACATTCATCCTTGAATGTCTGTTAACCTCAAACCTCATTCATATTATTATTTTGGCAAAGAAATCAGCTCGCAAAGCGTGTGCTTTCGCTCCATTCTGTTTGAGATCATTAGGCTGCTGTTTGTTAGGTCCTCCTCCCCTGTATCTGGGCAAGTATAAGGCCATGTAACATAAGGTTACTCCAAAGGCTTTATTCACTCCTTCCTGGGACCCCCTCAAGCCTGAAAGCCTTTTGTCCTTAGTGCTAGTGTAGAACAGATGCACTTACAGAGGTAAACCTGCTCCACTACATCAAACCCTAATTGCCAGGGGGTCTTTCACAGCCTAGAGAGGTTTTTTTCCTCTTGTGCAACAGGAACCATAGAGATCCCTTGTCACTCCACAGCGGATAATCAGCACATGCATCTTCACCATTAATCCACCTATATTCTTGGCACAACAGCACAGAGAAAGGACTGTTATCATCCAGGAGGCAAGGCTTCAGGTTGCACATGATGTATTATTTTGGAAAGGGATCCAGTCAGCCTAGTCTCCATTCTCATACTCTTGCCATTTTTCAGCACAACATATTCTAATTTCACTGGTTGCTTGGACTCTCTTAACCTCAAACCAGTATGAGTCTGTGTATTTGGAGTGGTATCTGACAAAACTCACTAACAGCAAAACATGAAGCCAAATTTTGACGTTTTGTCCTGCAAATTGGAACAGCAAAACACACAACTAATGTGATGGGGATTTAAAAAGCACATAGATTTTTTTTCAAAAAAACTGTATCAAGCTAAACTGCAATCCTATCTTAAAAGTACCAACAATACCTGAACAGACTGCAAACTTGGAGGGGTTGGCAATGCAAAGTTAATAAACTAAATCCAGAACTGCCATAAAATGCGTGTTGTGATCCCATTTCCTTTTCTACTCATACATAGTGTTTCCAGAAGAACTGCCTAATGCTGGTAGCAACTTGAAGCTATTTTAAGCAATCTCCTTTAAAGACAAGGCACAAACACATTTTTCTCATTTTTCTTCCCCCAAAAGAACCTGGAATGATCAGAAACAACAATCACATCTTTAGAATAACACAGGTAAGTGAAAATGAGTCAGATCCAGTAAATATATCTCAAACCACAACAAAGGAAAACTCTTATGTGTGATGAGAAATCTAAATCTCTACCTCCCCTCATCCTTGGCCCATCAGATATTACACATAAAGACAATGCTGGCAGTTGTAGAATGGGATATTTATGGCAATGTATTTTGTGTTATGGACTTGAAAGTGTAACCACACTGTACCAGAGAAATACTTCCCATTGCATTCAGCAGTGTGAGAATTTATACTCCTACAGAACAGCAGCTGTTGTAACTTTTAAACAAAAAGACCTGTCTGACATCAGACAAATGATCAGTTAATATCTACCACGGGCCAAACATAAACCGAGAAACAATGCCTGTATCTGTAACCTTGCCCAAACAGCACTGCATTTTCTAAAGTGAACCTGATTTTATGTTAGCTGTTGCTATGCAAGGAATTAGACTGTCATCCTGTTCTTGGCATTTGTAGGCCAGTAAAACAATCTCTGAGATATATTCATTTATAAAATGGGCTGACATCCAGGCAATATATCCCCATGCTATTGATTTGCAGCGCAGGAATGTAGAAGAGGATTTGGTTTCCCTTTTTTTTTTTTTTTTTCCTTTTTGATCCTGCTTTTCAACATACTAAAAAATTAGAAGTGATAATGATTCACACAGCCACATTTCATATGTAAGCAAGGCAACAGAAACACATGAATCCGGGCCAAGAAGGCACAGTGCTTGATCTGTCTTACAGGAGTCTTGCATGACTATAGCTAATAAAGACTTCCAAAATTGTTATATTCCCAGCTGAAAAGTCTCCCATAAATGAAAAGTTCTAACCCAAACAAGTTCATCTGGAACTATTACAACTCCCTCGGATGAATCTCTGCTTGTTTTGTAAGACAAAGTAAAGGTGATACCAGCTCCTGTCCTACCTCAAATGTCACCTCAAAGAACAAGGATCTCTTCTTGTACATCTCTACACAGATATCTTTCTCACGTACATATAGACAGATAAAAACAGACACACACATATAAATATACATCTGATCCTTATGTAAACCCTTTCATGGAAATTCGTGTTGCCAGGTTATTAATTCAAAACATTTGCTCCAGCCTGTTGGAGGGGGTTGAATTTACACCATCTCCCTGGGGCACGAGCAAACTCAGTCTTCCCTTAATGCAGCAAAAAGGCTCCACCAGCACCCAGCCAGGCAGAGTCCTTCCTACAAGGAGTCAATGAAGCTCTTGAAGAACCTTTCTTCATTCACTCAATTGCAGGACTTGACCCAATTTTAGTGCATCTGTCACCATCCTGTGTGAACATCACTCTGCTCTGCTGCAAGTGCAACACAACCTTGCAATCACAGGTCATTTAGGCAGGCTACGAAATCAAGACCTTGGTGATTTTAGATCTTACAGTACATTTTGTGTATTATTAAGTTTCAGACCTTAAATAAAACTTCAAACTTCATTACAAAATCTCACTGTAGGCTCAGTGGATAGCTCAGGCATCCTGTCTCTTCCTTTCTAATGCTGACTGGTTAATCAGCTGCTGAGCTGTAACTCAGACAGTGACGCTTTGATAGAGCCCCCACATCTCCTTAACAAGAGTTGCTTTACTGCTACTGCCACAGTACAGGGAACTTTCATTACTGTGACACAACACAGACACAAGACAAATTGATTTAGCTATTCAGAAATTATTTAGCCTCGGAGGTATGGGAAATGATTGCTGTGAACATACAGTACATAATAAAAGTTCAGAGCGTGTTTATAAAGCGAATAGAAATATTTCTGCAATTTAACAGCCTTTTGAGTAGTTCTGCAGCATCAGTTTTCAAAGCAGATCCCAAGCAGGCCCATGTCCTATTTTATCAGCTCTCAGGCAGCTCCCTGACACTGACCACAGCATCAGCAGCCCTGTGACACAGACACCCACTCCCCAAATGACAAGGCTCTCAATCATGCATGTTTTTACTTTCTCCTCAATCATACCTTATGCCTGGGAGAAGGTCCTGCATTATGCTCCCTAAATTATTTTCTTTTCAATATTTTTTTGCCAAAACTCAAGAATGCTTTGTCTGCTGATGTAAATGATGGTTAATGCAAGGAACAGTATCTTCTTGATTTCTTGTCATCCCCAGTCTGCCTTTTGCCTAACACACAGACCAGTAAGGGAATCCATTAACAGGTTCAGGTCACTTTCTCAATACCCCAGAAGTCAGGGACACAAACCAAGGCCCTGTTTCAAATGATCCAGTTTCAACAAACCATTTCTTTTTTCGATGTTCAACGTCATTGTTAGAACAAGTTGTGTCAGACACAATCCATTACATCATTGACACCTTTTCTTCTGGGCTTCACACTGTGCACGGGAGAAGTTAAAAGGACAACAGCCGATTTCTAAACTAAGAGTCAAAAAAGTGGAAGCGAGTTTTCTGCGTTACTTCCTTTAATGCCATTTGAGAGTATAAAAGCCTATTATAGGAGCGAACAATTTAATTCACAGCATTCTAAAACACTGATCCAAACAGAAACAGAAATGGGATAGACGTATCTAGAGGGAAAGAAAAAGAAAAAGAGCTCTTGAAACTAATATTTAGACTAGAGCTCTACGTAGAAGAGAACAGCAATATCACAGCCTTGGAGAAAGGACCACTTGATTTCAGCTGATTAATGTGTTGCTATTTCAAAGGGCCTAATAACTACAAGTTAAAGCTCTGGAGGTTTGGAAGCCGTTTCATCTGAAAATCATTGAAGAGGGGTCCAACTGTTCCTGTCAAGAAGCATGGAGTTTGAACAACCATGAGAGTGGCCCTTTTGACAGCAGTACAAAAGATGAGAGAAGGCAGCCTCAACTGAAAGTAAAAACAAACCCTTAGAAACACGTTTCAAATCTGGTTTTTCTGCCCCTCTGGTTCCAATTTAGGATCTGACTATTAAGACCAGATTTTAGACGGGTGTCTACTAAAATATGCCCATAAAACATTTGTCACCAGCAAACCCACAGTCAGAGGATAGAAGAGTTTTAAGAGGTTTAGAAACCTAGCATAAGATAGTATCGTCCGTGTGATTTTTTTCTATGCAGCAATTATAATTTTTCTAACTGTAAAAAACAGGCTTTCTTTGACCTGGTAAGCTTTTGTGGAAAAGTGAAAGATGCTGTGTTATGTGACAGAGTAATTCTTGGAAAACAACAGTGATGGGAGGAGAGTGATACATTCCATCAGATGGAAGAAATAAAAGTGAAAGGAGATTAAATGCATGCGAGGAACCTATGGTAAAAAGTTCTTTTCTCAGCCAGTGTAGGCTCCAATGCTAATGAAATGCCTCATCAGCAGAGCTGTGAAAAATATTATTTGGAACTCGAGGTCTCAAAACCCACAATTCAACTGAACTCCAAACAGCTTCATGCGATTTATAAACACGATCTGTGTAATTCATGACGGCAGGAGAAAAACTTGAGCTGACACTGCTGTGAATGTCCAAGTTAGGTTTTGAACTAAGCCAAATCACTGATTCTGATTTGAGACACAAAGATTTGCACCCCTTTTATTTACAGGGGAGAGAGATTCTGTATTTCTTACTTATCTCAGAGTTATGTAGTTTCAAGTTGCCACGTATGCACAAATGAACTCTAGAAAAAAGGAAAAATTTCTGAAAATAAGTATGCAGGGACAAACTCTCTAGACTTTTGGGGTTTTTTTTTAAGTTTTCAGTACAAAACAAAATAGAGGATATTAGCCAATAATGTAAGATACTGGCTCCCCAAAAGGGCACTCAAATCCCTTGGAGGCAATAAGCCTGTCGACAACAAATTATTTCTGACAGATACTTATTCCTGCCCTTAGAAAGGGAGAGTACAAGAGTAGAGGAGAGAATGAACACACTCACAAAGAGCAGTACATTTGTGTATATGTATATATATATCTGTGTATACAGAGGCATCTCTCCCAGATAAGGACAATCTAGATGCAGGAACAGAGTAGTGCTGAGCCCACACTAACAAAAATCAGGGTACCCAGTGTAGGCTCAGCCTGATGTGGGTGCACTAATGAGACTTGTGCTCTTGGGCTGGCTCGTTCATGGGACTAATGAGAATATTTAAAGAAGAAGCCATTAAAAATAATGGAAATTAGCCTAACACAGCCCCACCTCAGGGCATGGCAAAAAAGGCTGAGGCAACCACGTAGCATGTATTTCCCACTAAAGGTCCTTGTTCCAAGAATGCATTCCAGAATTGTTCATACCAACACTCTCATTCCCACATCCATATGATTCTCCCTCACTGCTGATGCCACTTCATGGCCACTAAACCAGAGCTCAAGGAGGGGTCAGTTATGAGTGGAGTCGCTCCCTTGTTGCAATGCAATAATGGAGAATGTGGCAGGAAGAGAAATTATACTTAAATAAACCAGCACTGGCAGGAGAAACCTATTTACTTTAGATTCAATTTGCTTTTTGTGTCCCCAGCAGAAGAACACAGAGCGTCTCAACGGCAGTGGGAAACGTGCGCTGTATTGAACAGCAATGACCAAAATCAAAAATGACCTGAAGGAATAGAGGTCTTTAAATATTAATGCCACATTACAAATTATCTCTGCATTGCTCCACACATCAGCCTACAACTTACTAATTTTTTAAGGGTGTACTACAAGCAAAAAGCTCTTTGATGCAAGTGCAAACACAAACGGAATCTAAAAACAAAGACAAGGCACAAAACATCCACTTAAACATTCCAAAGTCAAACCAAATTATGCCTCAAAAACTCTCAATCTGCATCACATATGTGACTGCACAGAACTGAGAAGTAGAAATAAAGGATATGTAACAGTTTTTCACCATGTAGATCTACCTAATTTGTTTTTTTTCCTCAGAAGATGCTTTGGGTAACAAACAACATGGCTACATTTGCCCACTTCAGTTGTCTGCAAAGACTAAATGACACAGAAGCAAAGCCATGTCCTGCTGCCATAGCCATATGTCCCATCTCTTCTTGTCCCGACTGCACCTTGCTGGCCCAGGATGAGCTTAAGGGGGAACCTGAGATACCCAACTTATGCTTAACAATTTACATCATATGTGAGGATACAACAAGGAAGAGGAGTGACAGAATAAAGCCTGTGAAGGATGAGAACTCTGGTCAGCATGGTCAAAATTTTACTGAACATTCAAAAAGAAAAGAAAAAAACCCAATGTATCCCAATCCCAACAAAAAAAGACATAAAGCAACCAACAAAAATAGTCCCAAAAACCATGTGAAAAAACTTACACTGTTTAAGTCAATATGTGTTAGGGCCTTTTTTGTCACTGCCTGATTTAGACTCTTCAGGGGGATCTCATTTTCTTTGCTGCTGGTAGGAAGTAGAGACTCATTTGTGTTTTAAATGAAAGCTGTGATTCATGTGCAATCACAGGACTCTTCAGAAATGGTGCTTTAAGAAGAAGCATGTTCTTCTGCAAAAGTCACAGCGAAATCAGAAGAGCTGACAATGTTACAATCTGTTCTCCACCATCCTCTTGGGACACTGCGGTGCAGAACTCCATCAGGGAGGGTTGGGATGCTACACTTAAGACTGCAAACACTTACAAAATGTCCCCACTCTGAGCCTGAATTACTCTTGCCATTAACACGTTCAACGGATTTGTTCTTTATTCATAACAATGCCTGGAATCAGAAAGTGATAAACAACAACAAAATAAACCCACACTAATTAAAAATGACGGTCTTCTTTTATTCTGATTATTTTGGTTACATTAATGAGGTTAGCCAGCCTAGAAAACTGGAAACAAGACCCTTAGTTAGATGTATTTGTTTAATGAGGAGGTCAGGGAAGAGGCACTTGGTTCAAGTTTATTCCACTGAACTTATCACCTGTTAAGACTATATGTAAGTTAAGATTTCTATACTGCATTCCAGCTATTTGACAACTCTGGCAAATTGGTCAGGGTGGATGACAATTTCCAACACAAAAGGGTTTATGTCTGGGGGTGTCACCTTTGTCCTCTAGGACACACACATTTAAACCCCAAAGCCTTATGCCCACCACAAGTCTAGTGGGTGCCTCTATCCAATTTTGTTGTGGCTGCTACTTTATCCCTAATCTCAAAAGAGGTTAAAACAAAATCAACTACATCACAAGTTTTGGGTTCTATATTTATGTATGTACAACAGCTTTAGAGGAAAAGATTTCAAATCCTTTTAGGCAGCAGACACGAAGAAATAGCGGTTTGCCAACATGCTGACTGGTCTAATTTTTCCCTCATGCTTTTATCTAACGTATTTTACATTTCCTGTGCCAAGTAAAATACAGTTAAGACCCTCAAGCAGCAAAGCTTAAAATTGAAAAAAAAACCAGAAGAAAAAAATATTACAAGTTTTCTATCTTTTGGGGTAATCTGCTGGGAATGGGCCGGGGAATAAATCTGCATGTTATTTCTCAAAGGGGTAACTATCACAGACCAAGGCAATGGGGGAAGATCACAAAATAAAGATGGGGTGGCTTGCAAGAGAAAAAAAAAAAATCTGTTGTTTTATATCACAGATAAATTAAATTCTCATTTTTAACTCTAATGTTTTGGTTTATCAGCAGGGTGACAATTTTGGAATTATTCTCATACAGAAAGTTATAATCTATTTGCAGGGAAGACAGGCATTATGCCAGTTAAAAGCCTGGTCCTATAGTAAATAATTCTTCCAAAATGTGTCAGAAAAAAATATCTGTGCTATTTAAAAGGAGGCAAAAATGTAGGCTGATTTTATTTATCTGCATAAGGTGAACACCTTAAAAGGGTCATGAAAAAAACTATCATTAGCTGAGTTGATAAATGTCCACTTATTTGGAGACATATTTGTTAGCATTGTGAGAAACATTAGCAGACAGGGTCAGATAGTGACATAATTGTACAGGAGTGGAAGGAGTGTTGGTGGAAATGTTCTTAAATTTGGGCTCTTAATTGGGTTCCAATTGGTAGCAAATGGGAGTCTGAAATGATACATTTAAACTACTTTAATGACCTCCTCCTTCATGTTCATGGTGTATATTAGAGCTGAGTGAGTAAAGAAAAAAGAGCTTTCTAATAAAGCAAACGTTAAATTTAGTTCAGTGGCAGGAGAATTGCACCCAAGGTTACTTCCCTGGTAGTCTCCAGTTATGGCATGGGGGAAAAAAAATAAAATCAAAACACAGATTGCAGTAAACCCAGTTAAATAAGAAATATATGATTGTACACACTATTGCTGCAAAACTGCCTTGTACCCTCTTTTGCAAAACTTCCAGTCCTAAAAAAAATGTTTTCAGATTGAAACAGAGCAGAAGGAACAAAAAACTAAGTTAAAAAAAACAAAAAAAACCCAAAAAACAAAACAAAAAAAAACCAAAAAAAAAAAAAAAAAAAACACACACAAAAAAACCCACAACAACGAACCAGTAAACCCAGAGATCTATTTCCCAAAGTCAAGGGAAGAACTGCAGTTCATAACTGGAGCCCAGCCCTCCCCACACCTGACACACACCCAGGAACAGAGAGAGTGATTACACAACACTTAACTATTTCAGCAGGTTCTTCATCTGCAGTGGGACAAAACTGCTGCATTACAGAACAAATGCATGAAGATGACTGTGAGACTCACTGTAATTAAACCCTGGATATGTTACCATTGTAATCTAGCAGCAGTGACACACACACAAAAAAAAAATCCAATATATTGACAGCATGACTATGTAATAGAGATTTTCCACTAGCAGACCTATAGCATTTTGCTTTCCAAAATCCAAAATAATCTTAAAAAAAAAAAAAAAAAGTTGCAAGACTCCCGCAATTTCAAGCAGCTGTTCAGGTAAAACTAAAGCCAGAAGATTGTTTATTTTAATAAAGCTATTATATGTGCAGCTCCAAATTAGGAATGGCAGCAGACTGGGGGATGCCTAAACCATCACCACCTGTTTGCCCTGAAAATCAATTAAAGTCACACTATCACAGCAATCCCTTCCTAGCTAATAAAAGTTATACAGCTTCAACATGCAGCTTTAGGTGCTTTGTGGGAATGTGCCTGAAATCTAAATCCTGAGTCTCACGTTACTTTGATACTAAACATAACTCTGAACCACTGTAAAACTTGCCTTTTTGGGGTTAGAGAAGGTGTTAAGAGAAAAGAGATCCTGAAATGCTGTTTTGATGCAGTGGATTGAACTGTTAATCAGTAAATTCTAACGATTCAGCCAAGAACATTATATGGAGTTTGAAGTAGGAGAAAACTGAAGTCCTTTATGACACATGCCTGTTCAACATATTCTGTGCTGCAGAACAGATCCAACTTTACAAGTTGAAAGCAAGGGCAGTAGAGACATCCCAAGTGTTTTAGTAATTAAACGAATATGCATAATGAACCATATGCCCAAAGGGCCTGTTCTTCATGTGGGCCAGATTTTTGTTTGAATTTTTAATTTTTATATACAGATGAAACATTTCATGTAATATAGCAACAGTGCAAAGGAACATGCTATGCAGGAAGGGAAGGAGGAACTACCCATGTGAGAACGATCAGAATACACTTGATGAATTCTGCTCCTCAATTTCCGATTCAGAGCCAAGAGGGCTTTGAAAAAAAAAAAAAGGAAAAAAAAAATCCCTTTCTCCTTTGAACAGCTGTATTAGTCATCTGCTCAGAGTCTAGAAAAGAGGCATTAAATATATGTATATTTATATAGGTCATATTTATACATTTATGTGTGAAATGGATTAGAAACACCAACACATTCAGATGCTGCAAGACTAGCAAAAACACAGACACTATCAAACTGAGAGGCTTCTGATGCACCAGAAGAAATAACTACAGGATGGCTCTCTGGTCTGCAGGACCTGTCATGTCATGTGAGCTGCAGTGAAACAGGACACATTCACATCTGTCTGTGAAACAGGAATGGACATTTTTAAAAAGATGGGTCAAATTGCACTCTTGTTACAATAAATGTTACCCTACCATGAACCTGAGGATACCAGGGCCTTGTTGCATAAATATATTAAATTTCCCAGAATCTCCTGGGGTGGAGTTATGTTTCTCCTTTCTCACTAACATTCATCTTTTTTTGCATCCCTTGCTTTTAAAGTACTTTCCAAGCAAAAGCAGCATCCTTTGCAAATGTAAGCCATTTCAAATATCTAGGCTGCAAAATAACGAACTGGTTCTTTTATGTGGTAAATTTCTATTTTGCTTCACAAAATTAGTGATAGGGGTCAGGTACTTGTAGACACTCTGGTTCAACAGCAGAAAAACTTTCCTGCATGAGCTTTACCAGATTTCTGAGCAAATTTTTTTATATGTGTTTCAGGCTTTATAAACCAAGAGAACTCAAATCCTTATCACATTTAGTGAGGGAGAGGAAAATCTGGTATTAAATAGCAGAGTGCCTCGCAGTAGCTCAGCTGTAGGACTGCACTTGGATAAACAAGCAGTGGCTGTGCCATGACTGACTTGGTACCACAGAGATGTGCTAAAGAAGCATCAGCCAAGCTCTAAGGGATGCAGACCATAATATGACTCACTCTCAGAATTAACAGGGTGACTTTTCATCAAACTAGGGAGTTAAAGTTTTTGTGGGACTTCAGGAGTTCCCGGCACCAAAAGTAAATGGCACAGCACGAAGGAGCAATCCTGGACACAGCCCTTCAAGTATTTAAAAACAGAAATAATGGATTTGTAAATAGTGGCATTCATTGCTCTGAGTCCTAATTCAGGGTCTGTGCTTTTGCCACTGCTTGGTTTGCGTGATCTAGTGGTCTCCGTGGAAAGACAGATAAACTTCAACAGCTGTCAGAAGACAAAAATTGACAAGGAGCATCACCTTTCCTGACTGTTTAAATCCTTTAAGGAAGTGTTGGAGCAATTAGAGGGGGAGTCTAATCTTTGCAGAGTGCATTAACACTCTCCGACCTCCCAGACAATAGATCAGACCTCAGACACATAATGCTTCCCTAAGGCTTTTTAACCAGAGCATTTGATCTCATCGTCACTCTGTGTGTGTTACTATAGGTATCAGTGTGTAAGACAGGACTCACTGGGCACTGAAGGACCACTGTCTCTGCCAGTATTCATATAACTTTTAAAACAGCAAGCAGGAATTGCCTTCATTGCAATGCAGGCTGCTGCAGAAGTACTACTTCCCAGAAAAAGAAAAAAAAAAACAAGATTAAAACAACCCAGAATAGCTCTGCAAAACGTCTTCATTTTTATTAATCTCATATTTCCTTTCTACTGCCACTGTTTATTTCCCGGCTTTGGAATATAAATCTATTTTTAAAAAAAGCTTAGATTAGTTTTTTATTCATAGAAACAGTTATCTGGTAATAATTTCAAAATACTTCATTTCTTAACCCCTGCGGAGGGACTTAAGGGAAAGGGAATTAGGAAGACAGGTCTAGTTTATTAAGGAAATTGAAATATATCATTGCAAATAATTTTCCCAAATGTGTACATGGAAGTATCTGGGGAAGTTTTCTTAACTGCAAGAACAAGTCATCATCTAATTCCTGATGGGCATGTTCGGTTAAAAAAAAAAGCTAATATCGCTGTATCAATTATGCATTTCCCATTTAATATTCTAAACATTTTAAGAAAATTTGCTTAGTGCAATTTTTTAATGGAATTAGACTTTCTTGCCATCATGTTCTGACAGAGGCCACATCTCATATGGCCAACACATAATGGGATGATAAAACCAGCTGACTGGATTCCCACCCACTGCTAAATATTGGGTGCTGCAATTTCACTGAGCACTGGGGGCTACCCCCATGCAATGTATTTGAAGTACTAGCTAAAAATGCTTTATGTGAATCTATTAACGCTTTTTATTAGCAGCAGGGTTTTGTTTTACTTTTCCTGACCTACAAAAAGTGCCTTTGCAAAGTACCTGTGTTACAAATAGGTTTGGCTGCTGTTTAAATGGGTATCTCAAATTTGCCAAGCCAAGTGCATCAGAAATGACAAAAAGGTCACATATACGCAGTATATTTAAAAACAAACAAGCCTTCAAAGTCAAAGTGTAATGCAGTTATTTCTAATCTGAACAAACAATAGACTACATCTAATGAAAGCTGACAATTGGTTTTGATACAGAGCTGTGCTGCTCTTCTCTTCCATTAAAAGATGAAAGCTGAAGGGAAGTATAGAAGACAGTGACTTCTCCCAAAAAGCAAGCAGAAAGTTCTGAACCTGAGCTAGCAGAGTAGATAAAGGCTGTTCTACCGAAGACTTTTGCTCACCTATGACACATCTCCCAGTAAACATGCTGACTTTACATGGGTTATGTTAAGGGTAAAATAAATCAGCATATTAGACTGGTACTAAACACTACATGATTTACATATTTATTAACACTTCTCAAAATCACAGCATTACCTTTAGGGAACAAAAACAAAACTAAAGGAAACTAGCTAAGCTTGACTACAGCATGGATGCTAGAATTAAAAATAACAGATTTCATTTTCATGAAGTTGTCGGGGAAGTGATCAAAACTGTTGATATTTTTCAGAGTGTAACCTTTTACTGTGGTAGCAGTCAAATTTATTCACAATTAATAACAGAGGGTTTTTTAATCAGATTTCTGGGATTTTGCAGTCATCCTATTGCTCCAGCTTTATTTCCCACTGAATTAAAAAAATAAATTAAAAAAATGAAAGGGACATATCCTGATTTAAGGTATTTTTATTATTACTGCTATCCTTAAACAACCCAAGAACTTTTTGGTTACTTCAGATCAACCTCTAAGTTCAAGCACATCTTAGTTTCTAACGAAGAAAAGTAAAACTAAATGAGAACAGGCTTTTTAAAAAATGTATTTGCTCTGTAGCTTCTATACTAATCCCCTTTTATTTCAGAACTTGTAAGGTATCCAAGTATTTCTTATTTAAAAAAAGCAAAAAAAGCCCGACAAGCAGAATGCCTTAAGAGAAATCCCTCAAGGTGCATCTGTCTCCATCATAAAACCAAAATGTTGCATTACCTTCAAATAGGAAATTTCTTCCAGTTGTCACGATTTCTGCAACTAGTTTTAGATTAGTTCTGAGAGAAAGGGTGAATTAAATTAAAAATAAAATAGTTCAAGCAAAAGAAAGAAAACCTGCCAGAAAAATCTGACAAAAGCCTGAATGCCAGAACTGGCTCATTCCTGAGGGTCCATCGCCATCTACAGGCTTTTGCTCTTCTCAGAAAACCTGCTATTCCTATTCACACAGGATTTGCCCCAAAATGAGGATGGAGATTTTTAACTGATGTTAAATAACATAGGTTTGCTGAAGCTAATGGATTTACAGTGATTTAAACCACCTACAGACATGTCTTTACTTATTCCCTCATTTTGAAAGAATAAAAACTTCCTCTACGTTTCAAGGGAATGCAGTGTTGTTCTAAGCTTACATCTGTGTTAAAAATAAATGATCTGCCTTTTTAAAATTTAAAAGAAAATAAAAAGAAGAAAAACAAATACTGGTAGGGTTGCTTCACCAATGACATGGGAGATAACAGTCAATGTCTACAAATTCCCTGTAAAACTGAGTGCTTTAAAGTACTTTCTAAGAGGTGCCAGGTCAAAGTAATGTGAATAATTAGACAAACCCAGGCAGATGCTGACTGAAAGAAAATCAATACACCTGTGGCTCCGGGGGAAAAAATGAGCACACTTAGTAAAAAAATTTTTAATTTTAATGACATTTTCACTTCCTAATATATACCCTTTTCATAATACATACTGTGGGGTTCCTGCCTTTTTTGTTTGTTTGTTTGGGCTGGGCTGCATGCCTTTTTCCATGTAGCTTGTGCAGTCAAAATCCACGCCAAACTTTGGGAATTTTACAAATAAGCTTCTCAAATTCTGGTATTTCCAATAGTGGTGGGTAAGTAGCTAAGTAGCTTCTGTCTCACACTCCTGTTTAATGAGTCTCACGCAGATGCAGCATTCATTCAACTTAGAATACTAATTTCATCTTCGTTTATGCAATTTCTAATCTGTGAATAAAGTGAACTTTCACATAAAGGCAACAGGCAAATTGGGAAAACAAAAATGACTGGATCCTGATATGGAATATCATCTTTTTAAGATCAGGTAGGTTAGTAAATGGTTACAAATAAATTTCCCAAGGTTTTCAACCTACCAAATCAGAATATGGTGATAAGAATCAAACATTCAAAAGATGCTCAAGAGTTTTAATTTTAAGTTCCTCTAAAGGATTTAGAACTGAGAAAAGAAATACAGCACAAGACAGAAGTCAGCTATCAGGCAATGGGCACGTCAGTCTTGTCCACATTTTTTTCTGTGGCAAATTCCTAAAATTGTGATGGAGCTTTGCAAGATAACAGTAAGAATCATGAGCTAAATTCACTTTTGACATATGCAAGTTTTGCAATTCCTTCAGGAGTAAAGGAAACAGAGCTGCCTTCGTGGACAGAGAATTTCACCTTTTATAAAACAGTTGAATAATAGTCAAAATTAAAAAAAAAATGCTAATCTGTGATTACTCTTACAGGTAGGAGAACACAGCATATCTGCTAATGAGGGGTTAGTTACAGGAGCTCAGCAACGCTAAATATACAAATAAAACCAGCAACAGGCAAGGGTATTATTTTACTGTGCTGAACAAAGCAAAAATAAATACAGTGCATCCAAAAATAAACAGAAAATGTACAAAATAGCATAAGATCAACAATAACCTTTTACAAAACTTCAGAGCTTCAAAAGGCACAAGACGTTTTATATATTAAGGAAAAATAAAACTTAAGAAAAAGGGCTTCATAAATCAAACGGCTAAAGTACAAAACAATATAGCAAACTCCAGCCAGACCACAAAGAGGGTTTGCTCTTCATAAACATCAGATCAGGGAGCTAAAATTATTACCAAAGCTCTCTTGTAACTGTCACCTGTGGTGGGTATAATTACAGGCTACTGCTGCAAGCACGCCCACGTCATATGGCAATAAAAGGACCTACAGCTTGCCAAGACCAGGCAGACAATGGAGAACACACACCACCTGACGAGAGCCCAAAAAGATCAGCCAGGGAGACTAATAAAAATGACAGCTTCGAAACAAATGACAAAGCTTCAACCACCAAAAAAGAAAAAAAAAAAAATAAATCCGATATCAAATTAGCTGGAAATGCACCGAGCAGAGTTCTCCAACAGGTCACAACTTGAGCACAAAGGCAGGCAGAAGGGGTTTTGGATGCAGTTAGTTGAGGGTTTAGCTCGAAAGAGCCCTTTTTCATTTGATTTTTTTTTAATTATTATTAGATAAAATGTTTCCGCCTTTGATCTTGGCTTTGTGGACTGTCATTAAATAGCCAAAGAGATGAAAACTATATTTCCACTCCCATTCTGGAGACTGACAGATAGCTAAATAAGATACTTGTATCTTAACGCAGACACCTTCTAGGGATAAATCCATATATTGAAACAAAGCTGAATTTCTTTCTCACTGCCTTAATTCTCGACTGGATGCTGCATACACATTCCTGCTGACCAGCTGTACAGAGGCTTATCCTCTGACAGGACTGTCCTTCTACCCAGATACTTGGACTACAGAGTTTAACACACACAGCAAAGGTATTAAGAGGCTTTATCATCAATTAAAAACAACATAATGCAATTAAAGAGTGAGAGGCAGTGATTTAGACCTGTCTCTTTACCAGGGCTGAGGGAATCATTCCTATGTGATGCATTCAAGTTTTGAGTACACGGCACAGAAAACGTGACTATTCCTCTAAAATATCAGAGCAAGCATAGACTTAATTTAAGAGGAAGATCCCTAACCTCAAAATCAAGGGAATTGCTATATTGGGTAAATGCCTTGTTAAGCACACCCATAGGAAATGAGTATGACTCCTCAGATGCAAAACATAGTTTTGCTTTTATTTTTATTTTGGAGCATCTCACTGGTCAAAAGCAAATCCCCAAAACTCCTGAGATGGAAACATAAGGCCATCCACCTTTTTTCAAAGTTAAAGGGGATATTTGTACTGGTCTCTGCTCAGCTCCATCTCACCCTGACTCCAAAGCTTCAAACTTTGCTTTTTAAATCATGTTTATCCTGTTGTCAAGCTTCTAAGTGGTTATTTCCCTATTAACTTTGTCCTTGTTTGTTCTTGCATTTTTGAAAGAGCTGGAAATAACATGTGTTTACTTTGCTGTGTGTCTCTCAGCATCATCAATATCACTGTTGCTATTCCAGGAATTTTAACTGCTGCAGCAAAGCAAAGTCTGGGATCTCAAGCTTAAATTGTATTCCCCTCAACCACAGAAGAATAATACTGGAAATGTAAAAACTGCTGGGAAAAAAGGGTAAAACCATCTCCTTTAATTGTCTAGAGAAGCCTGTTTCTCATCTGAGCAGCCACTTGTGTCAGGTAACGTGCTCCTGACAGCTTTGCCAGCAGAGACGGTGCGTTTTCACAGGCACTGCCATGAGCCGTGCGGAGGAAGCAGGATGGAAACGTTTCCTCCGTCATTAGGAAAATGCTTTTACTGGGATATAATAGCTCGGAATAAAAACATACCTCCAATCCCGCCTTCTCACTGCAGCTCGAGACAATAATTTTAAAGATGTGCCTTTGCCAGGGATTTGAAGAGGGAAAGAGGGGAGGAAATGTTAGGGGCTCTGAAGGATTACTTACTAGGTCAGATTCCCGAAACCTGCCTTTTGCTGCTCCTCCAGCACCAGCTCTAGACTTAAAATGAGCAAATTTCTGTACCAGAGTGTTATTTTATAGCTCCCCTATTTAAATAGAAACTGCCTTAGTCCCTTTGCCGACTGCTTCTTTAAAACTGTAGCAAAACACAAGCTGCAAATGGGCTGAGAACAGCCCTCAGCAAAAGCTCTACAGTAAAGCGGATGTAAAGACCATCTCTTTTGCATTAATACTTTTTTCTTCTTTTTTTTTTTTTTTCTAAAGTTTCTTGTTTTTCCAAGCTCCCTATTCAGTGTTTGAAGAATACTCATTCTTCTCTCTTTAGGATTACATCTATTCATTTTATTTAGCTTTTAAATGTGGAGACATTTTAATCTACCATTACTTTAATGCTGTTCCCGGATAGTTTGGGAACAATGTTTTGTATTTCGTCTTTAGCTACGAGGATGAGAAAAAAAAAAAAAGGAGAAAAAGACTATACTCTTCTCATCAGTTACACATGTAGTCATGGCAGAGTGGTTTGTGCTTTGTATCAGGCAACTGCTTGTTCAAAATTAGTGGACAATTCATGGGGAAAATAAGAAAAATTTTAGGGAAGCTCATGTGAGAGCACAACTTCCTTCCCCACCATACAGAAGAATGAATTATCATCTTCTACTGGTAAATCAAAAGTCTCAGTTCAATTTAACCCCTATCCTCTGCTGAATTGGACAGAGGTCCAAGAGATGTTTGGTGACTCAGTTTCTATCCTAAGTTGTTTGGATTTCATGGCTGGTACTGGTCTCCCTTCTCCATAGATTTCTCATGTTCCCTGTGAAACATTCATCTCAAGAGTTTCCCCTTCTTGATCTATAACTCCCCTCCCATCAAGGAAAAAAATAAAATAAATCATTGTGTTTCAAAACAATGCAGGAGTTAAATTGGATGTTTTACCCATATATTGTTGTCATGTCCGGGGTTGAATTATGCTCAGTACAAACAGGGCTGGAACATTTTGTGCTTTGCTTGGGAAAATTAAACCATAACAAGTAGGAGACACTTGTCCAGATGCAGAATGAGAGATTTACCCCAAGTAAACTCCAGAATGCTTAGATTTTGAAAAAACATCTTTCCTGAGGGAAAAAGAACATTTCCCTTACTGATAGGCAATTAGCAATTTTAGAGGACACTGTCAACAAACTAATGGCCTTTTGTCCATAGTTCATCACTATAAATATAGCCCAGCTCGACAGGGATCAAAAACTGTTCATATCTAATAAGATGATTGGTGTCTTCTCTATGAGATGAGTTTAGGTGGGCTCAGATCCAGCTCCCACATCACGAGCTGAAGTGGCACCGTGTTCAATGGCACACTCAGCAGAGATGTCCAGAAGTTCATGGGCTGCAGAGCCTGACCTATCTCTCTGCTACTACCCCAGATTAGGCCTGAAGCAAACTGGCACAGCACTGCACATACCTGCAGCCTCACCCAGCCCTGTGACTCCTCAGACTTCCAAGTTCCCACAGCCCAAGGGGCCAGTGCAACAAAAAAAAAACAACAGGGCATCCTTGAGCTCTCTCTCTTGATTTAAAAAGCTTTGGAGATCTCAACAGAGAATGGTACCAAAATCTCAAAATCTCACATCTGCAGCAAGGAGCACACAAAAGCTTACATTTGGGTTTGCTGCTGCATTCACAACCCCCAGCAGCTCTGCTGGGCATCCCAAACCCCCAGAGCCTCCCTACTCTCGCATCAGCTGGCTTTTTGGGCAGCCCAGAGTGCTCCAAAATGATTCCACGCCTGTCATTTTCCCAGCTGCCCACCATTACATAACTGCAATGAGTTTGACCAAAAACTCCACATTTATAACATGTCATGCTGCATCACCACATATTCCTTCCCTTCCTCCCTGTACTAAGCCATCATAAAATAATTAGCAGAAACACTGCAATGTCACTGCTAAATAAACAAATACTGCCTGTGCCTGATGCATTCCTTGTCTGGCTGGCCCAGGCTGCCAGCGAGGGCTGAGCTGGAAAAACAGCTCCCACCTGTACCCACCCTGGCAGCAGCCTTGATTAGCGAGAAGCCTAAACCTGATATAGTGGGAAATGCTGCCAGTAAAAATGAAGTATTCTGGCATGGGTGAGTGTGCAGGGACCCTGAAGGAATTCAGCAGCAAGCACTGCCAGTCACACCAGAGGTGCTTTGGTGCCTGGTTTCCCATCGTTTGCCTGATCCTGTCAATGTCTCTTCCAACTATCATGCAAAGTTTAAAAAAAATATACATTACAGTAAAAATTCCAGTCAATATATCCTTTTAATTCACACCAGATTATATTTTTTAATGCAATTACTGTAATTTCATTAAATGGCATAATTACCATTAATGCAGAGAAAACTGTCAATAGAAGGTGTAATTATGTTGTATAAAATCACAAGCACAATGTGCAATGATGCATAATTCCTCATGAAAATCATTCTGTGACTAAAATTAACTTTTAAAATATTTTTAAAATAATACACTGAGTACAGTAAGAATTATTTGGTTAATATAGACTTCACTTCCATGACCAGAGGAGATGGAGGAGCAGAGCAGGCAGAGAGTGTTTTTATGTAGAAGGAAGGTTCAAAAATTTGGTTTAAGTGTACATCAGAAGGGTAAGAACACGAGTTTTCATATGCATAAGTGGGGAAAACAAAGAGTTCATAATCACACAGACATATAAAATGACTTGTGAGCAGACAGTCCCACAGGCACATTTGACCATGCAGCTCCAGCTTTTTGGACACCAGTAACCCTGCATGGAAGTGATGTCCCAATGGAGAAAAGTGTGATGAGGAAGGAGTGATGAGGACCAGGCTAAAACTACAACATTCACACTGGAAACTGGTAGAAAATTGTCCAAGGTAGGATATGAAATGTGTCAGGCACACAAGAAGGGACATGCAGGGATTTTTTGGACTATGTCTCTGGGTCTCTTCAAAGTAAAGACCTTTTTGAGAGGTGTTTTTCAATCCAAACACAACATATTGGGTTGAATACAGAGATCACTATATCATAATTAAACAGAATAGAATGTTTGAAGGTGTCTTTGGTTTTAAAAATCTACAAATTCTCCCCCAATCCTGAATTAATGAAGAAGAGTACACAGAAAATGTATTTAAAGGTATTCCTTAGTATATGAACACTGTTAACTCTATAGGAAGCACTTTTCACATGTGGGAATATTCCTGATATTCCCACGCACACACAGCCACTTCTGTCCAATTTTTTTACACCAGACCAACAATAAGAGGTACACTTCGAAGAACACAGAAAACCTGTGTGTGACTCTTTTCTCTGACCAAGGATGCCTTTTCTAGAATTTGTGTAACACAATTTGCACCAAACCCTTTGTGCACAGAGCAAACATGACTGAAAAGGAAATTCTGTTTTTCACCTCACCTCCCTTTCAACTCTCTTTCCAAAATCTCTAAATCTGAAAAAATTCTGATTTTACATGTGCCTGAGCAGAGCTCATCAGTGCCCTCTGTGCCTATACAATTAACTCAGATGAAAAATCATTGGATTAAAAGCAGAGAACGCTAATGAATAATATGATTTCATTTTTATAGCACAAAAAAATTAATCTACTCACATGTTCTTGGATTGTCTCCTCTCACCATTACAAACTAATAAAGAAATTTAGCTTGGGATGATGGATCTTATAAATGAGAAAATATAGTGATAGCATTTTTCTATTCACTCATGTCCTGCCTGTGCTGTCCTCTGTTTCTTCCCTCTTTACCCATCTCTCTTTTTCTCTTGTACACCCAGAAGTAGCAGCTGATGTCCTTGTCACACACATGAGCTGTCACACTAATGGGGAGGGAGGGGCAGTGTAATGAAGACTAAACCAGGAAGGTGTAAGATACTGTGTCCTTGCCTATTGCCATCCTCTGATGAGCTCACAAATATTTTCTTCTGTCTGGCAGTGTTTTTTTGTCTGATTGCCTTAAAAACAGGGCTCCCATGATTACACTGTCTGCTTGTCTTCCTCCTCCTCCCTCCCTTTATTCCCCCTTGGAGGAAGGGGTGTGGACTACCTGTAGAGGGAAAGAGAGAGCAATACAAGAGGAGAGGGGGGTTTTAAGGACCACCCAGTATCTGGGATTATCTCTGAGAAGATATATGGAAATGCAGAATATGATCAAAACAGTTATTGCCAGTGGCCCAAGGGACAACATCTGTAAGGAAAAGCACTTTTCTAAAAAGACATTTTATGGTTTGAGGGCCTGACTGGCACTGAAGCTACCAGTGAGGGTTTTACGAACCCAGCTGAAAAATGGGTAGAGAAGCTTTGTGCATCTTCCTCACCTCATCTTTTAACCAACATGTTAAGAGTGGATTTTCCATAGAGACTTAGGCAGGGAGGGATGCTGCACCTACCACGCTGTGTGCGTATTTTCAATACTATGAACACTCACGCTGGAAATAGTGAGAGAGAGAGATATATAATTAGCATTTCATTTTAAGTGCCAGAGCTGAATTATTTCCATGTGAGAAAAATCAGATAGACTTAAATTTTGGGTTGTAGAAGAAGCCTGTGGTAATTATTCTTAGAGTTGAGTATTTTTATTCCTTTCCCATTACCCACTTTCTTTCAGGAAACCGGGAGTATTATGGTATCCAGTAAAGATGTTAACAGTCTGTAATTTGTAACCTGCTCATCCTCCTTTCCACTAGGAATAAATTCCTTTTTCTGCAGACCCACTTTCTCACCTTCTTATTTTTCTGCCTCTTCACCCCCTCCAGATTTTTCCTAGGTCTGGAAAACCAAACTTCACAGCTGTAACTTCACAAGTACTTTGGTGTAAAATCTCTTAAGAGCAAACCTTTTAAATATGTGCTTAGATTCTTGCTGTATACTGATGGTAGGACAGTGACTCTGGGATTTTACACAGGATACTCCTTTTCCAGTCCCAGTGTGTATGACTCTGATTCCCTTGGGCACAATCACAGAACTCCCTTGCACAGCCACACAGACTTTGGTGAGGTACCAACTCCTCTGCTCTCCACCAGCTCTCAAGCTGTTAACCATATATAGTATATATATAATATATATATTATGTAATAAATATAATATGATCTAAATTAACTACAAGCAACAGAAAGACAAAAACTTACAGAGAAAAGACCCTCTCATTCTACCCACTCCTACGTGTCAGCCATCTCTCTGACCTAAGGATGAAGACAGCTCCTCTATCTTCACTCTGGAGCTTTAATCAGGAATGGTCTACTTTACTCATCTCTGGTAAATACACTGAAGTGTTTTCTTTAAAAAAGCCTTTAAGCATCTTACAATTCACAGACAGTAAAAGCGGGAGAAAGTCTTGGAGATGTGACTGTTATATTGCTTAATAAACACTCAACTCAAAAACTTTCTTTCTGCATGCTGGACCACCACAAAACGATTCTGCAACCTTTAATGGCATGCCAAACATTTCAAGCATGAAGAAAATGTCACACCGCAGAATAAAGAGCAGGTAAAACCTTTTTGTGCTTGAGTGGATTATGAGAAAACTGCAAATGGGGTGTTTACTACCAAGAGGAAAAAGGAGAGAGATGAAAAGCAGGACAGGCAGGTGGAGAACTTGGATTTTTGTTTGCAGTGTGTAGCAGAATTCACTGACCAGCCTTTTCCTTTTCTCTTTTTTTTTTTTCTTTTAAACAATGTATTATTACAGTCAAGAGAATAAATCTGCAACAGGCAACGTCAACACAGGCATAGCAGGAATTGATAACCTGCAGTGAAGTGCAATGGAAGACGGAATGAACAAGACCCATTAGCTCACTGTGTCCCCCAGACCAAAGGCATCTCCCTACAACACCCTCTTGGCCGCCACTTCCTTTCTTTCCTACCACCAAGTTGCCATGTCTTAAATTAAAAACAATTAAAAATTCCAGAGTCACCAGACAGTTACAGCCTTTGCATGGTGGCATCACCCACCACGGACATGGGCATCCCCAGTGCTTAGTGCAGGTGGTGAATACCTCTGCTCCAAGCGAAGAAAGGCTATTCCTGAAGGTCTAATTTCCGTCCCCATCAGGCCCAGTGTGGCCCAAGCTGCCTTGAAACCCACAGCCCTACAGCCACAGAGCTATAAAACACCAATAACAGCAAACGATAAAGGGCTTTACGCTGGTGGAGAGGAAGGCACGGTAACACTCGAGATCTTATATCACTTAGCCTCATGCAATAAAAGAAGAAATCCACTTACCACAAATGCTATCAAGCTCTTTACCGTGGACTCCCAGAGAAAGCAGCTCCAAAGGAATTGTATTGTATTCCATATTGCCATGGTGATTTTTTTCACACGATCAACATTTCTTGATAAGATCTGATAAATATTGAGTGGGAGGAAGGGAGGAGAAGAGGAGTTTAATCAAACACACTAATATTCTACTATTGCTTCAGAAACAGGGATAATTTAAGCTACAAATGCACGCCAGGGCACATATTACAAATAAAGCCTCTATTTCAGATACATTCTCCAGCTCCTGTCTGCTTTCTGATTACATCCAAACCTTCCAGATTTTCCTCAGCCCTTAAAAAGAAAAAAAAGAAAAAAGGCCTGTCTTGATGCCAAAACTAAATAAAACAGTTACACAAACCTACCTTTATCCTCATTTGATTCTCAAAATATATGAATGTCTCAGGAAAAGGGCCAGAGCAAATGTAGTCTGAACCTCTTTTCTACATGTTTTGGACTATAGAAACAAATAGGGACTTATTACAGGACACCTTCATTTTAAAAAGAATAATGGCCATTGTTCTAAAATCCTATGGGCTTTTTACATAAGGAATTTAGCCCTGGCTTCTTCCTTCCCAAAGGAGGGAATAAGGCTCTCGGTTGAGCTTTAAGCACTGCGAACTGTGCAAAATCCACAGCTATCATTTTTACCACTCAGAAGCACAAAGCAGAACTACTGATGCAAGCTAGATCAGAAAGCAATTTCATGTTAACACAAACAAACCTTTTAATATATACAGAAATACACTGAATTTACATGTGTTCAGCATTTTATGCATAAGTAGGTTTTGTTCTTGCCACTGTGCTACAGCAATTCAAATCTTTCCAAAACAGATGCAAAAGCTTAGCCCAGACACAATATTCACCTTTTTAGAAAATTTGCGGTTTTCCTGAGTGAAGCGCTTTTCTCGGGGCTTGAATGTTCTAATACTTGCTTTTATCTAAAAAAAAAAGAAATGGAAAAGAAAATTATAAAAATAAAATCATGCAGTTTTCAGTGTGTTATTTTAGTTTCATATCATTAGTGCTGTTCAGGAAGATTAGGAATTTCAATATCACTCTTTTCAGCCTCTGTGTGGTTTAGGAGTTGCTTTTTAGACATCTTTTCTACAATGAGGATGGTGAGGCACTGACACAGGTGGCCCAGAGAGGTGGTGGATGCCCCATCCCTGGAAATATTCAATGGACAGGGCTCAGAGCAACCTGGTCTAGTGGAAGGTGTCCCTGACTAGGGCAGGGTGGTTGGAATCAGATGACCTTTAAGGTCCCTTCAAACCCAAACCATTCTGTGCTAAGAAAAATGCAGATGAGTTAAACTGGGCAAGGTTGGACTCATTTCAGCAAAAGTAAAGCTGTGGCACAGCCCATGATGGCCTTAATAAATAGGAGTTAAACTCAGTAAAAGGCTGTAGGGTGTAAACAATTGAGACTGACTCAGCCACCTAAAAACTAAGCACACTGTGTCCATGCCTCATTAATTTTCCTGTCAACACCCCGGGAAGAGAACATCCTGGGTCAGCTTTTTGGGGAAGAAGTAGGTGTTAAAATTAATGTATAATAAGATGAACATTAAGCGCCTTTTTGGCTATTGCAATTGAAGCCGTGGCCACAGCAATCGGCACCTCCTTCCCAAGGCACTTGTGGTTATTTGTCAAACCAAAACTGCACCTGCTTTGTCCCATCCACCTGGAGGGGCCACAGCTCTGACAGTCCAATATTTCCTCACCCACGACATCAAACATCCCTCTACCACCAGATGCAATCGGGTCAGGACTTTTCCTGCTTGGATCCTGGTTTGTAAAACATCACCCCCCACCCTCGTCCTTGTAGGTTCACACTTTTCTTACACCAGAGATAAGCAAAGAGAAAATACTTCAACTTACAGGATTAAATAGGACATCCAGCTCCAAGTAAATTACTCCTTTTGAAGCACGTTCCAAGTCTTTATTCTTCAGCGTGTAACAACTTTGTTTACCGTTTCTAATCTATAGTTTGGGGTAGAGGGGAGAAGAAAAAGCATCAATATTTTCCTGGCTGTAATTCACAATATAATTTAAAGACACTGCAAACAAATAAATAAATATAACTCAAGTACACGCACAAAAAAAAAAAAAAAAAACAACCTTCCCCAAACCCTGATAATATACTTGGAGCCTGAAATACAAAACGACTGTTGGATTAGAGACCTATAAAATTGCAGATTAAATCTCTTATGGTCCAACTTTAATTTACAGACCTTGTACTTTATAGTAGAGCAGTGCACGCAATAACCAGTCTGAAAATTCTGCCCTGGAAGCCAGTCAGTTGATGGGAAGTAATCAGCCTCCGTTATTACAGGTTTAAAATGGAATTTTTTTTTCCAAAGTTCAGGAAAAGAGCCACAAACAACAACTTTACCTACCTATTGCACACTCCAGTACACGAAACCACTTCTTAATGCTTAGTTTATTGCAACGTTGTCAAATTATTACCCAGCAAACAAACGCAATCCAAAGAAATGAATCAGCTGAAGTAGAGCAAATGCTAATGTAACAAATGTTCAAAATTAACTAATTAGTGTAAGAGACTTCTCCCCCACCCCAACCTTGAATTTCAATACCATTTCTATGCTCTAATCCACCGGTTGGCCCTATCTCATTAAACATCTATTAAAAAAAAAACAACCAACGAAAAAAACCTCCCTCACCATTTTGTAAACTATTTGGCTCAAATCAAAAGCATTCTCTCTTCAAAAAGTGATGGCAGAAATGTATTTATTATACACAGTAGGATATGTATTGATTAAACATTTGGCTTTTTAGGAAGCAGACCAGTTAATTCTAAACAGCAGTAACATAAAAAACTGCAGCTTACCAAAAAGCTACATTGAGGAACTGTAATGATCAAAGATTAAAGATAACAGAGGAAATTTGGGGGCATGAAATTGCAACCATATTTAAAATGGCTATTGCTGCTCTGGCATTTAGAAGAGGCACTCATATAAACCATGGCAGAAACAAGCAAGGTAAAAAAAAAAAAAAGAAGGTATAATAGGAACCAAGTGATTTCACAAGACAAGGGAAAGGTCACTTTCTTTTCCAATGTTGCTCCACCCTTTCTATACTAAACAGTTCAAAGGGTAGATGGGTTTTCTGGCTAAGGACTGAAAGGGAAGAGGGTTCTCACAAGGAGCAACTTTGCATCCTCCGCACTCTATGACCAGGAATTCCAGCCTTTTTCTATTTTATCATACGAAGCTTTACCAGTTATGGAGACCTACGTGGAATTTATTTCACCACAAGAGCACAAGGTTAGACCTGGTATCAAAGGATGATGCAGCTCCCAGGAAAGGGGCAGGTAAAAAAACTATTTTGCAGATCTGCAGCTCCAAAATAGAAATGCTGCTTAAAGACTAGCCCCTCTTCTAGGGTCAAATAGACTGGCACCAGAAGGTCCTTGGGGCAACTGCCACATACAGCACTGTCAACCCATCATAAAGGTTTCTGCACTTTCACCAGTTTTTGTTTTTTTCTCTCCCTTTGAACAAGGGCAAAAAATTAATTTGAAAAGTTACTGTAAGAAAACATTTTTTTTTTAAATTGAATATTCTGTACAATTTCCCAAATTAAATGAAAAATGGATTTACTGATGGTAAGGGCACTAAGCCAGAAGGATTTGGTTTGAGGTTGTTGGTCTAAGAGGATGCCCCAGCAGCAGGTTTAGCCTGAGCTTTGATTCATGGACTTTCCTGAAACAAGAGAAAACTGTGTTCCCAGATTGTCTGCAGAGATGTAGATGCCCAATATGTATCACAGTATCCTAATTCTGGATTCTCCATAGTTAATAATTGGGAGCTGAATTTCCCTGTATTTCAGTTACACATATGTTCATCACATTTTATCCTGCTAAACTAGGAGCAACAATTAGCGGGAAGTTCACTTCATATTCCTTGGGCTACATTTCTTACATCTTCAAGAGCAAAACCACAAGGAAAAAGAAGTCATATGCCACTAAATTGATAGAAAAATGAAAATAAATTCATCTGAGTATCTGAGTCTGATACTGTGGTATTCTGCACTCAAAAAATGTTTCTGACTTTTGGGAAGACTATTTCAAGAGCAGGAGCTGAATCAAACATTTTGGGTGTGTCTGCAGGTGTGTCTGCAGATTTAAAACAGTAAGTTTTAAATCAGAAGCAAATAACTTCCATCTCGGTCTGTATCTGGAAAAAGTGGTTCCTTGTTTCTTGGGAAACATTTTTAATGGTGTCATTATTTTTGTTGCTACTATTCTAAAATTGAACAGGGCAGAAAGTAATGCAGTGCAAATACAGTTTTACAATCAGCTTCATTTGGCATATTTAATTCTAAGTGTTTGAATTGTCTGGAAAAAGATGCGCAATTATAACTCAGCCTAAGACTAAACAATCATACAGATATCCTAGCTTTTGACCTTCTTCAGAGAGAAAAAAGCACAAGAGAAAAGAGTGACAGGCTATGAAATGGCCTGTCTCCACTGCATTTTCATTTGGATAAAAAGAAAAAAACACTGAAAAAGAAATCAAACAAAAGACTCTCTCACATTTTTGGCAATGTGCTAAAGGAGTGCGGTTCAACAAAAGGTACAGGTAATTCTAACACCCATGACTGCATGGAGATTAGATCGGTGGCATGTCTCAACTGTGCCCAGAAGAAATCATGCAAAATAGCTTTAAATACTCCACATTTTCATGGCATGCTGTTCTTGGGCCAGAGTTCAGATTTTGTTCAGCTTCTCCCTCAGCCTCGAGAGAAAGACAAGTCATATTAATTTCACTCTGGATCTATTTCCTTCTCCTCTCTGGGTACTTTTTCCCAATCTCTGCTATTCACCAAGACCACTTAAACACTCTCTCCAGCAGTGGAAAAGTGAGCAGCCGGGGCTGGGGTCCTAGGATGAACCTCAAATGTCAGAAAGATGAGGTTTCTTCTATCACCCGAACATCTTTTGCTACATACCTGATGATCTCACACAGATTTGACTCAATGAATATTTCTGATAGCTGTGTCTAAAACAGGTTATCCTTCCTAAGAATGTTAACACCTACTTAGGGGAAAAGGGAAGGAAAGGACTGTTCAAATTAAATGTGAAAATATCGGCAGGTAAGCACCTTAAAGAGACATAATCGATATTATTCCTTTATTGATGATGCTTTATATCCTCACTGAATACTAATGCCTGCATCCTCTGGAAGCTTCTTAATATCATACAGCATACTGAGGCTCAACCACAAACCAAGACCACCCTAACCCTGGGATTAACCTCAGGACAGTAGTGCCTACCCTACCAACATACTGCATTTTGTAAGGTCACCTTTAGAAAAAACAGTCTGGATTTTCATCCCATGGGAACTTCTCATGCTTGGGACATTTTCCTCTTCTGAGTCAACACCAAAAGACAAAGCATTTTCACAGAACAAACTGTATATTCTATATTACATCCCTTCTCCATACAGGACCATGCAAAGGAAATTACCAGTTGGAAGAACATCTAAAATTGTTTTTGCAATAAATATTTCGGTCTACAGAAGCACTTCAGGCAAAACACTGCCAGAAGTTGCCTCTAACTGAAGGAAATGTTCAGGTACCCAAGACCACCACACAGTCAAGGTCCAAAGTGCAGCGGGTTCCTTTCAAATGAACGAATATATTTGCTAAACTCTTCACACAGATGTCCCCAGTAAAACAAATGTGACTAAACACAGTATTGATGTAGCCAGCCAATGCTAAATCTATTAAGCAACAACCTTCTGACCGCTTGGGAATTTTAATGAAATAGCAAAAGCCAAGATTGATATGACACAAAACACGGAGCAGACAGGACCCTTACGCAGCAAAGCGTGTTTTTTCATTGCTCTTGTCTCAAAGAAATATGGTTTAGTGGCTTTTTTTTTTTACATTGATTTTAAGAAAACTTCACTCTGTATCCAGCTTTGATGCAGATTCAATGTCATATATTGATGACCTGACAGAAGAACGCTGGGTTAAACCTCTGTACATCAACACCCGTGACGTGTGGAAAGGGTAATGGCTACTCTCCAAGGGTAATTCATCTAAAGCATTTGGGACCTCTGATATTCCTGCTTGAGCTCATTGCTGATGCACAATGTCATCCCATTTGCCCTGCATAACATAAAGCTGTCTTGTAACAGGCACACACCTACCCTTATCAAAGGACATATTTCCCCAGGAAAAGAGGAAAGCAAGCCACATATGTGATCCACCTGTACATGAATAAACAATGTTTTGTTTCTCTCCAGGCTTGCCATATACGTTGCACCAATTCTGTACAAAATGCCTGCTCATTCACCCCAGAACTCTTTGCCCCAAATGTGTCAGTTTTAACAACCTTCCATGGGATCCAAAGTGGAATGGAGATTTGGGTTCTTGGCAGAGGATTGTTAGCCAAAGACCAAACAGATATGGACTGAAAGCAGGCAGCCACACGAGGGCTTCCAGCCAGTCTGGGGAGGAGCTGAAAACCCTGGGAGCATAAGGATCCTAGGTGGTACCTGAGAAAACATTCCTGTTGATACCATATCAGTGAGTAGTGCATGGTCAGAGGAGAATCTAATTTCAGAAACAAGGTGCTGGTTTTTTTCTGGAAGAGATGTGGGGGGATTTTCTCCATTCCAAAAATCCTGGTCCATGATCAGGATAAAAGTCAGAACATACAACACACTTCACAGCTGCCTCTATTGCATAAACACAGCAATTTCACTTTCTCAAACTCTAAGACTTTCTCCTGGAAAATACTGTGTACTTATGGTCAAGTGCTCAGTAACTGCAGTCATCGGGTGTCTGCTCTCTGAATCCAGGCCATGTTTTAGACAATTAAGCTTCCAAAAGGCACACTATTTGTTTTCAGTGTATCATTGGCTACTGACCCTGACTGGCACTTGAAAATATTTCATAGACCTCTTCCTGTTTGCTGAAAAAAGGGTGCAGCTGAGGACTACGCTGATCTGATAATCCAGCAGATAAAAAACATTCCATTCCGCGCTACAACTCTTTACTCAAAGGTCTTTCTACATGAGGATATTTGATATACTCTTCTTTCAAATTCATTGAAGCACACTATATGCTCCCATGTGTCTAATAACTTGCAGCCTTCTAGGAGATGGGAGTCTCTTGAAGCAAAAGAAAAAAGACAGACCCTCACAAAGAGACGCACGGTTGCTTTTACTAAGATCTAGGACACAAAGGAACACAGAGATAGAAAGGACTTCTTTGATAATTAGTTCAAGTCCCCCAGAACCTACAAAACTTCTAAACCTATCAAACTTCTTTCTTGAAGTAATAAAGTTTTTGCCCTACTTCTCCGTTCCCCAGGTTCTTCTTCAGTTTCTAGCACAAAAGCCTGCTCTGTTCAGTGATGTACATGGTCTTCTCTTTCACTCCCCAGGCTCCAAGGTGGCAATCTCCCTCTCAGCCCAAAGGTTAGGCAAGACAGAGTCTACAGGTCACCTCTGACAAGACAGTGATCCATTTTGCTGAATACTCTGGCAACACTAATCTGTGTCTTTTCCAGTTTAAATTCTGCTTCTGTGAATGTGGCTGACCAGAGCTGTCTTTGAGATAGGTTGATCGACATGGAAAACCTAAAGCTAAAATGTAAACAACTTCTCTCTCACTATCCCCAAATTCAGTGTATTGCTACCAAAATGTGTATTTATCCAATGCTACTTCATCATGTCTATCAGAAGAAAGTGAAGCTTGCAGCTTTATTCATCATTTGGCACCTTGAAACTCTTCTCATGCTGCCCAGCTTTCTATTTTTCTTATTTGGTGCCTGCATAAGCCTTGATCACAGTCAAAGCATAAATAATTTCATAATCCCTAAAGTTTTGTACAATAAGATTATTTGGGCGTTAATGCGATGATGAAGGTGTACTTGTGTTTGTAAAATGCCAGTGTGGGACTACTGAACACATTTAACCCAAAATTCGTTGTCAAATTAATTAAACATTTCATATCCCTCCAACACATACTTTATTCAAGGTAATTTTTCATTAAGAAAAAAAATCTAGTCATCCATGAACAATTCCTGAAGTAAACTTACTTCACGTGCTGACAGCTCACAAGTCTAACTTTTGCAATTTTAACAAGAAAAAAATGGCAAATGCACATCTATTTTCAAAAGACAATTTAATGTCAGGCAAATGTCAGGCCTGATTACCTAGAGAAATTAAACCTACATGATTGTGAGGCTTCCTGGCATCTTTAACTTTTGTTCTCTTTTAGTATATTTATCTAAATGGTTCAAAGGATACATTCAAACTTATAGTCAAAATGACAACATACATTGAAATTCCCATTTCAAGAAAAATAGCTTAGAAAATTACAGTTTTCTGTCTGAGCAGACCAAGTTAATAGGTGCAAAATGTTTTTAATCAGAAGCAGAGATGAGTATATTTATACTAGATTTGACTGAAATAGGAGGCAGAGAAGTTTGGATGGGAAGGAAGAAGATCGGTTGGCAAGGGAAAGCATAAACAATTTTTATTTTATTTTTTTTGTCTCAAACCTTGGACAAAAAAACCCTACACCAAATAGTTTGGACATTACCACACACATGCACTCCCCTCCTCTGCCTTGTTACATGCTTCCTAAGGGATACTTGACAAATGCCTATAAAATCAACAGAAAATCCAAATCTAACATCTTCTCACTGTGAGCCCACACAGCCTGCTGCCGATCATGCAGACCATTTGGCAAGCACTGGATCTGCAGGAGAGCAGCTGCTCCAGCCACTCTCTTCCAGTAACATCAGAGATACGAGGACTTGGGGAAAAATTAACAAAGTGATCAAAAATGGAATAAAAGATGTTAAGAGGTTTTTTCCTCCCTGTAAACATCAAATCATCCTCCATGCCCAACTGACTCTAATATTGTTCTAAAATAGGAGATATTGACAACTCAAGCCACTAAAACAGACGAACAAGCTAAAATATCCCCAAAAAGAACTTGTAATCTGAGTAATGGAGGGAAGAGCGTTGCACAGAACACAACAGCCTGTAAGGCACCAACAGCTCAGTATTTACACCTTAGCTCCTATAGCTTAGGCTCTTTATATCCCCAAAATGCAGGGGTTCCCATTTCAAACTCCAGTGTGAACTCTAAAGGGCACAGGGTGGATGGAGACAAACGTACTTTCTTGAAGAGATTCAGAAGTTACATTGCTTTTAATTCACATACACAAGAAATACACTTATTTAGACAAAATCAAAACAAAGCTGGAGCACACTGGCCTATTCCTTTACCACTATAAAGCATTCCTTAGGTTGGGATCATATCCTCTAAGTCAGTTCAAGAGTTTTCTGGGCAGTTCATTATTTATTTGGAAACATCAAATATTTGCAGTTCCCCCCTCTGATCTTGACTGGTCCTTCACCTAAACTATGCTGGCGATGTTGGGTTTATATGGCCTGCCTTGATCAGATGGGACCTTTGCTTTCCCTTCAGAAATCTCCCATTTCTCCAGTCTCTGCTAGGATAGAGCTCCACTAACCTGCCATTGCCTTTCCTACAGCAGCCCACCTCTAAAACTCAAAGACAAATTCTTGCCTTAACCCTGAAAAGATGTGTGCCAGCCTTTCTGCAGGGATGAATATGCTTTCACAGGGATGTTTCAAAACAATTTTGTACTCTGTATCACTCAGGATCCACCATTTGCCTTTTTGAGAGTGCTATTATTACCCACAGGATCACACTGTGCATTACCAAAAGCATCTCACCACTGCCTGTATCACTGGAATCATGGTACATATTGCAAGCATAAATGTCATCACAGCATATCCTGAGTTGAAAGGGACCCGTAAGGATCACTGAGTCCAACTGCTAGCCCTGCACAGGACAACCCCAAGAACCACACCATGATGTTTGTACAACAAATCACCACCACAAATGTTTGTACAGGGCTCAACGCAGTACTCACTGTGCAAATACCTGTCACATCCTCTCCTCTGTAAAGGGAACCTACTGCAAAGCATCTCTGCCTCAAAACTCGTGGAAATCCCCGTGCCTCCAGTTAAACGTGTTTACACGACTTGACTAATATGACACAAGAGTCCCATGATGTTTCAAGCCTCGTCTACTAATTGATTTAATAAGTAACAGCATAGAAAGTTCTTCCTAAATGTTACTGTAAAAACTACCAGAATCTTCTGTGACACTGCACATACACATGGAGCTGTTTACATCCTCTTGATCTGGTTTACTTATTATTATTACCAGCCTTGTTTCAAAATTAAATCAGTCTTACCAAACACAAAGCTGCTTTCGCCCCGTTTCTCTATTAAAGTCTTTTAATGACCCTTTCATGTTCCACTCTCTTTAGCCTGGCCTTTTTTGGCTGTTTCTGAAAAAAGCTTCAACTCTCCTTAATCTCCAGAGCAACCACTTTCCCATGAGCTCTCTTTGTTTCCAGTTTTGATTTTATACTCCCATGGTAGCACTCACTCCTCACATATTTGTTTACAGAACAAAAGCCACCAGTCTTTAAAAGCACTATGGAGTGGAAAACACCCCTTTTAGGTAATTTTATTCAGCTGTGCCAATAACAACAGCTATCTCTAGTCAATCCTACTGTGATGTGCAATTACTTCCATGGAGTAAAAAGAAGCAAGACGGAACAAAGACATGCTTAAAATGTTACCTTCAGAGGATGATGTGGAAACATACAGAACAACTCAATTATGTTTTCAGACCTACATGGCTTACAGTGCTGATGAAGTACAGACATTTCTGCAATTTTCTTCCCAATCAAACAAATTCGTACTAAAATGGGCTGACAATGCTCGTTACACTAAGGAGAACTATAAACACTGCCAACTAAGGCATGTACAGATCACAAAACCTGTTTATCTCTAAAACTGTGTTGCTTTGTGCCATGGGAAAAGACATGCAACTTGTCCCCAGTAAATCCATCAATGTTTGAATGATACATGTGGTAAAGGTAACTTACAGACAGCAAAGGGATGGCAACTTTTCCAAGAAAATCAGGGGGTTTATCTCCATCTTCATCAAACACTGTCACTTCCAGAACATCATGAATATCCTTAATAGGGCTGCAACAGAAAAGTACAGACACACAAAAAAATAACGTACATGCACACAGTTTCCTCCACAAAGATCTGAGAATTCTGTTTTACTAATTAAGTTTGTATTACCTTGGAGTATAGAACTAGAATTTAATTAAATTCCCCCCAAAATGAATCAAATTATGGGTATTTCCCAAGCTTTCCCCTCATGTTTCAGTCCCATAACTAAGTGGAAACACTACCAGACAGTGACATTTTCTGTGTTTATTGGCAATGCTATCAATGTAAAACTCAGCTCTCTTACAGAGAAAGCTGGTGAGCGTGAGAGGTCAAGGGATGAATTCAAAACCTGGCTTCACTGCATTAAAACTGCACAGTGACACACACAGATAAGTGTGTTGCAGAAAGTCTAAATATGATGGGAAAGGCTTTCTGGTGGCTTTGAATGCTCCAGATGAAATGGACTCACCACACAAAACAATTCACACTGCTCCGAAATAAATCTAAAATATCAATAGCTTTTAAGGTGTTTAATTAATTTTTTTTTTTTTTAATGGACAAAAATCTAAGGAGAGATGGGAGTGACTCACTAGCTCTGCAGTTCTGGTGCTTGGATTATCCAGGCAACATTAGTAAGAAAGTTAGAGATAGTCTGTACATGACATTCCTGAGACCCTCAGGAAGTATAGACACAAACCTTCCTTTTTTAATAAAATAAATTTGGAATCTTATTGGATTTATTTTGCTGGCTGAACATCCAACGAGACTCATCTGCTGGCACAATCTCAGAAAAAACACTGATGAGAGGAAGTTTCTTGAAAACAAAGTTAGAGAACTGACTCCAAGAGACAATCTCTCAGCTGCACCCAGGAATTAAACAGAAACCCAGCAAGGTATTTCTATGAAACAAATCAGATACTTTTTACTGTGTTCTCATCCAGCCTAATATTTATGAATGTTGCTTTTGCAAGAAGTTCATCATTCTCAAACTGTTCTTCCAGTGGACAGATGCAAATGTCAAAAATGCTCCATCGCCAGCCCTTGTGGTTGCTTTCCTTGCACAAACTGCAACAGTCTTGGAAATGTATATCTCATTCATTTATTCACAAAAATCTTTGTCAGCATAAAGTAAGATTAAAAAATTGTGCTGATTTAAAGCAATACCTGAATTATAACTTTTGTTATTAATAAAGTCACCAAAAGAAAAAAGAATACTTTGATTTCCATTAAAAATTATGCTTCTAATTTGAAGTGTGTTTGACCAGCTTAAATTCAGAAGATTTACCAAAACCAACATGAGCTCTAATTTTCTGCTTACTTCAAATTCAACAAGGATTCTACCAAGGTTCAATGAAACATATTTTATTTTAACATACGGAAAACGTAGGCGTGAGTATCTGGTCTCAACTTTCTGCTACATTATCTCTTGGATCCAGCTATGACTCCATTATGTCTACTCATGATTCTTCCTATAAATATCACAGTAATTTTTCTTTTAATGACTTCTATTAATAAACTCCATGCAAGAACTAGTAAAAGGCAAAAGGCTTTAATTAAGTTATATTTGAGATTTCTCCAACATCCTCTCTGACTGCGAAAAAAATGACATATCTTAAACTTGACCTTTGTATTTTACCAAAGTCAATAGCTTTTCTAGTTAAGCTGCTAACTGCAGTTGCAGCATGGTTTCAAAAGCAATCCACTTACAATGTGAAAACTTTGTTCCACTCTGGATTGAGGTTCTTGTAAACAGTGTGTGTTTGAAGCATGTCGTTTCCCAGCTCTAACACACAGAAAGGATCACTTTTGCCTAGGAGAAGATCAGATAGGTAAAAAAAAAAAAAAAAAAAAGAGAGAGAAGAAAAATTATGTGGAACTGTTCTGGTATTTAGGATTCAGAGTCTTTCTTTGCAGTAGGGCTGAGGAAGTGATTGGTCAAATAAAATTAGAGCCATTAAGACAACTGCAAAGTGCCTCCTTCTGCTAGAAAGACTTGCTAAATAAACAGTATCTCTGATTCACCCTCAGTTCCAGAAACTCTAACACTTACCTTGTAACTCATTCAGGGGGCTTCATTCTAACACCTGAAATCTGAGACTTAAACTGAATCATCTCTAAGTCTTTACAGCAAGAAAAATCTGTTCATGCTGACAATTACTCAGATGACATTATGAAAGCAGTACCATCATTCTGAGCCAGGGAATCATCAGCGCTGCAGTTACACTCTGTTTTATCCTCTCCTTAGGGCTTGTGGTCTCCTTCAGCTGATTACAAGATTAAGTATCCACACCATGAGAAAAAAAGCAAGACACCGACTGAATCAGCAGCATTTCTTCAATTAGTTCCATGTGAGCAAGTCCTTGAAGCTATGAAGACTCCACACCATGTCACAGTTTAAACAGAACCCAACATCAAGTGGAGAATCCATGCACGAACCAGGTATCACACTTACAGCAAACAAACAGAGCAAACCCCCCCAAAACAACAAAAAAACCCAACCTCCTCTCAAAAGAACGATCTCAACATGGAACCTATTATGGTGAGGACACGTTTGCTAATGTATTTTTTGATAGCTCACATTACATGAATCTGTAGCTTTCCCAACTTATTGCAGCTCAGCAGTTTCCATGATGAACACAGTGCCCCTTATCAGCATGTCTGGCTCAGTATCTGACTTAATCTCATCTCAGTGCTCATGTACAACTCAGCCACAGACATCCCAGCCTAACTTCTATGTAGGCAACTAAATATGTCAGCAATGCAGGGATTTAGACAGCAGACAAACAAGATATTTAAGCAAAAGCTGTCTTTTCCTTAATCCTTATTTTTAGTATTATTAATGCAGAGTTCTTAAGGGTCTTACTCTGAGAAGTTTAAAAACTAAACAGGAATCTTTTCATTATGTAAACAGTGAGTATTAACTAGTCAATACTGGTAAAGTTTAAAGACCATCACTGGAATCTATTTGTCTTCTCCTTTTCAGCTTATGTGCCCATTCCCTGATAAGTGTGGAAAATGCATGTAGCCTTTCAGAGAAACTGCTTGAAATGCAAACTGGTATATGCCAAAAACAATCCCACTGTATAATTTGGTATTCTGAATGCTATTTTTTGGTCAGTGAGCAAATTCAGTGTTTGAGAAGAACTCTCATGCGTACACAGAAAACATCCAACAAAGCAGAAAAAGTCATTTCCACGTCAACAAAACTATTATCCAAGAACATAAAAGTATGGAAGGCTCAAATTGGGCTAGCTGTGGCTGAAGAGCTTCTACATGTATGATACAGCTGTGTGGAAAGTAGCCTGACATTTATGAACAGTGAAATATGGATTTTCAAAACACTGCTCAAAACCAAAGCAGATACTCTGTGTTTTCTAATTGCTATTATTATAGCAGGCTGAAAACTTGCAATTAAAATCTATAATGCCGACATACAAGCAACTGACAACAGAAATCCCAATCACACCAAAATCCAATCTTTACCATGGGACTAAGGTACAAGGTGGCATTACACCCATCATCACATGACTGGTCTGCAGAAGTTCATGGACATAAGATTATGGGACAGGACAGGGAGGGAACACTGCTCACACTGCTCCTCCATTAACCCTTGGAAATCTTTGTACCTCTGACTGTCTCTGCCATTTTCCCTTTATCAAATTTTTAGCTGGACTTTGAATTTACTTTTATCAATAACAATAAATCTGAGCAGTCTCCTTGGCAGTGCAGGAAATATGGCACTGCTCTAGGAGGGCTCTATTATGGAAGCCCATAATTGCTGCACTAATCATTTATGAATGGCTCAGAACAGATAATTAATCTTTATGTCTCTCATTTCACGATCAGAAATTATGCTATTTTTACCTAAAATGGCTGCATCCTTTTGCAATTTGGTGGGTCTATTACAGCATAATACTAGGAGATATTTTCAGCACTGCCATTGAAAAACAATTTGTCATTTGCTTCATGAATCAGGCTCAAAGCCTGGGTTATTTTGAATATAATGACAGACTGAGTAACCTTTTACTTAAGCAGAATTTCATTCTGTGCTATGCACAAGGAATGTGTGTCACATACTCCGTATGAAAAGTCTTTGAATTGCAGAATCAAGAACCTGCGTGTCTCTTCCAATGTTCATTATCCACCCACATGCTCCTGTTTAAGTACTGAGGGAAAGGGGGCCAAATCCATCACTGATGAAACTGCTTTAGCATCAGCAAAGTTTTCCAAAGGGTAAATAACCTTCCGGGCTCAGCTCTTTCCATGAACACTGGCTATATCAAAATCTCATATATTTGTAGATAGCCTCAGCCTTGCCATGTGCCAAAGGTTCTGCTTTGCTGTGCTACACTTATTAAATTAGTCAGTAAGGTGCAGTTACACTACTAATATATGGACATACACATTATGTCAATTTAGAAATGGGTTTCTTTGCAAGTTTCCTTTCATTATTGGCAGGTTTTCTGTTTGTTTTCAAATTAAGTTCTTCAGTTCTTCAAAGTACTGCTCTCTACACTAACCTTCTTTTTCCACTTCAGGATTAAGTAGTGAATTGAAAATAGCACTGACATAGTACCATGATTAATTGCAGGCTTTCTGCTTTGCTCCTTATTTTAGGAGCACCGTTCTCTTATGTAACAATTCCTTCACAAATATGAGGGAATGGGACAAAAGTGTTTTTTCTCTAGCATCTTTTCTGCCTTTATCAACAAGTTATCTTAAAAAAATGACTATGTCAGCAAATACACAACACACAATGCTGTGTCTGTGAATTATGAGCTGCTGCGAGACACAGAGGGGAATTAAAAGGTCTCCAGAATCCTGGAGAAGTTGCTAATAAAAATAATAGTATCCAGGCAGTCACTACAGAGAAGTATCAATCCCCCAGACCTTCCCTGGAGGGACAATATAAAGTTGTGGTTTTAAAAGGTGTTAGTGTCCATTGCTGTCAGGACCAGTCACAAGTTGAGGTACAGCTCAGTGGAAAATCCATCCTTTTTGTGGAGTAAGAGCACCACGAGGGTCATTCCAAATTGAAGCCTCATATAAGCTGTGAGAGAAACCATCACACTCACACCCCCGTTGCTGACAAGCTTTCTTTTTCAGGTGACAGCCTGCAGCATCACCCAAACCCACACATCCAGCACCATGTCAGACACCCCCAAAATCTTTCAGTTTTGCTCCAAACTCACAAGACACCTGATAAAAGATGGAGAGGCTTTGCTTTGCAGGTGCTTTGCAGGCACCATCACTTTATATTAACACTTATTACATATTCCTGCTGGAAAAAACACTTAGCATGATGTGCTGTTGTAAAGGTATCTGTCATATTGCTCAGATCTAAAGGGAAATTAAGACCTCCATCCACTGGACCTTCCCACATACTTTTGGCATTCAAAATCAATTGGTATCTCAGTTCCCCAAGGCAGATTTCATAGCTGGAGAAATGATGGGAAGATTTACTTTTCCTTGATCCACTGACAGTACTGCACAAAATCTAACAATCGCTTGCAATATATTATAACATCATATGATGCAAAACAGAAACAACATACCTGAAAAATCTGCTGCCAACAGATCCACTGCCTTTAAAACTTTGACTTGTAAGAAGCCAATGTCCTTTATGTCCCGAAAGGAATTCTTTATACACTGCTAGGAGGAAAGTATAAAGATTTATTTTGTTTGTAATTCAGTAAGAAACAGAAACTACTGAACTACTAAATAACTTATCACAGAATCAATTAGGTTGGAAATAAGCTCTGAGATCATTGAGTCCAACCATTAACACAGCACTGCCAAGCCCACCACTAAACCACATCTACACATCTTCTAAATACCTCCAGCACTGATGACTAAACCACTTCCCTGGGCAGCCTGTTCCAATGCCTGACAACCATTTTGGTGAAGAAATGTTTCCTAATATCCAATCTGAACCTCTCCTGGCACATTGAGATACACTTATTTCTTCTTGGCCAGCTTTTGAGGACGTGGAAGCCATCATATAGCTTTATCTTCCAACAGTTTAAAGTCCAGAAAATAACCTCCCCAAAGGAGGAAATGAAGCTAAGTATATTATGATCTCTTAATGATATTCAGTGTCTCATTCTGCATGATAATCTCTTAATACAATTCAAATTTGCAAAGAACAGCATTAGTTTAAAACTCAACAAAAACAAACAGCCAAATTGCTTGGGCCTATCTGCTCTGCCCATCTCCTTGTCGTTCTAAATGTAATAACTCTACCACATAATAGTTTTCTTTGGTAGGAGTCATGTATTATGACTGGAGAATTTATTTTTTTCCTGCGATTTTGGCTACTTTCAAAACTAAAGGAGAGAAAAAAAAACAAACAAAAAATAAACACAAACTCACATAACGTTGAGAAATCTGTTGCCGTTCGCTGGGGTCTCCCAAAGGACAGACACACAGATCAGAGATAGATACTCCTGTACATGGGGCAACAGCAATCAGCATTAGCAGGGACCCTGGATGTTTTTCCAGAGGCAGCTCTAGACGATTGGTCTGCTTCATGGGCAGGGCAGTAATGTCAACTTGGCACCTGGAACAACATTGCCAAGGGTTAACAAGAAAAAGGAGATGGGGGAAAAAAAATTATGAAGCAACATTTATACTGATTTTAGTAGCAAGCAGGCATCAAAACTTATGGCTTGTTCAGGATGAAAAGAATACAAAAAAAATCCCAAAATTAAAATTAGGAAATCAATTAGACAATTTCTGTCTCACTTACTGTCAAGTTTTGCTTTCTGGTCTGTCTACTGGTAAGGAAAGGCAAGAGGTATGGGCTGCAAGTACAGGAGGAAAACTTAACTTTGGCCTGCCTCACTTCCCCTCTAAAATCCCCCAGTGTTTTGTGATGGATTTGAAACACAATTTTACTTCACCTGGGGGAAAAGAAAAGGGGCAAACGCAAAATTTAAAACATTAGCCTAAAATAGATTAGTTTCTTTAAAGTCACATTCTCCATTTTATGCTACATTATACTGTATGCCCCAATCTCTTTTACAAGCCTTACTAGAGCTACATTTTCAGTGTACTATTTCCCAAAGGGAAGGATTGCCTTAAAAGTCCTCCCCCACCCACTCCCTGCACATAATATGTATCATTAACCTGATACTTCCCCCAAAAATAAAAATAAGGACGATAAAGGAAAAACATTCATAAAGAGACAATAATAGAAGATGAGTATGGGCTAAAGCAGAGAGATCACTAGGCAGCCAGTTATACACGAAGGGAGCGGTTAAACGCAACAAAAAGCCTAATCACTTGGCTCGGCTAAATGCCTTCTATTTAGAAGTCCAGTAAATGGAGTGGAACTTTTTTGAACCTCTGTGGGGCCTGGCTTTTAAGGACAGGCTGAACAAAAGTTACAGATGAAAAAGGAAAAAAAAAAAGAAAAAAAAAAGAAAAAATTAGGAAGGAGGGGAGTTCGTTGCCACACTGCAAGAGGAGTCACATTTCTCAAAGCGACGGCGAGCGGATGATGGAGAGCGAGAGCTTTTGCTCCGCTTAATGCCTGCCGACAAGTTTTTATTTAAACTAAACTTGTTAAGGTGTTGTCTTAATAGGCTAAAATTCCACAGGGCTCCCCCAGGTGGGTTTCTTCTGGGTAAATGGTGCATGTAGTGTTCCTGATTGATCCCATTCCAGTAGTAGAGCTGGAGCAGTTTATACCCATCTGCTATAAATTGCATGCTTTCCGCTTCTTAACAGCCTATTTTCTGTGAATGCTAAAGGGGGTGAAAAAAAAAAAAAAATCTCAAAACATTTCAGCCTGAAAACCCAAGAAACAGTGTTATGAAGTAAAAGCCATTGCTCTGATGAGTTTGAAAGTCATCCAATAGCACCGTGTATTAAAACATGACTCTTTAAGCTTCCTCTGACTACAATCAACAGGAATGACTTTGCCTTAAGTGTGCTCTTTGCTGTACACTGCACTGGATGTACAACAGGTTTCAAGTTTACTCTTATTAACTGCTTTCAAGTGCTTTGAAAGAGAAAGAAAATAAACCAGGCAGAGTACCAAGACGGCTCGGCGCGTAGGCTGCCTCTCAACACCATTTCCAAGTGTGAGAGGTTGCGTTTTAAACTCTTTGCTACGCCTAGACTCCTCAGAAAGATATGACAGGAAAAGTTACAGCAGAAAGGAAAACAAAACAACAACAAAGAGAGAGAAAAAGACTTTATTTTTATTTGAGAAAAAGACCTTATCACTTCTTCACTGGAGGTCAACATCACCTTGGCTGCACCATTGCACCTCAGATCACAGCAGTTTCACTGATATTTTGGGTATCAGTACAAAAAGGGGAATGTATCATTATCTTGGAGTTTAGTTTTTTTTTTTTTCAGATGAAGAAACTGAAGGAAGGAGAGGGGAAAATCTCAAGGTCTCCCAGCTGGTCTGTGGTTCAGCTGGCAATAGAGGCCATGTCTCCCACGTCAGCATTTCATACACCACCCACTCAACACAGTCCACAACTGGGAAAAGCTGCGATTGTTTTTTATGTTAAAAACTTTCCATGGGGTAAGAGAGAAAAGACAACTTGTTCAGAAAATGGTGCATCTCCTACCAATAGATAACCTCAGAAATCTCTCATATCTCAAAGGCAAAGTTAAATATAATTCTAGCTTGTTTTGGCATATTGGAATTGTTTCTCTTAGTAAAAGAATTTGAATAGCCAAAGTTCAAAGAAAAGATGGAGTATAAGGACGTGGGGGTAGGAAGGATGCACATGTGGAGGGGAGAACAGCAGGAGATGGTGTATAAGCATTTCTTCCTCAAATCATGTCCGATTTCTGTGCAAACCAACTTCCTTAAAACATCTGTGTTCACTCAAGGTGAGAGAAAGCAAAATTCACTCTGTATTTTCCTGTGAGGAACTGAAAAGAAAATCCACATTTGCTTAAGAAAAAAAAGAATCTGTTTCATTTAGGTTATACAACATAATTGATCAGACTGAAAAGAATGCAGCTTGGTAAAACAATTAGACACTCAATTTACTCTATAAATTCAGCAGTTTCCACACAAATGCCTCTACACTATTAAAACGAGTCTAATGATTTCCAAACTACTTCCCTCATCCTCCCGAAACAGAAACTATTCCTTTCCTTCTTTCTCAGCTTTCTATCTGCAAGACCTTATTACAGATAATTATTTCAGAGGAAAGTGGTAAGAGACTATCATGATGGGCACAGAATAAAACTAATAGAGGTAATCTACTTTTTGCTTAAAGGTTGTCTGATCTGAATGCAAAGGGCAAAACTCTCAGATTATTTGTATTTTACGTGATGCAAATGATCTCCCAAGTTAAATTCTCAACACAGTAATCCTATTTCAGAACAGAATAGCTCTGCTTGTGGTCATCTTTTGCTACATTACATATTAAATTCAGGTATAATCTTTCACACACGTGGCTGTATGTAAGATCTGTAGGGGATGCAATTATGTAAGTTGAGTGCATTGTGCACACAAATGTAGCACCTTTTTTTTTTTTTTTAACCACGATTAATTAAATGCTTTCCTTCCTCCTCTTGATCAATATTGAGGTCTGCACCTCTACATTAACCCCTAGTCCTGTAGAGGATTACACCACAGCTTTAGTTTTCATTTAAAGCTATTCTTTTGACTTACAGCCCTCATCTGTAGCTACTTTTCCCCCCTTTTTTATTCATTTTGCAGAGAAATATTATTTGAGAACACTACACAGTACATTTGGGAATCAAATGTTAAAATTTCACTAAAAGGTGCTGAGCTTAGCCTCTTACTAGCCCCTGCACAATTCTTGAAAATCCTTCACAAAAGAGGTCAGAATCATTACCACAGGGTCCAGCAAGATGCATCTATGATTAATATTTGAAGAGGAATTTTAAATGCCACAGGTGTCAGGGAGACAATTAATAAGGTCTTATTCTGACTCATTCTACAGATAATTTTTTGTTGTCTGATTCATCCTATAACCTGGCGAAATTTAAATTAAAGGTTTGGATACAGTCATAGTAGATTTCACTGCTCCATCCCAACATCAAGACCTTTAAAATAAGGCTTGTTTCTTGTTGCAAAGACAGTTTCCTGGAGGCATTCATCACAAAGATATTGGATGCACTCCAGTTTCAGAGCTCATGGTCTTAAGTCTAGCAGTTTTTGTAGAATCTCTTCCTTGAGGTAAATATGTGAAGGAAAACCCTTCAACATTCCGCAGCATCTCTTTTTTAAAACATATCCCTTACTGCAGAAACACTCTCTAAAACCCTGGCATAAACAATTTAACTCTGCCTGGACAAATTGTGCACACGTTAACACCTTTGTTTATTAATATACATTAACATCGTCTCCTGTTTATAGCATGCCTCTTATCCCAAAGGACACAAAAAGCACTTAATAAACGTTACTAACAGTCCTGTGCAGACTAAATAAAGGGATTATTTCATCCAGCACCAAAATGCAGCCACTCCTCAGTGTCAGACCCTGCAGATGAACCACTCAAGGCTGCAGGATTTTAAGCAAGGAAGAGCAATTGGACCCAGCTGAAAATCTAAGGAGACTGCAGGTAGGTCGAATGTAATAATTTAGCTTGTGATGTGCACTGACAGTGAGGGTTTGTTTTGTGGTAGAAGAGTGGCATGAAATGTTTCCTCACTAATTCAGCAGCAGACAAACACCCCAGGTGTTAGTGTTTAGCACCAGAGGTGCAAGGCATTCCTTATTCTACATGTTCCATAGTCTCCACAGACACTTCAGGTCCTATTTCAGGAATAATATTTTTACCTTGAAATTAAATTATGCCTGGGAGAAGGGACCTGTTCCAGGGTTGTAAGGCATCCATCCTATATGAAATCCTGGGTTTAAAGGAATTCATAGGAGTCTTTAAGCCACAAAAGTTCTGCAGCCTGGATTAACAGATTTGACTCCACTTTGAGCATCTCCAACTTCATTTGAATATTAAAAATATACATATATTTAAAGGTCTAACCAACACAGTTCTAGGCTGAATAGGCTGGAGGGGAGTATAATGAATTCTAACTCTATTCACAAATTGACCACAAAATTATTAATTCAGATCCAGAAAATTTTGCCTTTTACTTAAAACCATGCAAATTATTTGAGGGCAGTTGGCTGTACTGGCATGTGCTATGACTGAATATAACCCACAAATATTTTACTAAAGAATCTTCCTTACAATGATGTTGTGAAATCCAGAAATCTCAAAACTCAACTTGGAAATCATGGAGACAATAAACATGGCACCTCATAATGCTGTTTTTCCAATAGAATCCTTTTCCAGATTAGACGGTATTTGAACCCTTCATAAAATATTATTTATTGGGTGACAAAAGTTTCTACACAGTCAAAAAAAGACTTGTTATTATGCATTTGGTGTTTACCTATTCTTGCAACTGCTTTTCAAAAACTAGTATATTTTCTTTCCTGTTTTGATGCTACAGCCAATTTACTGTGCTCAAGACAAGAAAAGCAAAATTTTTCTCTTCACACAGACATCAAAAATAACTTTCAACATAGAATCATAGAATTGTTTGGGTTGGAAAGGATCTTAAAGATCATCTTGTTCCAACCCCCTGCCACAGGCTGGGGCACCTTCTTCTAGACCAGATTGCTCAGAGCCCCATCCAACCTGGTCTTGAACACTTCCAGGGATTTACCCTGGAAGATTTACCTTTACTTTAAAGTAAATCTGCCACACAGACTTCACCAATACTGAACAGAATAAGCATTTTGCTGACAGTTTTTGCCACACTAAACATCACCTGCCAGAAAACAGTAGAAAAAAATAAAAAAGAGGGGAAAAAACCTAAGGAAGAATTTCTCTGGCATAAGGGAGACTGACCTGAGGCAAGCTGCAACCACTGCTTCATTTCTTAACTCTAAACAGAATATCAGAAGTAATGGAAGTAACTGTGAGAATGGAAGGAACAGATTCATCTTCAGCCACTTCTCCATGTGATGAGCAACAGCAGTCAGCCAGAAAGCATTTCCTGCTCTGCAAAACCACAAACATTTGTAGAGCCAAAGGGCATTGTTCTTCTCAGTGAATAGTTTCAAACTATTTGCATGCTTAAAGTAAGAGAATGTTCTTATGAGTTATTGTTACTGTTATTTAGTCAGCAAGTTGTGAAACCCTGGCCAGGTGAGAACAGCAAACAACTGCAGGCAGGATCCCAGCCCCCAAGAAATGTAGAGGTTGTGGCAATGATCCTGCAAGCAGATAAGCATGGGCAGACCCAAGAGGGGCTCCAGAAGCTAAATGGTTCTTGATGTTACTGCATGGAGTGCAGATGGAGTTTTGGGAACATGACAATGCTGCAAGCCAAAAGAAGGAAGAAGGTAGAGTTACTAGTAGGAAAACAGCACTGTATAAACTGAGATAGAGTAGAATTGGATTACAGAATCTAGAAGATCTCAAGTTGGAAGTGACTCATAAGAATCATCAAGTTCTGATGTAAGAGTAGAAAACGTATTCTATTCCCTTTACAAAATTAAAGGTTCACTGCTATCTCACAAAAAGTTCCATCTGCCAATGTGGAATAAGACCACTATTTGAGAATTTGAAGATATTACAGAATCACAGAATGGTTTGGGTTGGAAGGGGCCTTAAAGATCATCCCATTCCAACACACTGCTATGTGCAGGAACACCTTCCACTATCCCAGGTTGCTCCAAGCCCCATCCAACCTGGCCTTGGACACTTCCAGGGATGGGGCATCCACAGCTTCCCTGACTAACCTGTTCCAGTGCCTTACAACTGTCACAGTGAAAAATTTGTTCCTAATATCTAATCTAAACCTACTCTCTGTCAATCTGAACCCACTCCTCCTTTTCCTGTCACTACATGTTCCCGTAAATAGTCTCTCCATCTTTCTCGTAGGCTCCCTACAGGTACTGGAATAATGCAGTGGGACAAGATCTGGTAGGAGTCAGGAGATGGATAAATCACCAGTGAGGCTGCTCCCCAGAAATGATGCTTTAAACCAAATAAGCTTGTGCAGGAGTGTGGAGCCCCAAACCCACAGAGGTCAGTCCTCTGTGGCAATGGAGGGGAGATTACCCAAATAAAGCAAACCCAGGTAGCAAGACCCATATGTAAACATTAGTTTATAAGAACTACAAGAACACAACATCAAAGTGCAAACAGAAAAAAGGGATACCAGTGTCTCAAAAGGAGCACAAAGATCCTTGAGCTGTCACCATCAGGATCTGGAGCAATACCACCATACAAATACAGACAAATCCTGCCTCCTTGATGCCACTGGCTCTCCAGAAACAGCTGCCACTGAGCTCCCACAGTATTTTGGGTTTTAGAGGCAGCTTCAGTGTCTCTGCATTCAGGTTGTGGCTAATCAATTACCCATTAACAGGTTTTAATAAACATAATGTAAACACAATCTGGACATGACCGCAAAAAGGAGAAAAAAATACATTATGATGCTGGGAATAAAAATAAATTGACCAGTTAAAAAAAAAAAATCACATTATTTTTCATACTTACCCCACCCCACCCGAAAAAAATCTAAGCCAAACCCAACTTACGTTCCCAAAAGCTCCTCGTGCTTTTTGTTATCCTTTCTCCAGACCTCAATGTCCAACATATCCTTCCTGTCAGAGAAGTAGTGAAAATCAAACTGTTCCCTCCACTGAGGATTTGCACTCTTACACAGTGTCTAGAAAACATGCAGTTATAATATTTACTTTTCTTAAACAGTACTTATTTCCACAGTAAAGCACATATCAATTTTTCTACAGAACAAGGCTGGATGTTAGAACATCAGTTACTAAGGTCTTTCCAACCAAAGATCCCCAGCCCATCACACAGAGTCTCATCTTCCTAAATACCTTCTTTCCTCTCTCTCAATAAGAAATATGCAATTGTGATGTGAATGAATGGCTGGAGAAATTCTGAAATGCAGGATGGACCCACCAGCTCCACTTCCCATGGACTGTGGTCATCATCCAGCATCACACACCAGAAGAAATCAAGAATAACCCTTTTGAGGAAAATCACCTGGAAACAGGTTTGAACGAATTAAGGAACCTAACCCAGTATTTTTTATCCTTTTGTGTAAGATACAGGCAAAGAAGGAGCAGATTTGGAATTTTTAATATCCAGTTAATTTGATATCTGTAAATTGTGCCTGAGTTCAGCGAGACTGCTCATGTGTTCAGGTTACTCCAAGTATTAACTGGATTGGGACTTAAATCACTTGCAGCTCGTGTCACACTACACTGCCCACTGTCAACATCAGTATGGTCACTGGGAGATAGGGTTAGCTGGACGATGACTGAGATTTCTCCCACCTTGTCTGCTTTTCTGAACCACGAGAGATTGTACTTTTTAATTTGAATAAACTCCAGGAAAGAGCATGAAGCACTGCCAATTTGAAGTCTTAGGGTGTAAAGGAACCGGCCCCCAACTTTTGCTGGACCTCAGATGGAAATTTTAAGTAATTAACTCACTACAGGTAACACTGTACTTAACTCCCCATTTTAAGTATCTTAATTTTCTGTGACTGCAAACAGCCCATCCTTGCAGATTCACAACATGGGCTATGGACCATTACGAGTAACACAAAAAGGGATTGTAACAGGAATAACATACATTTATTCTAAACTAACTAACCCATTTGTTATTTTTCAAAACTACTTTTCCAAATAAAAAACATTGACCTTGGTCTGAGGTCTGATGTGGGGGACAGAGTGCAGGTTTCAGATGCGCCTACATCCGAACATTATGTTCTGTGAACTTGCTCTGTACATTTTGTACAGGAGGAGGTTTGTTTCCTCCTCCTCTGCACTTCCAGTTCATGACATGCAGAGCTCTTGCTTTCTCAACAGAATATTATTTTAATTACAGCCTCTCTCATTATTAGACACTGGAGGTGAAATGTATATCTTTGAGAACTCCATTCATTTTTTAGATTCCCATTAAACAGTACTGGATACAAGTTCATACAGCCTAGAGTAATAAAAATTAAAATCAAGACCATGGAGTATTCTGTCTGTTTGGGGTGAGGGGCTCCCACTATATGTAACACATTTTTCAAGAAGGGTGCTTTAAAAAAAGAAAAAAAATAATTCCCCTGTGCTGGGAACCATTTAATGTCTGCTTTTCCAGCAGATCTAACATTGTAAACCCAACTTCTGTACTGGCAAAGAACAGAACACATGTGTGGTGTGTGTAGCTTCATTTCATATTGAGGTCAAACATCCATCAACATGATGAGTATGTTAAATGCACAAAACACAGATACACACAATATTCCTAACTTCCTCTTTCTCTATCGGCATGTGAAGCATATTAGTAAAACACTAATGTTTCTGATCTGGTCTCCTGGTTTTGATCTCACTTATATAAAAGGGTATCAAGAATAGTTCCATCTGAGGCAGCAACACCACTAAAACACCAAGTGCCTTACTGGCTTCAGCAAACTTAAGAAAATCCTTAATACTTACCTTGCTCTTGTATCTTTGATCTCCGAGTTTGAGGAGAATAAAAATCTCTGCCAAGCCCCCTCCAGGCATGTTCTTCCCCTCCAAGAGTGTGATGGTGACCAGCCCGTTCCACAACTGGTTCTTGCGCAAAGACTCGGAGAGTCGCATGCTCCGCATGAAACTCGACTGAAAAGCAAGTCAGCAACAGAAAATGTTTACAGACCCAAACATATTTTTATGCTCAAGTTAAATGTGATATAAAATCACCAGGAGTAAGAGAGGTACCATGCTTCCCTAAGAGTAAGTAGACAATGGAGGGCAGTAGGATGCTATGGATTTTCTGACTGTACTAGGGCTGGCCTTGCGAAGGGATAGGGCTCAGCACCACAGTAAAATCAGCAGGGTTACCTTAAACCACCATGGAAGTCGACTTCAGCTAACCTGGCTGAGCTCTGGCAAGAGCAGACCTTGAGCATTGAGAGCAATCTGTTACCTTGGCTCAGGGAAAAGACACAGGAGAGCGATGGGGAGATGGAACAGGGGAGAAACTAAAGTAAACTCTAAAAATGTCTCTAGCTACATCCATAAAACGCAGGTCTGTCCTTTCAGGGGAGACAACCCATGATCATAAAGCCTACGGCCAGGTGAAAGGCTGAACACGCATCTTCCACCTCCTCCATCACTCAACCGCCCGCCGTCTGCGTTAGCTCTTTGCCTGCTGCCTTTGCTGCTCCTGCTTCCAGAAACTGAGCCCACGAATCAAAAATACTGATGCCTGCTGAAAAAACACTGACACCACCAGGCTCTTTATCTGGAGTTATGGTTACCTGGTAGCCACATTTGTTACCTTCGCAGCTTCATCTTACACAGCACGACTGCGCTAACAGTTTGCTAACTGGCAATATTTTATTGGACAGAGGATGATTAAATAGGCCTTTATTTGGGGGGAGTGAGCTGGAAACATTAAAACTCAAGGCTATACTTTTCTTCTCGCAGTAAAAATCCTGCCATATTTTATTCTCGTGAAGCAACTTTTAACTCGCCACACTTTGGAGCTTCAGTCATGTCATATACAGGTGGGAGCAAGACGGAGGAGAAGATTTCACAAGTCACTTTAAAACAGGACGTGTTAGCTTTAAAAGCAAGTAAGAAATGTTGTTGCTAAATAAAACTATTGCAAAAGCACCTGATGTCTGAAGATTACTTTTTATGGATCAATTACCCGGCAACAAAATTCTTAAATCATAGGTGGTGAACTCACAAATTTTTTACTCACTTTTTACTGGTTAAAATACCAAACTCTGAATCCCACAAGCATATTAATATACTTCTATTTAAACACCCCGTTTGGCTTTCCTGGCGTAATGGGTAAAAATTCCTACCTTTAAAAAGAAAACGAGATTTTGATTCATAAATCCAGCTGCAATGTAATTTCTTTTCTCTCTTTTTTTTTTTTTAAAGTTCATCTTTTGGGCCAAAGAGCTAAAGCATGACTGTTCCCATGGACATACTTCAAAGTCCCAGCAGATATATTCCTCCCTAAACACTGCAACTATTTCAAAATCCTTTTTATAAAAAAGGGAGTAACGTCCACAAGGGATCAAAGGGCATTCTACAGTCTGGCAATCGCCTTAGAAAAATGGCAGTGCTTCCATGAAATATGCCCTAAAATAATTTTGCAGCTTGGTATGTCCTAATTTCGAATTGGATGTTTATCTTGGAAAGGCTTCTATCTAACTTGTCCATAAAACAGCTCCACTTAGCTCTATGAGCCCTGTGAAAATGGAATCCAAAGCTGGCTATTAAGGGGGCCTGGAGATTGCTTCCATATGGCGTAACAGCATGGGAGTGGAGGGCTAAGGCCTACAGCAGGCGCTGCTTGGCTTGAGCTCCCCATCTATCCATGGACACTCATTGCATTACACCATAACATCTGGATTATTGCTTGTAATGTCCCTGGGAAATATCCACTTCCCATCAAAGCCTTTATCTATCTCGCTTGTACTTTGAACATTTTAGTATTTAACATAGTCATGTTTGATGTGATGTACTTGCTGCTTTAGGAGCAAGGATTTTCCCTCCCTGCCGCTCCTTCCTCAGAGGAGGAAGAGATATTTGATGTTAGTTCACAAAAAAAAAAGACAAAGTTTATTATCCACGTTACAATTTCTTTTAAAAACAAAGCATCCATCTCTCTTCAAAGCATCCAGGCTGAACACAAAAGACAGTTGTTATCACTCAGTTTTCAAATCAAACTTGGATTCCTTTCTTTTTTCTTATCCAGGCCAGGCCAGTATTTTAGGGAGTCACTCAGCAATGGGGACCTTCCTACCCCAGTTCTGCAACACACATAACCCCAGCCTTGTAGCCAGTGGCTTGACAGTTCAAAGGACTGTTGGGAGGTACTCAAACCACCCTGGATTCCACACGGTCACAGGAAAAATCAGCACCTGCACTCAGTATTACTGGAACACATTACAATGCATCAACCTTGACCTTCCAAAACAGGTGGCCCCAAGCAAACATCCTTGTGCACTCCTTTCTCAGATGGCTGTGCAGCTGTAAAGCTCTCTGTGCTCAGAACAGGGGTGTGTTGGTCTCCTGCTAACAGGGCCTGGAGGAGATCTAGCATCACTTGAGAGCATTCCAATGGATAGTGAAGCCAAGATGTTTGCAACTGGTTTAGGGCACAGTGCTGACCTGCAGCACCTCAACACAGGCTCCAGGACTGCAGTCTGCTTCCCACCTCCCCCCAGGCCAGCCCTGCCACTGGCACAAATTTCTCTCCAAAGAGAGAACAGCAGAGCACCAGGGGGCTGCTTGCCTTACACCCCTGTGAGACACATCACATTAGGAATGCTCTGGATTTCCTGGACATGCCCAGGTTGCTCCCACAGAGTCTGCTCAGCAGGTCTGGCACGTTTCCTGTGCCTCGTAGCACCTACGCGCACACCAAAGAGCCCCTCTGTGCAGGCTCTGTGTCCACCTCTCCAGCCTCCCCAGGTACTTGGCAGGCTGTTCCTCTGACCACCCTGATGGAAATCCCAGTGAAGCAGGCAGTGTCTCAGATTCCACTCACAGTTTCTGGAAGGAAGCAGGTCTGGGGAAACTCAGATGTGTGGTAGACCCACAGACCTGGGCCATCAGTGAGTCAACTTTAGTGCTGCCTAGGGAAGTCTGCACTATGGAAAATTTCTCCCAGGTGACAAGAAAATGATATTACATTATTTATTTTAGAAGTCTTACCTCCTCTCTGATACCCCACACCTACTCATTTCAAACTGATTTACACAGAGCTAATTGATTATATTTTACAGCCTCCCTCTGAGCTGGCAAAACTATTGCAGAGCAGAGCACAGAGGAGTGCAGTGATTAGTCCAACAAAGTTACTCAGGTGCAAAACAAGCACTGAAAAAAACACCCCAAACACTCTCCCTCCCTCCAGCCCCCACTACCCTAACCTGCCTTCACAATGAGACCAGAAAAATCAAAGCCCCTGTCCATACTGGCCAGAAAATGAGGACATAACTGCTTAATCAGAAGCGATTTTGAACTGTTTTATCTATTCAGTTCTTCCCTTTCCCTGTTACCTCCCAGGCTACGGACGCCTCCGCACTTGGGTGCTTCAGTTCCTCCCGCTGCTGATCCCAAGCCCTTTCCAGCTGTGCTCCCAGACTGGGTGCCAGGTCCTTCAGGCCTCTCCTGCTCTTTTTTCCTGTAAGCTCTCTGCACTCAGCCTGCTCACACTCTGGCTACATCCCAGACCAAAGTAAAGGTGCATTGCAGAGGTGCAGAAAAGTTGGCTGAAGCTAGGATCAAGTCTATAGGGCTTGAAATCAGTAAACACATGCTTTATGATGGAAGTTGGCACATATCCCAAGCACAAAACATTGGACAAGCTTGCTTATTCCTTCCCCTCATCACTTCTAAAATCAAGGTAGCCTTGAGACCAGAATTTGAGGGGTTGTCTCTAGATAGTGCTCTGATTTGGGCTGGCCTCTATGTGCAAATAACCACTAATACCATAAAGGTCACCTTTATGAGCAGTTCACTGCTGTAAAATGAATAACAACTGGAACTAAAAGCATCCCTCAAAAAAGCCAGCCAGAAAACAAACAAACAAACAACAAAAAAACCCCAGTAAGAACAAAAATATCCAGAGATCTTTATTCTTAAAAACAAACTAGATCTTTTGAAGTCTAAGAGCCCATGTTTGTTGCAGATTTAGGGACTGTGCAACATCAGGTAAGTAATGAATAATCTTCTCTGAGGCAAAAGTATGACCTGGTCATAAAGCAGGACCCTGCCACATGAGGACCAGAAGATTGCTCTTCTCCCTACTGCTTAGAAAGAGCATTTGCCCAGAAAACATCCCACATCTCTGAATAGAAAAATTAAAAATCAGTGCTCACATTACCATCTTAAATGGAATTTAAGAGTTTCTCACATCAACTTTCCATTTTTTATTACTTTCTGGTTTAAAAAAGAAAGCTGGACAAGAATGAGCAGGTGGGCCATATTCTGCCTTCACAGAGCCAAATACAGGAGATGAACAAGAATGACAGAGCTTTGGAGGGGAAAGAACTGGCTCATTGACCCAGCTTCACAAAATCCTTTAGGAGTTCCAGTCTCCCTGATAACTCCATTTGTATATAATCTCCCTCCACAGGCACCCAGCAAATCCCCTCTGGTGCATCAGGGCTGCTTTCAAATCTGTCTCTTTTCCTGACACACACATACATGCCCCAAGTTCAAACTTGTTTTTGAAGCAATAAAGAGATGCAGAAAAATTGTACATTTAAATGACACGGCGAGGTGGCCAAGTGTGAAGTGAGCCCATCTCTCCCATCTTTCATTTAAAAGGATGAGACAGGACAACAGGAAGCCTGCTGCAATCCCTGTGAAGAGGTCAACGTCAAAACTGGGACACGTAATTTGCCATTTGAGAAAACAACAACACACAAATAGGAGGACTCTTTGGACCTCTCCTCATTAGGCAGAGAAACCACTTTGCAGAGGCAATCTCCCCTTGGGAAAGAGGAGAGGGCAGCGAGAAAGGCAAGTGAACCAACACGAGATTGCCGCCACGACGCGTGACCCTGTGGCAACTGAGTCCCTCCGCTCCACGAAGCGCTTGGAGAGCTTGGCTGCCACAGGGTATTGTGGGAGAAAGCCAAACACAATGAGGCAGACAAAAATGAAACCTAACAGCCCACATCAGAAAAAAGAAAAAAAAAAAAAAAAAAAAAAGAGGAGAGCGAGGGATTTTCCCCTGCGATGAGATGCTGAGGAGCACTTGGGTCTGGTCAGCCTTTCAGCCAATTTATTCAATCAGCTTAGGCTATCAAGGTGGCAATTCTGTCGCTTTTGTTTCAGGACTGGACTGCTGCAGGTCAATCCACCCCAAGCAAACCTGCTTATTTGCTTCACGGATGTTCAACACTTTAAGGTTATTCAGCTGTACAAATGCTGGAAATAGCGTGCCGGGCACTCAGGGTGAGACTCAAGCCACCCGGGACAAACAAGGCTACTGAGCATCAGCATGTTGGGCTCCAGCAGAGAGATCAACCAACTCCCTCTGAGCCCCAGAAAGGAAAACAGAAAAGAGGGGAGAGCTTGCCAATACACAGATAGGAGTGAATATATGAATACTGCCTAATAGTATCCTCTTTCCTTTTCAATGCCACCCTTCATGAGGAAAAGAAGAAAGCTGCGCTCTTGGGAACAGCTCCCACAGAAGACAGTGCTGTTCTTGGCTCCCATGAAAAATGAAGGATCTGGATGTCATGCTCATGTCTTGGGAGTCCTCCCAAATATGCAATGATTCCCTTCTAACAGAAGTGAAAAACATACACTGTGTAATCAACAGATAGCTAAATCATCCAGTTCAACAGCTCTTGCTCCAAAGTGATTTAAAAGACAATATTCATTTGCCAAAATCCTTCCTGCATATTACATATGCAGACCATGAGGCCACTGGAGCTGGACTGGACATCTTGTACTGCCACTGTTTTTGTTGTTGTCTGAAATGCAGCTTTTTCTTAAAACAGCAAGGGAGCTCAGAGAACACACAGACGAAGAGTACACAATATCCACAAGAGCCCACATGAACCTCTTTGCCAGTCTGACATGGAGTTGCAACAGGTATTGATGCCATCAACATTTGGGGCGAATTTGGGAAGTCAGCAAGAATCCTGTGATTAATGTGAAAAGACTCATTTAGGACACTGATGTGCCAAATCTGCACTAAAATAACATAAAATAGTCAAATTAGAGGATAATCAGATTTCTTTCATATAGGCAATACAGATTAAAAAACAGCTGTGAAAGTTATATTCATTTGTCCATCCCTAAAATAAGTCATTTTCCCTGTATTTATAGAAGGAGAAAATCTAAATATTACAATTCAGGTCAGCTGTAGTTCAGCACACAAAAAAAACCCAAAATCCCATGAAAACTATTTCAAACAGAAAACTTTTATTTGCCTAAACTTGCAGAGATAAAATTTAGATCTGTCTCAGTTCAGCTGCTCAAATGGAAAGTATACTGTGTTTTTCTCCTGCAATACCCAACCAGAGTCAGCTCAGGAGCCAAAAAAGAGACAAGTGTGTGTATCCATTACAGAGCTCTCTCCATTTCCCCGGCCTCCCTTATTCCTGTATCTTTATCTCGTCCAGCAACATTGTTTTCTACCCCATCATACTCTCTGGCTATTCTTCCATAACCTCTTGTGCTTTCCCTAGACACCTATATTCCCCATGCACACAATTTTTCTTCCTAGACTTTATGTTCTGCCACAAACTGCTAGTACTGCTTCCACAGACCAGAGTTTCCTAACTAAAGATGGTTATTGATGTACAGTACTAGTGTTTTAGTGCAGTAGCAGAATCAATAAACTAGGAAATACTGCTTTGTCAGATTTTTCCTGTGCATGCTGGGAAATATTTTTTACTGCCTTTGGATGGTCACAGAGGTTTTCTTTAGAGATCACACTGGAGCATGAACTGTGTCTTCCCTAGGAAGAGCTGAAGCTCTCCTACCCTCTAGTGACTGGAACAGAACAGAGCACAGAGTTGAAGCTTTTTTCCTTTTAAACAGTACTTTCATGTCTCCCAAATCAGTACCACGCCTCAGCATTCCTTAATTTTATTTTCAAAGATGTTAAGGGACAAGCCAGAGTCTTGAGAGCTGAAGACTGACAGCTAAAGATTCAAAAACATGTATGTAAAAAAAAATTATTCAAAATGCAATGAGATATTGCGTATGACCAAGGAAGAAAAAAACTCCAAGTGACAGCAATTACGACAGAATTTGGCTATTCTGGAGAAAAAAGACCAGAGTTTAAAAACCTGACTCCCTTCCCCAGGTCCCAAAGCCAACCAGCATCCAAAGACAGCTGTGTGAGAAACAGGGAGACCAAGTGACACTGACTGAATGAGGGCACAGTAATTTCCAGAGTTCCAGTTAAAAACTAAGTGCTGAGCTCTTCAATTATTCCATCACTTTCTATCACGCAGCATTCAGGGAGCTCTGGCAACTCTCTGCTCCAAGCACTGCAATATCCCTGGAATCAGGGCTCCAAGGACTGTACTTTGCACTACTTCTATTGACAAAAATATTCTTGCTGGCACAATACCTGAAATGGTTGGCTTCTCTACACAGCACACCGCAGTTGTAATGAATAAAACAAGAGGAGGTTAATTATTCAATTTATTTAGGCACAAACCGATAGTTATACAGGAAAAATATCAAGATGCATGTGTTCTCATAAGAGCCAAATTCTGCTTTTCAGGAAGTGAGACTGTACAGCTCTCAAGCTGGATACTGAGGCTTGGAGTTTCTATATCATTATTTACTCAATAGCAAATTAAAGCTTTACAGAACAAACAAAAAGCCACAGTCTGTTTCCTGAACAAGTCAAAATCTAATGCAAAAATGATACAGGAATATAAAAGTAATGGAAGCCTGCAGAGATACTACAGGAGACCGAGGGAAGCAAGTTATGTAGATACGTGGGAACACACAAACCTTGGAAATCCTGTTACAATGGAGGTAATGAAAAACTCCCTGCTCCGTCTCCATCCCAAGAACAAAAGGAATTTCAAAACCCACAGGGGCAACTAGAAGAAATACTGCCTCACAAAATTCCTCCTGTGACGAGAGGCACCCCAAACGATAAACTGGGATCCGGGAGACCCACACTCAAAACCAGTACCAACCACTGGCCATGTTTCGGGTGTCCTTAACTACTCAAATCCTCTACAGCTCATTTTTTTTGGTTGAATTTACACCCATTTCCTTAGTACAGACAGATTTTTTTCTCATTCTACAGCTCTTTGCTGAATGGGATCTTATTCTCTAAACATTACCATAGCACCTACAATTAGAAAACAGATGCAATTTGTCATCAAAATGAAAAGAAAATCAAAAAAGCAAAAGGGTATCACAGCCCTCACATTATGACAGGTTGCACCTATACTTCAGTTTTCCTTTGTTTACCCTCTCTGTTTCAGAGGAGGGCACAGATTTTGAGAGGGGACTTTTATTTTAAGTGAAAAAAATATGGATTACCTTGGATGAAGTTCGCTTCTTCCGACTTGACCATCTCTGTTCATGAGTCCCCATTATTGTATCAAAGAGAATCCAGGGAAAGGAAACAGAGAAGGAGTAAAATGGGGAAAGTGTTTAGTAGAGTAATTAAAACAGCAGCTTGTCAAATGAGTTAGAAAAGCTTATTACAAAACGGGACTGGATCTACAAGTGCATTTCCATCTACCTTCCCTCCCTCATGGAACATAACAATCAACAAACACACAATACCTGCATTGCACCAAAATAAAGAGGAAATGAAAAAAAAAGTAATTGAGAATAAAAAGTGGAGGGACCCAGAGCCATTAGTAAGAAACATGGCTTATACTTTTGGTGCCATCTGGTTCTACAGTAAGTTAATTTAAAAAGGAAAAAAAGTCATCTTCTTGTTAAGTGCTAATATGGATAGAGCCATTTGACTTTTCTGATTCCATTGGAAATGGCTGAGAAATCTGCATTTGAAATACGAGGGCTTAAAACATTGTCCTTAAAAAAAATTACAATGTGCATCAGCTCATCTATCGTCTGCACTCTGAATGTTAACTAAGCACCCAAGAGTACCAAAAGCTGCTGTTTAAACCAATATATTTTTTGTTTCTATGGCTAAGTCCAATTTAGCCCAGGTATTCTTAAAAATCACAGAAGAATTCCTTAGGCTCTTCTGGCTACATTTTTTTTTTTTGCTATAGTAACTTTATGTCTTTTCTTCACCCCTTCCTGCAACCCAATGCCATGTGCCAGCAATGCTCTCTTGTACAAGTTAGAGGGCAATTCACATTCCAGATCAAAGCCACCTCATAATATAGATATATAAATACAACAGTGTTTAAAATATTGTCATTAAGCCTTTAAATTATCACATAGTGAGGTTAAAATAACTCTATGATTATCTTATTATTAATTAAGAATTTACAATTCTCAAGAAAGCAATTATTTGAAAAATAAATAATGAATAGCAGATATCCCACACTAGCTTTTTCTGATTTTGCTTTCAAACCCATTGAAACATCTACATCTCTATAAATAATCCCATTCAGGCTGGAGTTCCATATCTATAATTCAATAATGTGCTGTAAACAGTAACTTTCATATTAGACTATGCAGCAAACTTGTAGGAGTATTTTCTCTTAACATATGTATTACATATATATTTAAAATCAGCTCTGTTTTTTAAGACAGTTCAGGTAAATGCCTAATCTTGGCTTTTCCCCACCTCTTGCTCGCCAGGAGCAGGATTAGTTCACAAACATTTGTATGCTTCACACTCTGTATAAAACACTAGCAGGAATCTTAAAAGACAAAACAAAAGCAAAAAAACCCCAAACATGTAGGATCTCAAATTTAAAAGCTATCAGCTTCAGTTATGGTGTTCCAATCTCTGCCCAGGCTCTTCTGGGTTTCTTGCATCACCAAATGCACCATGTTTTAGCATAAGGAGCTAAGTTCAATTGAACTCAGGGTTTTTACAAGCAGTGTCCTCCTCTGCAGGACTGGGGCAGTTTAAGTCTTAACATCAAAGCTCAGCTTTTAGGTTTCATGTGGATAAATTTTTTCACTGTTGTTAAAAAAAAAAAAAAAAGAAATATAGTAACTTTTCTTCAACCTGCCCATTGCAGTGGTGGACACACTGCAGCACACGGAGAGCACTGTCACAGGGCATGTCACAGCACTGAGACAGAAGCATCCAGCTACAAATGTCTACACAACTTTAACCCAGATAAATATGGGGCTTTTTTTAAAGTTATGATCTACCTCGATTTCAATATTGAGTCTCAGAGGATGAAAATAAAGGTGGCATTTCCCAGTAAATCAGATTATGCCAGGTCTTCTTTTCTCTCCCCTACAAATTCCAGCTATAAATTTGATTTCCTAAGCCACTTACATTTCTCTTGAAGTCTCCTTGCTTGACTGCTAGACTCAAGTCTAATACAATCACTCCCATGTCATCTTCTAAACTGTTGGGATCTTCCAGTTTTAAAATCTGTTCAGTAGTTCTATAAGTAAAAAAAGAAAAAGAAAAAAACTGTGCATTTATTGACTGCAGTTAACTCGAGTTGATTATTAAAGGTCAGGCTGAGCTGTGCAAATTTCAGCTTCTTGTCTGAAATTCCCAATATTGAGTTTAAATGTTAAAATGGGAAATCTGAAGGGTTCCTTCTGAGTTCTTACAAAATACACCCCTCTTTTAATAACACAGCGCAGTGTTTCTATAGCACTGCTTACTACTCATAACTCTCCATATGCAGATACACACCAAATTAAGCTACTACTACCTTCACTTCACAGGAAGAGTATCAGGGAAACTCATCCAAGTGAATTTTCTAATATTAGTGGCTGGTTTTGACTCCAGAGATATTTATTCTGCCTGCATTTAATCTCCCTCCCTGACTCTGTTCCCTTGCTAAAAACAGGAATGCTGGTATTTACCTGGTGGCACTATCTCATGGATAAACTCATTAATGTTTCTAGAAATTCGGATACGACAGTCACAGGACCTACAACACACCCGTGCAGGGAGAACTCATCTTCTCCAAAAAAGTCATCGCACAGCAAGGGAGTATAAAAGAGAGAACTAAAACTTGAATTCCTGGCTTCCAGCTCCACATTGAGACCAAGCAGCAGCAGCAGCAGACAAAAGGCACAGGGCTTGCCTCGGCACTAAATCAGGGCCAGATGCAGCTGCCGCAGGGATGGCTGGCTGCAGGGGGAGGCTGGAAACGGGGCACTGGCAGCGGCCGGGAAAACCGCTCCCCAGCCCAGTGGTGTGCAGGGAAAGGCACCCTGTGCTACGTGGGGATAAGAACAGGTCTCAACCTTCTCCCCCTCTTTCGTCTTCCACCTCCATAAATTATTCTGGTGTAGCTCTCCCTAAACAATGCCACATACAGAAATTGTTAGCCCTAGAACTGGGCTCCATCCAGGTTGGATCTGAATCCGGTACGTAACGCCGGATGAAAACACGTGTGTAAAAGATTTATCTCAAGTGATTTCCCTTAAAATGTGCTCCCAATACTTCTATCTGAAAAAAAAAGTTCGCATGAATAGACAAATTCCAAGCCAGAACAAAAGCATTTCATTATTTCCCTGTGTTAATCAATTAAGCTGCATTAATAACCTTTAATTAAATAAACACATTACCTATTGAGTTCAAGTTCAGTGAGCGCTACAAATGCCGAACCCATGAAGTCTGAAGAGGTTAAATCTCGATCGTACACCTGGTAGCAAAATAAGACAAATATTTCCAATTTTCACATCATAAGCCAGTTTTATCCCAGGCGATGAAAGAACAGATATTTTAAGCCCTTTCAGTTCAATTTTGTATTTGAAAGATCAAAGCTTAGATATAATTCAGGGATCATTTTCCATCTCCCTGCTTTAATTTGTATTTTTAACTAAATATTTAACTAGCATTTTGAAAGTATCTTCTTAATATTATGTAAACAGAGACATGTGTGCTGCTATGGATCGTGCCTGTTCCTTTATGCTCCGTGCGACAGCCTAATGAAACACTGCACAAAAATCAGGTACTTCTGGTTACAGACGTTTTAGCAATTAGTGCTCACAACTGGTAGCTTGCGGTTCTGGTAACTATAACGTTACTCATAATGAGAAAAGGCTTTGCTACTTGTCACGGCTGCATCCCAGGTAATAATTCTGTGCAACCCAGCCAAATTACACTCTTAAAACGTGCTCCTGAAACCACTCTTGGTTTTCCTGAGTTTGCACAAGCACGGGAAGAGGGAGAAGAATTCAGCTCCACAGCTTTACAGAGATCCAGTCAAGGAGTTTTGTTTCAACTTAGGTTTTTGCAGACGAAAAGCAAAACATGCAAGTAAAATCTGGAAAAGACATATGTGCGTTTTAATTTGAAATTGCTGAAACTCTTAAACTGGATTGTGTTTTATGTTATGCTGCTACAGCGAATAAAAATCAATGTTTCTGAAATTGAAAATGATTGCTTAAAAAAATATTGACCCATCTTTTAAAAATCTAAAACCAAAACTTACCTCGATCCACAGTTTTTGATCAAGAGTCTGTACAGGCAGCACAACAGTTTCATCCCAAACTGGGTTGAGGTTCTTGTAGACGACCTTACTTTTGTAGAGAGTTTTCCCATTCAGTTTAAACTTCACGTACGGGTCACTTGTACCTGTGATAATAAAAAAACAGGTTAGCACACCTCCATGTAACCCCACAATATTAAATTATATTTTCATAAAATAGTAAATAATAATAAATGGTCATTATTTATTTTATATATACATGCATATACTTAATTACCTATATAAAAATTGTTCATTCATACAGGAAATCTACAGACGAACCAGAACGTTGTGTGAAAGCAGGCAACAAAAAAATCTTAATAGTTTGCCTAATCTCTGCTGTTTTATTCTTAAAGAACATTAATTATTCTTTAGTAACTTAGTTAACATTTTAATTTGGGAAAAGAGCGAACACCAGCAGTGATGAAGGACTATTTACAGGCCAACTAACAGCACAGTGGAAAAGAGAAAATGTGATCCTGTGACTATGAATATATAAAAGGACCAAAACTCAAAAGCATCGTAACTGGGATAGGAGCTCCAAGGAAACCAGTAACAATAGCTAAAATACCCGTCAGGATTTCATCACTGGGTGTCACTTGCCAATTTACTTAAAAACAAATTTGAAGTCCCAGTGAAAAAACACCGACATTGTTCATCAGCTCAGGATAAAAACCACACACAGAACAGACTCTGTGAAACCAGGCAGTGTCCAGGTAACACATTTTTTAATCCAAGTGGCACAATTTGCCACGGCAATAATGTCCCGTATTTTTATGGAGCAGATGTCCATGGACAGAGCGTGAGGCTCGTGCCACTCGACAGCAATAGAAGGACTTGCAGCTGTCAAAGGAAAACAGAAGAGGGAATCAACTTTTTATTATTGTTATTAAACTGGCAGCATCTGCACTAACACCAAGCACCGTGCAGGACACGGGACAAAAGGGGGAACAAGGTACAGGGAGGATTTAACTAGATGGTTGACTTAGTTATTCATACAGACTTAGCAAAAATATATCACAAGTGGCAAATAAAGGGAAAAAATAAAACTGAGATGTAGCAGCACATACAATTAACTGAATCTAGGTGCCACTCATCTGTCATATCCAATATTTTCTCTATGATACTTTGTATTTTGAATATTATATTAAACTTCCCTCTTAACAGTTCAGTTTCATTGGAAGAATAAGGTGATGGTCCTGGCTGCCCCCCAGCCTGCAGCAAGGGCTCCTGGTAGGAAAGACTGATTCCTACACCAGACTTCACAGTCAGAAATAATCTCAACCTGTCCTCCCTGGTTCCCACTGAGATGCTGAGTGACAAACACATGGCAGTCCAGGATAACCCAGTCTAAGAGAAATACTCAGTCTTGTCAGTAATTTGGTGATAAACAGTGAGAATTTGAAAAGTCCATATTTAAATATATAAAGCTCTGATCAGTGTTATGTGAAGACAGACTTCAACTCAAGAAAAAATAGTTATATATAAGCATCTATTTGGAATTACGTGGCACTGAAAAGAACTGTGCTCGTGGGACATACAAACTTATTTTTAAGAATTGTAAACAGTTTTGATTCTGCTTTAATTTCAAAAGAGAGGAGTTGTAGAACCCTGCCCATTCTGCACATAAAGGGTGTTTCATTCACAGAAGAAAAATACCAGTCGTTTTTCAAATACTATCTGCAGCTGATCCTTTTCCTAAATAAGAATTGTTGAAATAAACCCCTTTTTTGTGAAAAAGTGCTGCAAACTTAAAGAGAATTTTCTTTTTCTTCTCCTTGAAGACAGAATAATAATAAGGGCCTGGTCCAAAGCCAGGGAAGTCAGAGGGCAGCTTCTCATTGTTTCCAATGGGTAAGGACTAGACCTTTCCCTAAAAACTTCTCAGAACTATGATTATACTCTTACACAAAGCATACATCTTAAAAACAGCACAATTTCCACAAGGAATGGGAAAATACAGATAAATTGTAGCCCCACAATGTGGGCAGTAGCCCTCAGGGGATGCAGAATTAAGAAATAACATCGTTGAGCTCTTTGGTGTTAGCTTCTTGCACCTTCTTCAAAAACATTTAAAAATTTTAAAAAAAGGCAAAAAATCCCCTGACTTTTATTTACAGAGTAAGCAGGAGAAAGCTGCATTATTAAAAATAAGAGTTATAATAATGTCTCCACAACCCATTCTGTGCACAAAATAGCAACTGGCCAAGACAGAGAAAGCAACTGATGAAATGAAAGCACGAAGAGGGTGATGGAAGCAGGTGGTCTATGGTCATAACTCATCTGCTTTTGGCAGAGAAAACCCATGAACAAGGGCAAAACCTGAAAAGAGAGACAAAAATAGGAGATACAGAGAAAGCAAACAGCCAGTCCAATACCCACAAGTAGAAAACTCCAAGCCCCTTCTTCGAGGCTGAGAAGCAGGAAAACTATAGCTAAGTAAGCATCCCAATTGCATTATTGCTCTGAAAGCTTTCCAGGTTGTTATACAGTAAAGGAAAATAAAAGGGGGGGAAGGGCTGCCCAGCATTGCTCATGTGAGCCAGGCTTTAGCAATCAATCTCATATTTTTTTTAATAAATTCTACCCTCATATTTACATCTATTTATACACAGAAACATACATGTGCATATGAAAGGAATATATATTTGTATAAATCTATATTTATATTAAAAATATATATATTGTATATTAAAAAAAAAAAAAAACAGTGAGAGACGGGCGGAAAGCTATAACAAAAAGAGGCCTTTAATTAAATAAGATTGCCACTCTGGGATCAGGCCTTCATGCTTGTCAGCTTACTCTCAAAATAAACATCTCAAAGCAGGGCCTCAGTGGTGTCACTTACTCCAGCAAGGCAGGCTGGGTAATCCCTCGCTATCTTGACAGCCACATAATGTTCAAACTGTTTCACGGGTGAGCGGCAGCACTCGGGCGAAAGAAAATATTAATGCCGGGAATTAATAGAGAAAGGGATGATGGTTTACAAAAGCCAAACAAGGAAAAGGTGTCAAGTTAGTACCGGTGTTAATTGTGAGGGAAAATAATTGCGGAGGGGCGGGGGCTCGGCGGCGCTCGCCTGTCTGGCTGTCAGAGGGGTAACATCTCAACTAGGCAGGCGGGGAACGGGGTCGGCACGGGAGCGTGGCTCCTGGATCATACAAATGACGGGATGACACCTCCGTGCCAGCAAACAGCTGGACTGTCACCTCCACAGCAGGAGCTGGAGCACAGAGGGCTTGGTGGGGTGAACCTGGATGGCCTGGAGAGAGATGCTGGGAGTGGATACGGCACCACGACCCCTTTGGGGGCTCCCAGAGCTTCCCCCAAGCCACTCCCAAGATGTTGACAAAGCTCCCTGCATCGTTCTGGCTGTTTCTGGTTTTCTTTAGGACATCCCATTGCATCCAGGTGAACAGAACAGGTTAAAAAGCAGACAGGGAATGAGAAACAACCCAGGTGGACGAGTCTCTCCTGATGGGATGAACAGCACAGACTGCAAAATACTGACTGCATTTGAATTCAAGGCTTGAAGCCTTCTGGATTCAAGCTCAGAAAGATGTCTGGATCTATTAAAAGCTATTTATTAGAGACAATCTACAATCTAAGCAGAAAAACATAACTTCTTTTGAAAAGCGCTTAGTGATTTTAGAGATGAACCAGTCTAAAAAAAGGATTTTTGTTTATAATCTTCTTTGAAGTGTGACAGAAATGGATAATTTTCTGAAGAAGCCACATCAATTAAAAAAAAAAAAAAAAAGGCTTTTTAGCAGCCATTTCCTAGTGAAGGCAACTGAATCAACAACTTTTCAGCACGTGCACCCAGGCTTTTCTGAACATAAGGTCTGAACCTGCTCATCTCTCATCTCAGTCACACCAACCGTAGCAATGTCAATGGGGGAACAGATCATTCTTGAATTCAGTTGAGAATTTTACCCCCAAAAATACCTCTCTCGTTGGAAAGGCAACGTGTGATGCTTTTAGGCTAATTCAAATATTATGCAATGACAAAAATGTTCACACACAGCAAAACACATATAAAAACTCAGGATAATTTACTTCTCAGCCGAAAGCAAACCCGATAGCAGTAAAAAAAAAAAAGGATGACCTCTAAAAAAAAAAAAGAAATCATTCCATCAGCTAGGCCTGTTTCCCCATTAGAGAAAGAACATTCATTTCGACAGTGATGCTCCCTGGAATTCCTTTGCATAATATCTATTTCACTTCTATTTTCTCCCACCAACACTAAAAAGCAATGAGTGCAGGCAGATCAGACATCATCTAAATCATGAGAAAGCTTCAGTGAGTAAAATGATGCTGGGACACAGCAGTAGGAGAGGGTTCAGTAGCCCAAGAAGCTGTTAATGGTGTTTTTAAATGGATACTGCTGCCCTCTAGCAGCTACCGAGAGATGGATCACATTGACCGTCTCATACTGCTACACATTTGCTTTGTAATTAGGAAATAGTAACCCAACAAACCCAGAAGACCCAATATAATTTCAAGCCACACACTGTTTTATAGGAGCAAACTTACTGGAAATATAGCATATGAAACAAGTCTTGTTCCATAAATAAATAAATAAAAATTACCAGCAAGCTGCCTTAAAAGTCTGAAAAATCAAAGAACAGTGTGAAATATAACCTAGACCATCTTAAGTTTTGGTTAAAAAACTAAATTTTACTCTGAAGAAGGAAATTAAAGATTTATTTTATATGCATGTAAAGAATAAATATCTGAAAATCTTCCTAGAAATAGAATTACCGGAGTTATTTATGACAAAGAGTAAAGACGTTTTAAAATGGAACACACATTTTTCATTTTAAGTGGAAAACCACTATATTTCTCGTAGTGGAATAGCGCAGATCAAGGCTTAAAGGGGAAATAGAAAAAAGTATTCTGCTGGCAGGAAATTCAGGTAATTTTGGAAAGTTTTGTGCCCAGCTAGTTTTACACGGCCAGATGGAAATGAAACATTGCTTGGAAACAAGCAGCACCAATAGATTCCAAGGGAAAACAAACCAACAAGTGGAAAAAAAAAAAAGACCATAAACCAAACAAAACACACAAACCAGAAAAAAACCTCCACCACAACAAAACACAATAAATCAAAAAGACCAGAGAAGTGTGAAGGAAGTGTGTAAACCCACAGCTGATGGGGGAATAAAGGAGGGGGGGAAATGCCTGAACTGAACATTAACAGAGTGAAAAATGCAGATACAGGAGTTCGTATTCAAGACACTTCAGAAACACCATTACAAAAAAAAAAAAGGTAAAGGAACTGAGCAAAACCAACTGAAAACCCTACCAAAATGCCATGTGGGATCCGTTAGGGACACATGACATAAAGAACAGAATTGTCTGCGGTGAAAATCGGTCCAATGGAACATTGAATTCCCAGTCAGTCCCCAGGACTCAGGTATGAACTCAAAAGAGGTCACAAGGACAGGGCAGAAGGTACATTTACATCACCAGGCAGCACTGAGAAACTTCTGTGGTACCTTATCACAGAATGGTTTGGGTTGGATAGGATATTAAAGATCATCTCATTCCAAGCCCCTGCCACGGGAAGGGACACCTTCCACTAGACCAGGTTGCTCCAAGCCCCATCCAACCTGGCCTTGGACACTTCCAGGGATGAGGCATGCACTGCTTCTCTGGCCAACCTGTGCCATGGCCTCACCACCCTCACAGTAAAGAATTTCATCTTAATATCTAATCTAACCCTAATCTCTAAATTTAAAGCCATTCACCCTTGTCCTGTCACAACATGCCCTTGTAAAAAAATGCTTCTTCAGCTCCCTTTTAGCCCTTTTAAGCACTGGAAGGGGCTCTAAGGTCTCTCTGGAAACATCTCTTCTCCAGGCTGAGCTATCCAATTCAGATTTTCTTGTTTTCTCAGTCTTTGACCTAAAAAATCTCCTTACAGATTACCTGAAAGATGCCGTGTGAGCTGTTAATGCAGACAGGTGCCCCCTAAGAGCAAGCTCTGACGACTGATGGAGCTATTACAGTTTAAGAAACCTGTTATCTAAATTACAATTCCCACAAAAGAAGAGTCACAGGGTATTCTCTAGGCCCTACATATTCTCTTTCTATGCTGCCATTCCTACATTTCCTAATTTAACATTAATTTACCAAGGGCAGATATGCACATAAATTGCTCTTTTTGATCTCCTCTTATTTTCCCGAGGCTCCTATCTCTGTGCATTCCTTTGCCACAGCCAATCCAGGAAGGATGCTCACAGGGATCGCTGCATATAAGCAAAAAGTTTCAGCCACACATGTTGCACTTCCAGAAACTGCCTTTGGCACAGATAAACACTTGCAGCACCAGCTCTTGTACGCAGACCTACCCAGCATCCAGAAAATATCAAAATAAGTCCTCGGCACCATTCAAATTCTCAGCAGTTGTAAATTAGGCATGATTACGCCTTTCAAAAAGAAGTGTGAAAAGTTGCCTAATACATCTCAATAATTAATAAATCTGAAAGCCTAATGATCTAATTGCAGATACCCTGAAAACAGAGAAAGTCTAAATTAATCAGCGTGTTTGCAGAGAGCAATTCAGCCTAATTGCTCTGAGCGTTTGCTTTCCAAACAATTACTTGCTCTAAGCTGACAAATACCCAGCACAGCACACACACATCCCTTCCTCTGGCACCCTGGTATCAGCACAGACCCAGAGAGTGAATCACAGAATATCCTGAGCTGGAAGGGACCCACAAGGATCATCGAAGTCCAGCTCCTGGACAGCCCAGAGCTGTGAGTGCTGGGCTACTGCAGATTCGTTACTGCTGGAAGTTAAAAGTGTGTTATCCTAAGCCCTTTCTTTCATTTTATTTTGTCCTTGGGAGGTTGAGCTCTAGCACAGCTCTCAGTGATTCCAGAGCTGCCCATGCAGCACAGCCTCCCTGCCAGCTCCAGGAGCCCACTGGGACCCTCTGGAAGTGGGGGCTGTTAGACATGAGAGCATGTGATGACATGCTCTGGATATGGAAAGCCAGGTGCACCTATCTAGACAATGACATCCTCTGTACTACTGCATCCCATCTTGCTCCCTTCACATGTTCAGCTGCCTTGGGAAAAAAATGAGAAGAAAATCAAAGTGCAGGAACAGGAAACAAATGAAACTTTAAAGAAAGAAATAGAAACGGGGCACAAAGGTCTTGTGAAAAAATCTACAAAACACAAAACCATGTGGAAAAGAGACACACACAAAGTTCAGGCTGGAACAAGGCGCTTAAAGGAGGGGAAAAAAGAAAAAAGACAGCAATCACAGCCACTCACCAGCTGACATCACATCCAAGAAGTGTACTTCTTGTAACCACACTGTTTAACAGATGAAAAATATACTCAGACTTTGAAAGTACAGGATTTGGAAATGAGAGGGGCTTCTCACCTGCACAGGCACTCAAAACCCAGTTTCTGTTTACTCTTAACAGCAGCAAAGCTGGGTGTAAGGGAAGGCAACATTTCCTTACAGCTGTGGCATCACGTTGCTGCTCCCTGTCACAGCATCACTGTTGTGCAAAGGTGACTGGTACAGGCAGCAAATGTGCACAGTCAGAGCACCTCAGAGCCAAAAGGGAGCAGGACCTTTCAGATTTCATTAGACTGACTCAAATGATCATGAGGCATCACCCTGCCCTGTGAAAGTGAACCAGAAGGTAGAAATGGGCTCCAGCCTCTCCTAGTTCAAAGCAGGAAGTTGGGAGCTTCACAAAAACAGGGTCAACAAGGTCATAAAACCACTAAGGGTGTAACAAGACGGCAACACTGACAGCACCAGTGATTTTTTTTTTTTAAGCCAAATAAGATAGTTATCTCTTTGTTCTGCAGAACTGCTGCTGTGCTCAACAGATTTTTAATCAATAAAATACATTCCTCTTTTCTTATTACTTACAGTATTAAAACCACATAGACACAAACTCCTCACCATCACTGAAATGCATCATGTCATCTAGTAACAATAATACTATAAAAAGTGCATAAAAATAAAGTTTTTCGTGCTGTGTATATACACACTGAGAACTCTGACCTTCAGTGTTTGGGTCATCAATTACAAGAATTTTAAATACAGGACCCATGTGCTGTCTAATGTAAGGCACCAAAGGTACACACAGGTAAGATGCCAAGCACATCTTATCATCTGCTTAGGCAGTTTCTAATGTATGACTGGGTTAGACTGTAAGCAAGTAAATCAGACTCCAAGCAAGTTGAAGATCAGCAGGTAACACCTCTCTCATTCTGCATCCCTAGGGGGGGTACTGCAATTTTGAGCTAAAGAGGGATTTTTCAGAGCATCTCCACTTTCCACCAGAACCAAAATCCTGCTCTAACAGCACTTGGCTTCCTTTGCTGGAGTACATATTGGGTGTTGCTGTATGGAAGCTTTTTCTTTCATTTACACTTCAAAAAATAGATAAAATAGGGGAAGAAAACACTGAAAATATTTTTTTTTTCCTGCATTGCTTTTGTATTTTAGAGGAAGCACCAGGGAACACATGCAGCTGAGCCAGGCTCCTGGGCTGACAGACCCTCTCTATAAAGAGCAGGTACAAGGAGAGGAGCTGCAGAAAGTCAGGGACCAGAAAGAACAAACAGACAAAAAGCAACTCAAGAGGCAAAAGGTGAAGAGAAAAACAGGACAGAGCAGTGTTAACAGGATTAACACTATGAAGGGAGGGGGAAAAGCAATAAAAATCTGGTAAAGGGAAGGAGGAATTTAAATCACACCAAAGGGAACATATCCTGGAAAGAGCAGAACACAGCAAGTCAAAAAGTCAGGAAAATACCTGGAAAGTGGGAAAAAAGTGAAGCCACATGTTGGTCTTATAGCCTGCAGTTATCAGCAGAACTCCTGATCCCCTTCACTCAGCCAAATTTAATTAATTCCTAATTAATAACTGTTAAGCATATAATGAGTAAATTCAGGGACAATCCTGTACATTTGCTGAGGAGAGACAGGATTTTTCAGCAACAGCTGTTTCCAAGGGCAGAAATATTTCTCCTTGGTCGCACACACCTTAGATTTATTTTTATATACACATTCAGATAAATACCTCTGACATTGGGATAAAACAGGCAGAAATAGTCACCGGTACAAGAGACTTTACTCATCTGCCAGGAGAGGGCATCACCCACCCGTGCTGTGGGGCTGCTTCCCTTCAGAGCTATTTAAACTGTTGCAAGATAAAATTAAGGGGAAAAGTGCAAACATGAGAAGAACGCAGGACAACACACTTAAATGCCATTTTTTTATCTCTCAGTAAAGAACTTCTAAAAAGGGCTTGATGACTGCTCTGAGACTTTTTCCCCCAGAGAAATTGCTGATAACATAATAACTGAATATTAAAATTCAGGAAAATTACAAGACTTACATTAAATCTGATTTAGGCTAGAGATGCTGGCATAAACTCTTCACTCAGTTTGTGGTTTACACGTGAATATTTTGTTATTTAATGTATAGAATACTCCACATGGTATTTGGAGTTGGTTGGCATCAATGACTGCAAAGTATGAACAATTTATTTGAAAAAAACAGGACATTTCTACTCCTGCCTAGAAATTCCAACTCTCTGCCACCACTCCCACCTAACCAAAGCATTTTTGAAGTTGCACACACAAAGGTGACCAGAGGAGGGTTTAAAACATAGGACCAGCAACTCAGCTTTCACAGAATCATAGAACATCCTGAGTTGGAAGAAATGCACAAGGATTACCAAAGCTTTACCCACTGGAGAGCCCTGGCACCTCTTTGCATAAGGAAAACTGTGGGGAAGAGGGTCTGAGCCCTCTCCCAGCTGTGTCAGGCAGCATTGCTGGGTTTGGTGTTCCCAAAATGTGGAAGAGGATGATTTGGCCTTCAGCCCAAGCCACAATCTGATTCACAGGACATGGTGGCTATGGACAACATGTTCCTATATTCAGATTATTCAGAGTACACTGATACCCCAGCACAGTGGCTGTATCCAGCATCAGGGTGGGGACAGGAGAGGGAAGTCACACCCTTTCAGCCCACAAGGCCTGAGGATTTCTCACATTGGAGAGATAAGCAAAGCTGACAACTTCCCACATTTAAAAGCATGTTGAAAAAGCACAGTGGTTGTAAATCAAGCCTGAGTGTCATGCAAAGATGCCACATTACCAGTACAAAAGCAGAGACCTATAAAGATGCATCACAGTGTTGAGGAGCCAGCACTGCAGCACAGTGGTGACTGAAGAATAATGATTAAGTCACTATTTTCTCCCCTTCCACTACCTGTATAATAAAAAGCAGGAGTTTTATTGAATTATGTATCACCTCACCCACTCTGTTTACTAAATGAGCGGTCATTTGCCACAAAACAGAGACTCATCGAAATGGTTTTTTTCCCCTTATGCTGTTTCACTGTGCTGTCCAGTGCTGCACTGAGACAAGCATTAGTTTTCTTACACAACGAAACACAGCCTAGAGCAAAGTATGCTCTGTCTTCTCTAGAAATATTACTCAGCTGGAATTGCTCATTTCTAACATCTTTTTCATATGAGCAGTTGGATGTGTCCTGGCTTGTGCAGCTTGCTAGTAAATCTGATGAACTGCTACACTGTTAGGGAATTCCATATAACCAGGAAAGATCTTAATCTAAGTACTCATTCACTCCTTCCAAAAAATGGGAGGAAAAACAAGGCAAAAAACTTGGCCAAAAGTTACAGTTTTGTGAAGACATGAAAAACCATCATGGAAAAAGTTAACTGACATAGTGGACAATAAAAATCCCAACAAGCAGCCCATGTGAGAACGTTTCTAAATCAGACAGGTCCCTTCAGGTGCAAACCTTCACAGGACTTGAGACTGTGCAAGCTTATTTTCTTTAAAACTGCAAGAATAAACCCTATGGCTTCATCTCAAAAGAAACTGCTCAGACATTGTGCAACACAGAAGTATCAGAACTGTTTCCACACGCAAAAAAAAAAATTAAATAAAGACTGAACATATGAAAGAGCTCTCTGACAGGTTTAGAGAGCCCCTGCAGAACCTCTGCCAGGACAGTTCTTCCCTCCACAGCAAGCGGAGAAACTACCAACTGGCTGCTTAAAAGCACTTTCACTCCCTGTTGCAACAGCCTGAAGAAGAGCCAGGCTAACAGCAGGCACTTTCACATAATTTTTCCAGGAATTCCCCAAATCTTTTTTAATTTATTTGATACGTCATTTGGGGCTCGATTTTGGGTTTGGGGTTTTTAGAATGTCATCATCATTCAGTCACATCTCAGATTAGAGAGAGGGTTGTTGGCTTGCAGCCCTGCTCCTATGGTTTCCCTTTTATTAACATCTTTGCAGATAACTCCAAAAGCACTCCTAGAGCAGCTCCATCATTTAATAAATCTCTAAATATTCTCTGGGGTTTTTTGTTTTGTTTTGTTTTTTTTTTTAAGCTCAAATAGACTTTCTTTCAGTGAATAGGTACAAGTGTCTGGAGTAGCCAAGAAGGTGGTTTGAAGCTGCACCATCAGGCAGGAGGAGCAGCAAGGAGAGGGCAGCTCCCTCCCCTGTGTATCTACAGTGGATAAACCCAATCTCTTACTGCTCTGACCTGGACAAGACATACAAGTCAATGATTTGTTGCACTGGAGATAAGAAAAGAAGCCAATGTGCTGCCAATCTGAAATCAGTGAAAGGAGAGCTGTGTGAATATCAAAGGAAAACAGCTGAAAGGTGGGGCTCACCACAGCGATCTCTGATAACCAGGTTCCGGCCTTCCTTCAGGTGGATGGTCAGCAGGTAGGCAAAGGGGCTGGGCAGGTCACTCAAGCAGTCGTTTGCTTCCTCCAGAGCCTAAGGAGAACAAAGAAATCAGTCACCCACAGGCAGCTCCTAAAGCAGACCATGAAAGAGGCAGGTGTTTTCCTCAGGGCAATCTTACAGAAAAGAGAAAAAAAAAAAAAGGAAAAAGATAAAAGATTTCTCTCCCAGGCTTTATTTCACTACAAAAGTAGCTAAGTACCAGCACAGGGTATGCTCAACAAAACAAAGGGTAACACAAGGAGGGTTATAGTGTGGCAATATTAACAACCACAGACGCCTGCACAGTTTTTCCAAATCCTATCAGCTCACTGCATGTTTTTTTCCTAGTTGTTTCTTGTGCATTCGTAGAATAACTCAAGTTGGAAGAGGTTCATCGAGTCATTTGTGCTCATCTGATAAACTCACAAGGAACTACATATCTCACACAGCCACTGAGGTGAGAGAACAGCATCTCTACACACTTCTAAAAGAGAGATTCCCAGCAGCAGGCAATGCTAGTTGTGAGGTTTTGCAGAAGCAAACTCAAGAGGATTCTTGTTCATCTGAGATGCTGCCAGGGTTGCACACCTCAGCATCAGCATCATCCAGCAGGCACCTTCAGTGAAAACAGCTTCTGGATAGCACTTGAGAGGTTACCAAGAGGCCAAAGGCAGAGAAGTTCATCCAGAATAGGCAAACGTGCTTTACACAAGAATAACATTTCAAAACTGCCAAGGCCTTTTCACACTGCCCTAAAACTGGTTTTGTTGTCTGTCAAACCCTACAGCTGCGTTTGCTGTGTTTACTCTAATCCAATTTGTTCCTAGGCTGTTAGATGAGTCTTTATGCTGATGCTTTCATCAGTTACCAGTACAATGTAGATATTATATAATCCAGAATGTTTGGGTCAATTTTAAAACATCAGCAACTGCTGTGAACAACTCAAAAAACAAACAACAACAAAAACCAAAAATACAACTAAACAAACAAAACCCTCACAAACCAACAAAAAAAAACCCCACATTGGACAAATCTACAGCAGGCTTCTTCACTTGCTGGGTTTTTAAATATATAAGAAGCAGAAAATCTGAAGCTAAAATAAATTGTGCTTCTGATCAAGTTTGAAAATGCTTTAAAACAAACAACACGACTTACCACTTGATCATCAAAATTTTGAGATGATAGGGAAGAATCAAAATCCATTTCTCCGCATGGGTACTATAAAACAAAAGATACAATGAATTAGACAACAGTAATACAGGAAAATAAAATACTGCTAGTGGGAGTCAAGAAATTACTCATACATGTAATGAGTGACATTCTTTTATTTCTGCTTATAGAACCTTCTCTCAACAATTTAAACATACATTTCTTTTCCTGTTTTGCAGTAACAGCACTTAGTCTCTTGAGTTTAATCCAAGAGAATAAGTACCTCCTTCCAGCTATTGGAATAACTTCTCCTCCCCAGTAGCAAGTGCTGAAGGTCCTCACCACAAACTCTCCTGATGCCTGAAGGTTATTGCATCTGGTGATAGGCTACTCTCACTTAACTACAATTTCTCCTTCATCATCCAAAAGGCAAGTTCCATGAAAAGGATTTTTTTGCTTGGTTGGGTGGGGTGTTTTGTTTTGGTTTTGTGTGTGTGTGGTTTTGTTTGGGGGTTTTTTGTGTGTCTGTGTGTTTGGTTTTGTTTGGTTTGGTTTTTTTTGAAATAAAAAATGCTCAGGGGAAAAGTTAAAAAGAAATGGTCAAAGGGAAAGGTGTCCTGGTTTTGGCTGGAATAGTTAATTTTCCTCCTAGTAGTTTGTACACTATTGTGTTTTAGATTTAGAATGAGAACAGTGTTGATAACACGCAGATGTTTCAGTTGTTGCTAGACAGGGACCACTGCTCAGAAACTGGCTGGGGATCAGTCAGCAGGTGATAAGCAACTACACTGTGCATCATTTGTTTTGAATATTTTAATTGTTGTGTCATTCTTTTAAATTATTCTCTCTTCCTTTCCTGTCTTTATCTCAACCCACCAATTTAATCTTCGTTTTCCCTGATTCTCTCCCCAGTACACTCTGGGATGGAGGATTATGTCTCACACTGAGGGGGGAGTAAGCAAGAAGCTATGTCATATTTAGCTGCCTGTAGTGTTAAACCATGACAAAAGAGAAAAAAAATACATTGGACATGTACTTCCCCCTGCTTTCTGCAGTAAGTGGAAGATCCAAAGGTTTTTTATCCAGTGCCCAGCACAGGAGAAAAAGTCAAACATTTCTTCCTAAATACTGACTCATCAAAAAACTTGAGGCTACACTGGCATGACATCTAGACTGGACACACAGAAGGGATTCATCAGTCAAGACACCTCTGATGCTATTTTGACTGCTAGAACAGCCTATGATCATCATTTAAGTTTAAGAGGACCTACATGCCTGGGCAACTCTTCTGGTCTAATGCAGGGCACTCACAGCCCACTCAAATACAAAGATTTATGCAATGAATAACCTCAGTCTACAAAAATGCACACAAGGTGGAATTCGATCCTCATGTGAAAATGTTATTATGTGCAGTGTGGTAACATCCAAACCTCTCTCAGATGAGAGGGGCATTGTGTGGAGCACTATAGAGACATTAAAAAAAGAACCAGATCCTGCACCAAAGTACATAAATCTTAGATATATTGACACGCTGAAATAAATATAAATATCCTTTGTGTAATTCCTCACCTCCTCCTCCCCCCAAATACATATATTACATATCAGGAAGTAGAGTAATTCAGCATTGCAAGTAAAATTTCCCTTGCATGACAGATAAAATTTAACATTATGGTTCCCACAGTAATCGTAACTTGGCCACCTTGCAAAAACACATTAAAACTGGAAAAAATTATCATCATAAAGAGCAGCAGAAGAATTTTCTCACACAACAGAGCTGAGTTACAGCTGCTAGGGGAACCCTAACTTTGAATTTTCTGACTAGTATGCATAAAATCTCACTTGTGTGCATTAAACTTAGTGTTTCTTGGAGTCTCTGGCTTCACAAGAATCTCCTTCAGGCACCATCATTGGCACTGATAATGGTTTCTCTTTACAGCCTGCTTTACATGGCACAAACACAGGATCAAAGAAGTGCATGGAAATTATAATAATTTAAAAAGTACTGTCTTGGGTAGCTTGATATAATTTATAATAAAAAAATTACTCTCAAAGTTACGATTTTGTCTTTTTTCAACTTTTTGTTTACTGGCATTACACCTACAGATCTTGAACAGCAATTATAATTTTAAGTAAAAAAGTTTAGTTTTTTCATTTTAGCTCCTCATAACATAAATTACTATTATACTAGGTAGCTAATTGCAACGAGATCACTGAATACAGATAAACGTCTTGGTGAAAATCTGGTCCTGAAATCTTGATTTTTATCAAACTAGCAGTGACATTTCCCAACTTTAAACAAAAGTCGACACATCCAAGGGGGCCACAGTCCCAAACATATCTGCGTGAAAACAAAGCAAGCAAGAGTGTGTGTATGAACACATACATATTTAAATAAATCAAAAGTTCCTCTTGGCAAGAGGAACCTCTGTCTCCTCGTTTTCTGCAGAATGATTAATAATACAAGGGCACTGAGTGCATCAGCAACAGGACAAGGCTGGGGGTTGCCAGTGACTCACTGCAAAGCGCTGGCAAGAAGACGAAGTGGTGTCAGAACACCCCAGCAATGACACGTGGCCACGGACAAAAAAAAGTGTCATTACTGGAACCCTTTACAACCTGAACCAGGCAGGGAGGGGAGATTCAATGCAAATTCACTTGCCTCTTCACCCCTCAGATTCTCCTGGCTGGGCTGCAATGGAGAACAGAAAGTAAATCTCTCGACAAATGTTAGAGACGGTTCCTGTGGCAAGAGCCTTTGCTGAGGATGGCACGTGCTGAGCGCCAGCAGCTCTGCACGGAGGGTTCAGAGCGATGGGAAAACCACAAGCCCACACTGATGATCATGCAGGAGGCTCCGAAAGCATCTCACGACATCGGGTGGCCAAAGACAACCAGGAAATGAGTAGGTGGCATGTGTCAAGCGATTCAGGGGGAAGAAAAGCTCAACCTGCATTTTTGCTTTTTTTAGTTTGTTTTGTTCCAGGGATCTGCCTTCCTTCTGATTTACCTCCCCGAGCAGTGAGTGATGCTCGCAAAAGAACAATGCTTGTTCTTTGAACTCACGTATTGCTCCTCACAGCAACCCCACCCAGTATTCAGAGACTAACAACCTCGGTAACAAACTGTTCCCATCCAAGACACACAGAGCACAAATCCTGTAGCTGTTCATTCACGTATAAGACAAGCTGAATATTGAGGTTTTCATTGAATCATAAAATTCTTTGGGTTGGAAGGGACCTTAAAGACTATCTAGTTCCAACCTCCCTGCCATGGGCAGGGACACCTTCCGCTACTGAATCAGATTCAATATAATTAAATTTGTTCAATATTCCTTATCCATTTCTACTTTCCTTTGCTTCATTCTCTCCTATGTATTTTTGAGGAAAAAGATATTTCTGCCTTTAAAAGTTGTATTGGAGGCAGATTATAGGAAGGATGGATATTCCCATAGTGAGATGATTTGCCATAAAAGTAAATACTAAATGATTTACACACACTAGCACATACAGAAATACACATTTAGGGAAAGATATGAATGCTGCAGAAAATAAGCCAGACTCAGACTGTACATCTGGAGGAAACTTAACTTGAAGTTATTCCATCACTACACAGGTACTTCATTCTCCTAGAACACTTCATTTGCCCAAAATCAAATCAGGATATAGTATTAACTTTGGTGTGCTGTGGTTAATTCTAGATTAGGGTTTCTGGTCTACAACAGCAGGAAAAAATTGCTGCTGTCATTAAAACAATGTGGAAGAACTCCCACAATAATGAGAGTCCATATATTTGCTATATACTGATTGAGGTGCTACAAGTTTAGAGTAAAGTTTGAGCACAGAAACAAGGCAATATACTATTCCAGTCATTTTTCTTATGGAGCCCTCTGAATAATGGTACACTCCACTAAGATGAAGCCAATGTGTGAACAATTTAGCAACACTAAACTGCAAGCGATGGTCAGTAACTACCGGCCTGACACTTTGCATCACAACAGACTAGGAGCCGACACTGATTTGGTAGGAATACACAGGCCTTTGAGATGCAGAACAAGCAGTTTGTATCAGAAAGGACCTTTTTCCCCACAGCAGCACTAACCATCATTTTGAACGGTGCAGTTAAAAAATAATTAACCTGTTAAAAATAATTAACCTGTGAAATCACCATTCCCAGGAGGAGTCTAAACCAAAATGCCTGGTTGCCATTTTTGAATATTGAATGACTAAGGAAACCAGCCATAACTGCAACAATTAGATAATGGGAAAAAGGCTGCAAAAAGTTCAAAATCTAACCTTCCCAGTGAGAACTCAACAGCAGGACACATACTTCCACAAAATACAAATAAAGCAGATTTTTCCTGAAGTGTTTCATGCAGCCCAATCTTCACCTGCTGTCTCCTTTATGAAGCCATCGTGCAACTCCACAGGATTCTCAATTTGCTCAGGCCAAGCAGGAATTAGTTTCATGTCAGTTTTGGAGCACATTGGTCTCTGATCCTCCTGTGCATGGGAAATTACGTCCAGCCACATAAATACTGACCACAGAGATGGGAGGAAAGGGTAAGGGGAACAAGATGGGGAACGTAGAGGGAGCATTCTGGTTTTGCACCTCCTCTAAATCATCACGATGAAAACCCAAAGGACAGTCTTGAGCATGATGCTACACGTTCTGTTCTCCATCACGTGCTTGTTTTGGTTAATTCCAGAGACAGGCAGAGTTCACTTTGCTCAGTCACCTTTCACCCACTGCCTTCATCTGGATCTTGAGTGGGTGAATGGTAAGTTGATTTCGCTATACAGCAATCCTGGTAAACTCTAGTAACTAAAAAGCAAATGCACTGCATTTCAGAGCTCAAAGGGCCGCAACAACTTTTGATTTAAGCAAGCAACTCCAATAAATCTGAAAAATCTAAAGTGCCATTAAAAAATAATAAAATAAAAAATAATAATAGAAAAATTAAAAAATGGAGCAGGGTTATTTTGCAGCTCCAGACTGACAGAAAGAATAGCTGAATTAGTCTTGAATAATGTGTATATCATGTAAAGTTTATGCTTATTTGTATTCCCCATTCATTCCTTGAACAGAGCCCCCTCCTCACAGAATCACAGAATGGTTCACGTTCGAAAGAACCTTAAAGATCATCTCGTTCCAATTCCCTGCCATGGGCAGGGATACCTTCCACTAGACCAGGTGGCTCAGAGCCCTGTCCAACCTGGCCTTGGTTGGATCTTCCACCCCTTTATAACCCAGAAAATTAAGGAGGAGCACAATGAGCCCAATGTGGCTACTGAGCCTGGGTGATGCTCAAGCACCTACCTCTGCCCCCTCGTCCGTCAGAGCAGCGCTCAGGCGGGAGCTCTGCAGCAGCTCAAAGAGGTCATCGCTGGGTTTCCTCTTGCCCTCGGACACGGGGCTGCCTGCAGCCTGCGAGTCTGGGGGGGTGACAATCACCTCTGTCCGTGTCACCTGCTGCGACAGCCACGGCCAGTCCTCTCCCACTGCCCTCGCTGAAGCGCTTCTGCTTTTCAGAGACATCACAGACCTGGAAAAGCTCTTGGGGGAGCTGCTCGACAGCACCTGAGTACTTGAATAAGTCGTTTCTTCCTCCGTAAGAGTCTCCACCTCCAGCATGTCAGGCACCGACACACTCAGACATCGGTCCAAGGAGTGCACTGTCCTCTTCATCATTTTGCTAGACCTCTTCTTCGTCTTCCTCACGCTCAGGTTTTGCAGGAATGGTCTAGTTTTCTGTTTCAGGGATCCCCATACGGATGGTTTATCCAAGTCCATTGCTGCGAGGGGAATCTCAGCAATGCCTCCTGCACAGAACAGCTTCAGCGATTCCCAGGGTGACTAAAAGGAACGTAGGAAGAAAGCAAGTCAATCACAGAAGTGAACAGCCGCTGGAGACTATGATTCATGTTGTCTCATCTTAAAACTTTCAGTCATTTTTCTAAACAGTTAAAACGGAGCATGTCACATTAGTAAGTGCTTTCAAATACAATCTGGTGGGTAGGTTTGATTATTTAGGAGGAAAACAGCCAGAACAAGTATTTATTCCTACACAAAAATGCAATGTCTGCCCACTACTTCATGATTGCAAAGAAGACACATTATATTTCTTCTTCTGCCAAGTCCTGATTTGTGAAAACTTGAGATTTATCCAATTTAAAACTGTATCTGTACAAAACTTACTGATGGGAGTTAAATCGTGACATAGCGAGCACACGAAACCTGCTGGCAAAGCTGGCACTGACATTTCTGCTGACACTTTTCTAGGCTATGTAGGGTTTCGTTGGTTATTTCCAAGGCTACGTGGATTCTTACAGGACATGTTAATGGACAAGCACACAAGAAAAACAGCTCCACAAAGTAGGTGGCTGAGGCTGAAGAGAGCACACTGGATACAAGGAATCCCAGCTGGGACCCCAAAACACGCCCTTACATTAACCCACTGTCAGTGAAAGCTGATGCTATAGAATAGTTTTCCTCATAAAGAAGGCAATTGAATGAAAATGAGGACAAAAATGGATAGCTGGATCAGCTACGGATTTTGGTGGACTCAACTTTGAGTTAACTCATCCTGAGCATTTAGTCAGCTGGGAAGAAAAGGGGTACAACAAAATCACTTACTGTATCTGCATTGTAAGAGAGCAGTCAAATTGCCACCTCTGTGCACAGGAATATCCTCACAGGAAGACTGTTCCGTGGTTAACAGCTGAGCAACCATCCTTATTCTGTGAAGCAGAGGTAGTCAAATCATCATCAAAACTCAGTAAGAAAAAAGGTGATGAAACCTATAGATTTACTCCTTTATAGTCACACACTCAAAGGTTACAGCATATACCCATGTCCTTAGAAATATATAACCATTAACTACATGATGGCTGCTCCCAAAACTCACAGCATATTTACCTCTCAACTGTTGCACAGTTGACAAAAAAATATTTATCTCACTGTTTTCCTGATCACTAGGAAAAAGGCCAGAAGAGGCAACAGAAATACAATTGTTGGATGAATCCAGACAAAGAAATCACTCTGCTTCCAAAGAAATCTACTCTTACACCATTAATTTTGATGAGGTTGTAGAGCCAGTTACTTAATAACTTATTTAAATAACTTTATGACTAACCTTACCACACTTGCAGTGTTCAGGTTCTACAAAAAAATGCTCTAACTGTATTACTGTGTAACTAAAGCTGCACAATCCTCTCCTCCTCCCTTTATATTAATAATAAATATCAGTAATTCCATGCATTCAGGAGGCAATAATAAGTTTTGCCCAAATAGCAAGGTGTGCTAGTATGGATATATCAGCTTAACGTAGCATTTTCACCTCCATCTCCAGAAGTCAGCCACAGTAATAAAGTGCTCATGAACAAACCGAAATTATTTTCTCCCTCGCAGCATCACTGAGAAGTAAAAACAATTTTCTGAACCTCACAGAGGAAGATTTGAGGTACACAAAGGCATGGTGGGTCTGTCTTTCTCACTGAACTCAGACTGAAGCATAAGATGAACATATTTACGGAGGGACAAGAAAAGAAATAAATACCAACCCTATCTGACCAGAGGTGGAGGGATGCCTGTGCTGGAGCAGCACCTGATGCCTTGCACAAGCTCACTGAGATGTGTCTGAATGTGCTCTCATCAGCTGAGAGCTTTCACTTCAGCTCTTCCCTCTTTGCATAAAATCTTGACGAGGCCTCCCTGGTAGCACCACATCCATCACATGCCAGCAACAGAAGTTATTAGGCACAATGTGTGCACATTTGTGCACACATTTGCACAAAACATTATGAAACGCACTGTTGGGACTCATTTAAAGAACTCATCTGCTGCCAGTGCTCTCTGCTTTGCTCGCCTACATGCACAGAAACCTGCTGAAGCAAAGATATTGCAAATAAAGGCAGAGCCCAGCTCAACATCCACTTCCCAAGGCTCCTACTGCTTCCTATTCCCTTCCTGTTGTTCTCCACCCCTCTCATTTTGATGACCCACCACTGTTGTTTTTATTTTGTTTGCTTTGAGATTTTGTTCCCTAGCAGCAGACTTGTTCCTGTAGGTTTTTCCAGTTACTTTCCCCAAGTCAAATGATTTTTTTCATAATTACGTTGCCTCAGTTGCTGAATAGAAATGCCCATTCAGGAAGGATGGTGCAGGGACCATACTGTATCTCTGAGACACACTTGCATTTAACCCAGAGTGAGAAGAGTCCTCCTCAAGCCAGGTAGGAAAACGGTGGAATTAAAAACAAATTAAAAAAATAAAAAAAGGGAAAAAAAGTTGGATGAAAAGATCCTGGGGTTTGTTCAAGGCAGCAGGGGTGGCTCCAGTAACCTGCCACCTTGCAGCTCCCACACTGGGGCAATACATTGATTGTATTTGCTGCACAGAGAGCACCAAGTTACCTCACCGAGGCCACAGAAAAAGTAAGCCCATCCCTGGTCATTGGATTGCTTAGAAGTTTGGCCATACTCTGCCTCTGAACCTTTACATCCATATTCCTGCTGCAGCTATAACTTCTCCTATATAAATACTGTATTTACAAATAAATTAACCAAAATGATGGCTATGATACACCATTAACAAAAAATGGACTATCTGTTCTAATCTGAGAAAAGGGTAAATACAGTCTGAATGGCAAATGGACCCTCACAGATGCCATCTGCAGACTGGCCCTTTCTTCACTTCCCCAGTTCGAGCAGAAGACACACACATCACCACCACGATGAGAAATCTGTTCCCTAGAGATCACCAGAAGATGGGGGATTGGGACCACACCAGCACCGTGCTGGAGCCAGGGGTGCCAGGATCACTGGGATAGCCCCTACCATGCCATACTGAGCAACATCAACAGAAACAATTTCAGAGAGAGAAATTCGCCCTTGCTTGTAAAACGTTTTTTCTCAGCACCAACATGTTGTTCACATAGTCCTTATCCTCCACAGGCCAGAAGTTTTCCTTCTTCCTTCCCCAGCCTCAGAAGTTCATTGCCAACCGCATCGCCAAATATTCCCTAAGCAACCACAAGGAAAAAAGACATACTTTGCCAAATTCCTGGTCTAAGCTTGGCCTCTTTATTCTCTACCTTTCAATGGCACATTGTATCAAAAATCTGCAAACAGTAATCGTTCAAAGAGAAACATTTCCTGTTATCAATTTTAACTCTGTTGGTTTTAATTGAATGGCTCCTTGCTTTTATGCAGTGAGAAAAAAAAATATCTTTTTAGCCCACCTTCTTCAGCCCTCTCTTTAATATGCTGCTAAATCTCAAATGCTCAGAAGAATCCACATAGTTTAATGTTTTCCTATGGAGAGACCACTTTGATTGCACGTGTCATTTTTATTATATCCTTTTCTTTGCAATAGGGGCAAGAAGGAAAGGATTAGTGATAAAAAAGTTGGTTACAGCTCACTATGACTGGACAAATATTTCTAGCATTTTATCCTCCCTTAAGTATCTTCTCATTACAGACCTTGGGATTTTTTTTTTATTTTTTTTTAATGTGCTTTGTTTTCCTTCACTGTAACACTCCGTATGTACTCTCTTAAATTGTTATAATATTTAGACTTAAATTATTTTTTAGATGTTCTAACAGGTGGCTCTGCGAGATATTTCAAATGCAATTGAAAGCCTAGAGAAATCATTCTGCAATTCTACTTCACTTACTGTCTTGTCAGGAAGCCAGCAAAGCCACAAGTGAGAAATACTGCAACAGAGTCTGAAAACATTATAAAAGTGCCCAATGTAACTAAACAAATAAACTGAACAAACCCAAATTCATTTACACATTGGAAATTATGAAACAGATTGTCTTTCTTCGCTTTGTAACCGTTCCCTGCACACCCAGAAGTGCACGATGCTCACTGAGGCACCATGAGACACTTCCTGCTAATACTTTTAAGCATCATCTCCCGAACCAGCAAGATGATAGAAACGCTGCTGAGCACCACACCACCACTATTACAGCTTCCATAAATCTATTAAGCCTTGTACTCCATTTGTTTATCCAATTAAGGTGAAAACTCTGGGTCAGTGTGCATGCACCACCCACCTCTAAGGTCTGATTCAGCCAGTATGTTTTCAGCTACAACTAAATGGTAATCCATCACAGCTGAAAACACCAACATGCATCAGAGACTGTTAGGAAGATGCTCCTCGCTTGGATGCATATTAAAATAGGTTCAAATTAGAAGGAACTAATGAAACTCCCTCTGTAAAACCTCTATTGATTTTGGCTGTTCTGGCATAGGATATTCAGCCCAATCTCTGCCTGCCTGGCACACTCAGTGACCTAAAACCTAACACATGAGACATTGTAAAAATACAAGCAAAGCTAATTACACTTCTGCTCTGCAAAATAGTATTTGGCTATGGAAAGTTCTAATATGAGTACAACCTCATTAGGTTTATAATTTCTGAATTTAGTGTGCTGAGAAACAAGGTTGACATCTAGGAGATAAGGGAGAAGGGGAGTAAGGGACTGAGGTCTTTTTTTTCATACCCTTCTTTTATCTTTTTGCTATAAATTCCACTCTCTGGCCCTAGAAGCCATAAATTAAACCACTGCTCCCTGGGAGAGAAAGGAAAATATCAGGAAAGTAGCTCTCAGCTGGCAGAACAACCACCGTGTGTGCTGGCTGGTTATTTCTATAACTGATCATACCAAGCACTCCAGGTTTTTAATTATGATTGTATCTCAAACACAGTCAAATATAAATCATTACTGAGAGGAATGACTTTTTCTAAAGAAACCAAAACTTCCTTCTTTGCAGTGGCTTATTTCAGTGCCTTATCTGGAAATACAGTAATTTTATGCTAAGCACCATCAGACACAGAGATAAGAGAATATCATCCAAATAAAGTAACTCCAGTTTGTACTGGAGCATTCCAAACCCAGCACTAGTTACACTCATATATAATATTGAAAAGAAAAGGGAATACCTTACCAGGGGCAGGATGTCCCTTGGATTATCAACACCTTCAAGCCAGTGTTGCACTTCCTTTGCAGAAAAAAAACAAGTCCAAAATGAAAGGCTGACCTAGGTGGGCCCGAGGACATTTCTCCCTGGGTATGATCCCAGAAGGTAACGCAGGACACTGAATTAGACACATACATCTTAATACAGAGCAACTGAGACAGCCTTTTCTTCCTGCAGCATATGGTAAATACCTGAAGTCAAATTTGATAAGGCACCAGAAAAAGTCTAATCTCAATCTGATTCTGCACAGGCTAATTACCCTAGGGAAATCAGTGTTGGAATTATTTTTAGCACTAACAAGCATCAAAGGGAGCACACTGCTGTGGTGTAGCTAACATCTTCATTGCACAGGTGATTTGCTGCTAAAGCAGGGTCAAGGCTTGGCCAGCTTCCAAATCTTCCCATTGCATTTGAGCTTAAGCTTCCCTGTAGGGCTTCAAATTATGCCAGTCTGTGGATGCAGATCCTGCTCTTCTATTGCTCTACTGTAACAGACTCATTTGCAAAGCATAGCAGGACACTAAACTAAAGTAAAATAGAAACTTGACCTGTTGCTGTCAGCCAAATTAGTACCAGTGCTTCATAAGAGATAATTTTATAGGCTTCAATAGAAATAAGATAACCCAAAGAAATCAGCCCTATTTTCTTGATGTGAGGTGAAAGAAATCTACAGCCCTTGCAGTAGATGACAAATAGAACTCAAGGTAAATACAAAGCTTAAGAAAATCTTGTTTATTACATGCAGATAATACAGACATCTGAATTAATATTTTCTAATTTAGGTTTGAGTTTTGTTATTTTGGGTTGGGTTTTTTAACAGATCCCTAGATTTTAGGCTCTGGGCTTTTAGAACCCATGTTTGGCTTTCTGATTTTTAATTGGCTCAAATGTGATGAGCTTCATCTTTCACAAACACATGAAACAAGCACACATCTTCCTCCACTTATCACACAAGAGAGGAACAAGGGCACTTTAACTCATTAGAGGCTCTTTTGCACAATCTGGAGAGCTTTTTTCTCAACATTTATGAGCAGACAGGAGCCATGAGAAGTAACAGAACGAGCAGCTGCTACAAGCATCTTAAAATAGCATCTGATAGTGAAAGTTACTGAGAAAAAAACCTACACCTGCCTCCAGCTTATGAAAGTATTGCTTTCATTTTGCTTCTGTCTATTCTAAAATACAAGAAAAATGATGAGTATGTGTGGAGGAAATGAAGGAGGAAGTGTTTGGGTGTATTTTTACAAAAATGTTTCACAAGTTCCTTCCACTTTTTCAGCTTCCTTCAAAATATTGTGGCTTGTAATTGTACCTGTATAAGCCAGAAGGCCCTTTCAATCTTCTCAGTCTAATTCATGGGATTGTACCAAGCTGGTACAATCAAATCTGATCTTTACAGTGCAAACACACCTGCTGAGCATCAGACCTCTCCAGGGACACCTATGCATGATTCCTGCAGCCCTGTGCCACAGGGGATGATGTGCACCTCAAACCAGACTCCAGGAAAGGACCTGGACTGACAGATCCTGATCTCGGAATGCACCGTGCCATGTGCTGAGATCACACCAAAAATTGGGATAGCTCTTCACCATTGACTATATCTGTTTTGTAATTTGCCTCATTGTTCCCAATCACATCGAGTGATCCCTGGGAATGGTGACACCTGGAGCAGGGGAAGAGGGAAAGCTGATGAGCAGCAAGAGGAAGGAGAGATGTCGGTACAAGCAAGAGCAAGAGAGAGATAAGAAGAGCTCCAAAAAGAAATGAGGTTTATCAGGGCTCACATGAGAAACAACACAAGAAGCAGATACACAAACACTGAAGGAGCTGGTACCCGTTGGAGCAGCTCCAGTGGGAATCCAGCCTTGCACCTCCTCCCTCCTCACTCTCTCCTTCAACCCCCTGTTCCCCTCTCTCATAACAAAAGGTTTATTTTTATAACAAGAGGTGCACAGAAATAGATTCTCCCTTTCCATAACTCTCAGGGAAAACAAACCTAGGAAGGAAATTGGAGACTCATTTCCACTGGAGGCCAAATCAACCAGTGCCTCTTATTATCACTTAAATAATATATTTAAATAAAAGAAGTTTGTGGCCATATGCAAATTACTTCTGCGTGCACCAGCATTGCTCCCTAAATAACTACTATTACTGTCACACTTCTTATCAAAACTCAGTGACTACAGAGGAAAGATCTATTAAAAGCTCTGCATGACCCTTTATTTAACAATTTAGCAAACAGAACACTTCCGATTCATAAAAATGGCCTGGTGATAACTTGAGCAGGATAAAAATCTACACTAAACTGTTGGTTTGCCCTCTTTTTAACTTACCAGGGCATGTTCCAACAGCAACATGGCACAAGCCAGGCCCAGAGCTCACGGAGAGTTGGGCACACAGGAGAGTTGAGATTTACTTTGAATCTGTATTGACCTGCGTGATTAAATGTCCTTTCACATTTAACATCTCCACACGGTTTGGGCGCACCTCCAGATAAAATGACCCAGTGTTTTTGCAAGTTTTTAATTACCACAGGCAGGAGGCTGAAGGCAACTGTCCCTAAAGGGAGGTTGGTGTGTTGTAGCAGAGCCCCGAAGGAGGGAATTGCACCAGTAATAGTCCTCATTTTCTGCAAGAACCTCGAGCCTCCTTACAGAAAATCACTGCACTTACAGATCTGGGGTTGAGCATTGCCACTTAGAAAGCTGGAAGGGAGACTGGAAAACCCACATACAAAGAAAGCCCTTAGGAAGCTCTTGGTGAAGGCAAGTGTTTGCAGGTCTCATCCTGGACAGTAATCTAGCACTTTAAATATTAAGCCAATGCATACAACTCAAGTCAGTTCACACCGCTCCCCTGAAGTCATGACAGCAAAATGTTCAGCATGCAAATGGAAGCATAAACCTGAAGACTCATTTAACTCCTTTAAACTTTTTTATTTCCAACTGCAGAGACTAAACATATGCCAGCACACATCTCTAAATGCCAGTCATTTCTCACAGAAACAAATCAGCCTTGAGGTTTATCTTTCCTTATACCATCTGAGTTTTCAGCCTCCTGGCACTAGAAATAGGCACCTTGTCTCCAGGTTCTGTTACAGCATTATTTTCCCGTTAAGATCAGATAAAGTTGGTAAATTTAACTTATGTGCATTGGTATTTACACTTTGGCACTTCCAAAGTCTTAACACTGAGGTTTCAGTTTGCTAAAGCTGAAGTCCCTAAATACTGGCATCATTATAAAGAAAACCACAACTACAACTCCAGTAACTATTTTAAGCTGGAATAAAGGGGTCCAAAATAAAAATACAAGAATATCATGCTGGGATGAATAAGTGGACTGTTCAGTATTTTACCTGCAAAAGTTCAGAGAACCTCAAGTATAGCAAAGCCCGGTTTTGTTAATTCTGGCTCCTGGAAGTGATCTAATCAGAAAAGCTCCCCAAAACAGAAATACTGGCATTGTTGAGCCAGAATGACACCTGATGAAGCAATTTAAAACGCACTTTCAGTTTTTCTATGATTCTATGTGACAAACCTGCTCTGTGAAAACCTGCAGACACATTATACAGTGGTTAAGAAACGACTTGGTTCTGATTCATCTGGGGTACACCATAGGCAGGGTGGGGTTAAGTTTGCTAAACTTTAAATACCTTCCCATAAGCATATCTACAGCTTCTTTCTCATGCTGCCCAACCACACTGGCTGCTCCTTTGTACACTGCTACCACAGTGGGGTTTTTTGTTTTTAGTTCTCCTTTCATGCATACATAGCCTCAGGCAGGATAGTTTAAAACAGATCAAGCTGACCACCACACTTGTCATTATCGTGGCCCATTCATATATTCTCAAAGTAAATGTTAAGTGAACAAATTATGACCACTTAGCCCTTAATTAACCGACAAAACACAGAGTTTATTAATCACGGATGTATAGTTCTGGTGAATACTGACTAAAAGGTATTTTAATTCAGCTGTCATAATTACGTAATCTCCTGTTTTGGCTCAAAACCAAAATTTTTCAACAGGCGTCAATAAAAACCTTTAAAGATGTAGTAATGTTTTTTTAATGGATTTAAGAACTATTCTCATTCCAGTTCCCTGTGTCCAGCAGATATGGACAGGAGTCAGCAATTTGGCAAGTGCCTTGAAACACAAACTGCTCACAGTCAGATATACAGATTTGGAAGTTTTCTGATTCAAACAACTTTTACACCCAAGTAGATGAATGCATGATCTTCTCCAGCTTTCATTTGCTTGGTACCAAAGACCAGACAGATTTTTTGCTAAATGCTACTATAAAGCATGCAAGGTTGCTTGGTTGATGTGAGAGACCAGAAATCTTCCTGAACACAAACGTCTTCCTTTAGCTTGTAAAGAGATTTGTATCTTAAATTATAGTTTTAAAGAGATGAACAAAATTCAGCCACTTACACATTAAAAATAAAGTAAAATCACATCCCAACCACAAAAGCACTATTCCCACTATCCGAATTTGGGTAGGGAGTATATATTCTAAAATAATTACAAACAACCTCAAATAGCAGGATTTCTACAAAATCCATTATAATATATAACTGGAATTAGATGTTCGCATTTAAAAAGAGAAACAAGACAAAACAAAACTCTACAGTTAATTGTTTCCAAGTACAAGAAACTGGGAACAAAGCCTGCTATTGAATGAGCATTAATGACTTGCCATTTGGTTCTGCAGATGTTTCCCATGAGGGAAGACAGCAAAAAAACATTCCTCTTGAAACCCAGGGAAGCAGCAACAAGGAGGTGAGTTATGCTTATTCATTTGGATATTTTTATTTGAAATTGTCAAAAACATTAGGTTCAATAGGATTTTACTTCAAGGGGAACCTGTGTCCAATAAAATTTCAAAGAACTGAGCTCTGTAATCCCTCCTCACTTAAACCCAAATGAGTCAGGCTTTAAAAAAAAAAAACAAAACATAGCCACGACAAAATGAGCTAAGAGAGAGATTGCCCCATCCTCGCTGACAGCTCCAGATCATCGCCACCTCCACATCAATGGCAACAACGACAAATGCCTGCTCAAATAAATTAGCATGGCCATCTCGTTCCCATTCATCTCCATTAAAAGATTTTCAAACGACAGAGACTATATACCCTGTGCTAGCTAGAGCAGGGCTTATCTATTTGGGAGGGAAAAATGAAAGCACACTCATAAATCCTGAAAAGAGCTGCTTCTATGTCTTAATTTACAGCGTTACACAAAGTTAGAAATCTCTTATTTCTAAATTAGCTCTTTTCTCAGATCTTAAGGCAACGAAGCTATACAATTCCAAGAATTTCCAAAACAATGAAATTCCCCCAAACCTAAAATTTCCAGCAAAACAAAATTTACTTCACAGACTACAACTGTAGTTCTTAGGAGTGGGCAACAGGAAGAACTGTCAAGGGTACAAGTACTTCCCAGAAAGGAAGGATATGAATAAGATCTCCTTTTTTTTTTTTTTTTTTTTTTTGCCCCATCCCAAAAGGCCAACAAAACAAAACAAAGATCTCAAAACCTACGTTAGTATTTAGCTTGCATTTTAAAGCAAGTTGTTTTTTGTGGGAAAGTGAAAACACGCTAGTGAAGGAGCACCTGTGTAAATACATATGAAACAGGCACCCACCACGGCAGGCAGAAAAGTCACCCCCTGGGTCCCTCTGCTCCGACTCTTAACCAACAAACCAGGAGCAAGAAAGCAAAATAACTGGGTTTAACTAAGGACCACCAGACAGTGTTACCAAGAGGCTCCCCTGCAAGACCAACCTACCCACACAGGGGTCCTCTCTGGTGCCAGGGGAGGTCGGACACCTACACGACTGCACTGGAAATGTTCCAGCTCCAATTCCACAAGCAGCCTGGAAGACTCCCAGCTCAAGGATCTGTTTTCCTTAGACAAGCACCAGCCGAAGTCAAGGGGAAAGGACGGAGGAAACACACAATTTGTCCCCATCAGCCCTGACGTAGGTTTTAACAGGAGGCAGTGAAAGTATCAAAAGAAAGGGTTAAAAAAATGCCTAAAGGTCAGCAGGTTGCTTATATAAAGATAATAAAAAAGGCTCCTTGGAAAAGCACTAGACATTTAAGAAAACAGAAATCAAAACTGAAATCATAACATCCTCCAGATTTTCACACAATAATCCAATCATTTCACAAGTGATAAAACAATTGAGCTTCGCAGCAGTAGTGTAGCCTTGCAAAAGGTCAGCTCAATCTGTGTTCTTAACAGATTATAGTTATGAATAGCCAGTTAATCAAAATTTAAAGAAACACAACATTGAGCACACTATTTACCTCAGGTTTTTCCCCCGAGTGTGAAAACTGAAGTTACATCTAACCTTCACCTGCTTGGAACCATTCCAGACAAAGTAGCAGTGATCTCAGGAAAACCCATCCACATTTCCATCACATATAGCATGCAAGGGGACTACATCACTCCAAATATCAATTTAGCCCAATAAGCTGCCTCTGACTGAAAACAGATGCTCAGGGAAAGAATATAAGGTCAGGAAATTATACTGTGATTCTGCCTGCAAAATAATCTCCTGGCTTCCAGGAATCTGTGATTTAGAAGTTGCTTCAGCTAAAAATTGTATCTGCATATTTGTGATTAACAGTCCCAGCATACTTTTTCTCTATTAATTTACCAAACAACTTCTAAAATTCATTTGTATCTTAACAGGAAGATATTGCAGTAATGAGTTCCATACACAAATTATGCTTGTGTGAAACAGAAACATAATTTAGCTATGGAAGCATTTCACTTTTATTGAAAAGTACCATAGGAAAGAAAAATCATTGAATCTTGCTCATTTATTCTCACCTCTTTAAAACCTTGAGTTATGTGAAATTAGGAGTAATTGTTCTCTGCTTACTCCACATCACTCAGATTGCACCCACTTCTGCATTCTCCTCTCTAATGAGCTCTCTTAATTGAAAAGCACAGTTCATTCAAGGAGCCTGGTTAATGTTACCCCATCCAAACTTAACTGGCACACACCATAGACTTTTTTTTTCCTGAGATAATTGATTTGCCTGAAAACGTACTGTAGTACAAAACAACCTAAGTTCAAAACCATCTAAGAGTGTTTCAAGAGAAGTTAATTAGCATCTTATTTTCTACAGTCTTAACAAATATTTTACCAAATAATTTCTCAGTTGAAAGAATAGTTTAAACAGTTTGAAAATTACCTCTGGTTGTGTAGCTTTTCAAAGGACTGAATTTTTTTATTAGGAAAAACTAGCAATTCCTAAATATCTTTAAAAAAATGATAGCAAGATCCTCCTTTATATCACTCCAGAGTAGCTATATGAAGAGTTAGTGTAAACACAATTATACTCATGCAAGTATTTACCCTGCCCTGGCACAGCAAGGCATGTGGCCACAGGCATGTGCCAAAAGTCAAGTTTGCCTTAGGAGGTGCCATCATCAGGGCAGGATAGGCAGACTGCATATCCCTAGTGCCTTATACTCACATGAGCCAGGGAAGATGGAGGACATCTAACAGAAGTGAAGTTGCCATTAACAAAGCTTCCTTACTACTGATCCCTAAATTGGACCAAAACCACCTGCCCACGCAGCAATCCGCCCACTCCATGGCTATGCTGGTAAACCTGTAGTTACACCCAAGCTGATTTCTTCAAGGCAGAAATTGCCAAGCAGATAATAAGATGATCAAACACTTGATCAAACATGGGAGACATGGCCCAGTTTCTCTTACGGTTCCTCATTAGGACCCTCACACAGAAGACAATGGGGTGTTAAATTCTCACATGGAGTACAGAAAACCTTACACGGATTGCAGTGGAATACAGAAAGAAAGACTTGCTATTGAAATATGAGTATTACCTAAATATGAATATTCCATCTGGTTCTATGATTTGATTTTTTTAGAAAATAAAGGTGCACTCAGGTACAGCTGTTACTCGGATACACAATTTGAAATCAGAGTTTAGGGCACTCCTGCTTCCAACATCCTCACAATCCTGCAAACACCTGTTTAGTCCTAAGAAACAGATCCCTTGAACCCAGGGAACCTTTAAGTGCTTAACTTCATTAGGAATAGACTGAGGAAAAAATTATCTTTTTCTTATAAAAAGCATCTATACAAGCGTGTTATCTAATAAGTACAAATGGAAGTAAAATGGGAATGTGGGAAGGGTGCCAATGTAAATCCTTCAAATCTGAGGAAATCGGGAGCAATTTTCCACTCTAAAATGGAAACAACACAGAGGAAATGCAGAGCATATTTGGCATGCTTTGCTCTCCTCCACTAAGGTAAAACTTCCCTCTCCCCAATGCCCAGGCAGAGGGACCCCAGCCAACGTGGAAGTGATGAGACCCCAACTCTCTGCACCTTGGACACTGGAATTCAAAGCCCCAGTTCATGATATAGGTGTTGGTGAACAAAGCACATAAACCCCAAAATTCTCATAACAAAGGGACAGCACAAGCTATTGCACATCTTGCATGTATTTGATGGCCACTGGTGGAGGCCTCATGGCAACCTTCAGCTATCAGTAAGAAACTAGTAAGATGAGATGGCCAAATCTGCACAGTAGAGACTAAAGGAGCAGAAGCTTCTTACTATCAAAAACTCAGTATTGCCTGGAAATCTCAGTGGGAGAAACAAAGAAGCTTCTGGGATGAGGTTTATCCCCTGTTCCCAGCCCACTTCAGCCACACACAAAGCCTGACCCCAGCTTCATCACATTCCAGCAAACTTCAACAAAGAACAACCACTGTTCTCCTTAGGATCACTTGTTGCCTGAGTAGGTACATTTTTTTAATAATCACCTGTTCAAGAAAGAGATATTTCATCAGTGCAGGTAATCCAAAAACAGTTCCTTATATAACCAAATATAAAAAAACACCTTGCAGTGAAATTGAGACAATTATGGTACTAATTACCTCGAATGACATGATAAGCAACAATTCTAACACTGTTATAGCCTCATGCACCAGCCCAAGAGGGGATGATTACAAGAATCCATTTGCTATTTAGATACCCACTTTCCTGACAAGGACAGCAGTGCCCCTCCTCATGCCCCTGTTTATAACTGACGCCTTAAATACACACATCTACAAACTATGCTATACTTTCTTTAACATAATCATAGTTAAACTTTTCTTAACATAAAATCTTTTCTTAGCACAAAATCTAACATCCCTAAGAAAAAAAATGCTAAAATTTTTGAGAAATAAAATGAAAATTTCCTCTCTGCACAGTTTTCTTCAAATTATTCTTCCCACTGCTACTGGAAAGTGAAACTACACATACTGAATCCATCTTCTACAGCATATGAAAGCTTATTTGCTTTATGATAAGCTGTTTTACGATGGTATTGAACAACAGCTAGAAAACAAACAAGTAAAATTATTACTCAAATACACCCATTCATCCTGACAGCCAAATCGACCCACTCAACAGTATCATCTCCTGAGAACAAATCAAAATCACTGCAAAATACATGACAAATTCTACAGCTTAATCACAGGAAATTAATACTACAATATCCAGGTGAGAACTTCTATTTTCTTTATGCCACGCAGCAGCAATTCAGATTTCAGTGTGCTTTGATCAACTGACTGTCATAAAACTAAGGGCACCAACTGTTTTCTTGCCAGTGGGAGGCAAACACCAATGAAAAATCACATTGTTTTTCATTTGCAATCATTTGAACAGATCTTTTTTAAAGAACTGTATCTTACGCCTTACATTTCCCTCAAAGGTGCTCTTAAAGCAATTTCCCTCCACTGATGCACTTTTGTGAATGTTTTTCTTTGTTGTTTGTTTGTTTTCAGTTTAGGGATTGTTTTATTATTACTACTAAGTGGCTTATTTATTTACTCAAAGTCAATAACCAACCAACTCAGTTTCAGTCAGCAAACGCACATCGGGATGAATCAGTTCAGTGCGAGCTGGCTGGGTAAGGAGAGGATTTCCCCAGCATCGTTTTCTCACACGAGCAGAAACAAAGATTTATCCACACAAGGTGCGAGCAGCACCTGGTGCAGCATCACTAAAGCGATACCCACAGGAAAGCAAAGCGCGCAGCAACCCCGAGCCTCCCACCGCAAAGTTAGTTCTGTCGGGTGACCGGGGGAAGCACGGACAGCGAGAGAGCGACTCGGCTGGCAAAAAAAACGGGCGAAACCCACCAAATATCCAGAAGAACAAACAAACAAAAAGACAAAACAAACAAGCAACCTACATAACCGCCCCCCAACCCGGTCCCTCGGGTTCCTCTGTCACAGCGGAGCCCCGCGGCAGAGGGCGGGGGGAAGGAGCTCTCCCCGAGCGGAGCGGGGTCCCCGCCCGGGGTCCCCTGTCTGACAGGGTCACCTGTCTGCCGGAGTTACCTGTTCTCCGGGCCGGGTCCGCACAGCGCCCGCAGCCGCCCATCGCCGCCGGGGACTCGCTCGGCGGACGCGGTCCCGGGGCGGGCACGTGTCGCTGTCGCCGCTGTCACCGCCGCCCGTCCCCTCCCGCCTCCCGGGGCGGTGCCGCCCGCCGGCACCTCCCTGCCAGCTCTGCTCCGCTCCCCGCCCGCCCCCGAGCCGCCGGGGCTTCCTGCAACCCGCCCCCGCCAGCATCCCCTCCGCACCGCATCCCCAGGGCATCCCCCTGGGGCATCCTCTTGGAACATCCCTGCGCGGATCGTTTGCCTCGGAGCATCGCCGTCCCCTCTCGGACCTTTATCCTTCCCGCCCACTCCCCACCAAGACCAAAGCACTCCCCCCACCAAACCTAAAACCCCAGAGTTTTGTCCCCAAAACCCAGGGACGTCGGGGAAGGCGGTGGCAGAGGGCAGGGGACTGGCAGCACTTCCCTCCCTGGAGAGTCCTGGGTGAGGGTGGAGCCAGAAAGGAAACTACAGGAATGACGAAGGGCCAAGGGAAATAAAATCAACAGCGGCACTGCTGCCACGTAACACTTGTTCTTGGCTGCATCTCCCAACATGTTTTATTGGCAGCATCTCCAGGTGCCTGACAAGGGAGCCAAGGACGGTAGCTGTGTTCCAGGCAAGGAAACTGAGGCAGGATTGGGTGAGCTGACATGCTTACCTGTAGCTGAAACATGGCACCACACGTGTTTCTTCATGAGTTCGCCACAGCATGGAAAAGCAAACAGCTCTCAACAGCACCTCCAGCACCAGGTTGTTTCTGGAGCACCCTGGGTCACACACTCCACCACACACCTTCCCAGAGAGCTCACACACGTCACCACTCCCACCTGTGGTGTTTAACATCCATTGAGGGTGGTATCACTACATGAGGTGCAGAGCAATGGGATGGGGAAAGAAAAGCTTGGTGATGGAGTATATTTACATTCCAGACATATGATTCCAATCAGAAATTACATGTTGTCTAAAGGCATAGCTGACGTAGTGACACTCACCTCACAGCATCGACTGAAACTTGGTGATGCAACCACGTTATGCCATTGCTACACAGAAGTTGTCGTGGACATGTGGTAAGGGTTTGTCACAATGCAAAAAATTGTTCACTAATCGCTGAATAAAAATGTGGGGAAAATATAAAAGCCGTTACTCCAATTTTTTCAGCCAGATCTGGAGAGCGGGAATTCGGACATACTCACAGTCCTACACAGATCCACAAAATCAGGATCAAGGAGCCAGCAGTTCAGGATTAAGGAGCTACACATCAGTAAGATTATTGTTTGGACACATGAGCAATTTTAGAGGAACAGGGCATTAAAAAAAAAAAAAAAAACTGACAATTTGCCTCCTGACATAAAGGTCATGTTTAAATGGCCAGATCCTGCTGTTCCAGCACAACCTCAACAATAACATGGGTTACTGCAATCAGTATTACAACAATAAGCATACAGCAAGTCGTAAAGTGCATAGAACTTCCCAAAGTTTTGCTAAATGCTAAACAGGCCAGTTTTACTCAGCTCATGCAATCAAAACTTCAAGGGGAAGTTGGCTGAGAACAGAAAACTAATCAACAACCTCAACTGAAAACAGATAAGAAAGAAAACTTATGCCACTAATGTTTTTGTCTTCCTTTCATCTAAACCAAGAAAGGTATCAGATTCAAATAATTAGATAAGTTTAGAACTAAAACAACACGGTCTTCAAAATACTTTTCTGTTGGGTCTGTGATCCCACAAAATGTGTATCAAATATAGTTCTGTGCATGTTCTGTCAAAGGCTACAGCCAAGAGAGAAAAAACTGTAAACATGCCCAAAGGCAATCTAATAAAGGTGGCAGCTGATTTCTGGAGTAGGAAAAGAAAGTAGCTTGTGTATGTCTGCCAAAATGAAATGTAAGAGTGCTCCTTGGATGCAATGGGAGAAAGAGATACAGAAATTAAATTCTCATACCCAATATCCACCCAAATGAGGAATGCTTGCCACAAGTTAGTGGCAATAAAAAGATAAATGAATTAACTATTACAAGACTACCCAAATATTGGCTCTGCAGAATATTAGGTTGAGAAATTTTCTTCTCCTGGACATCATGTAACTGTATTAAGTATGCTGATGAGGCCACAGCATGCTGAGTATCAAGGCTCTTTGCTAATTCACTGATAACCAAGAAAAGAAAGAGAGGATAATATTGCACAGATCCTTGGGAGAGGAACTTTCCATCAGTGGCAGGCTGAGGGAAAGAGAGAAGAAAACATGACAGTTTGGAACTGTCACGAAAACATCAATGTGAGGGTATTTTGTGAATGCATCCAGTGTAATCTGAAATCATTGAGAGCCAAGATATGCATTATTATAACAGTACTTTGTTAAGTATAGGACTTAAAGATGAGCACTAATTAAATCCCACTGTAAAACACATAATAAAAAAAAAAGCACAGCTAAAAACACAGCAAATAAAAATATTCCAGTGGGAGAAATTTAAGTGTGCATAAGACTTCTCCTTGTTATTGCTTATTATATATTATTATTGTTATTAGCTTTCCAGAAATACTCACAAGGAGCCACTGTACACCTTCTCTTCATGTACTCAAAGGTTTTTCTTCTGGATTTTATTAAGGCTGGCATTATTAATTCCTTTGAGGGAACAGAAAAACACATAATTGAGAACTACAGTTGGAGTTATCAAGTCCTACTCATTTTTTGTGCGAATATGTCATTTTCTCACGAAGAAAAGAAAAGCTGTCTTCTCAACAGAGGGAAAAAAATGCAACTCTCTCATTCCCCCCCCTGTATTCTAACTGCTGAAACAAAAAACTTGACCTCATCAACCTTTACCAAAACCTGGCCAATGTGGATCAGTTTGAGGCTGCTGAAGATAATAGTTTTAGCTCCTTTCCTAATCACAGGCTCATCTTCAACCTTTCAAAGAGGCAGCAAGTGAAGCATTGGTATCCAGCCCACCCGTCTGCACAGCCTGTTCACAGCAGCACATCTTCAGGTTTATGAGGAAGACACAGGAGGGTGCAGCAGCACAGGGAGATCCAATCACAGAAGAAAAACAGTCACAGAATGGTTTGGGTTAGAAAGGACCTTAAAGCTCATCTAGTTCCAGCCTCCTTGCCATGGGCAGGGACACCTTCTACTACACCAGGTTGCTCACTGCCCCATCCAACCTGGCCTTGAACGCTTCCAGGGATGGGGCATCTACAGCTTCTCTGGGCAACGTATTCCAGTGCCTCACCACCTGCACTGTAAAGAATTTCTTCCATATGTCTAACCTAAATTTCCCTCCTATGTAGATTGAAATACCCTTCCTCCTGACCTTATGTCTGGTAAGGTCTGGTAACAAGTCTTGGACTTTGGATTCCTTCTTTTATCTCATAGGTAGAAGGTGTTCACTGGAAACACCACCAGAAGTTTTGAAGATCCCTTTATCATGATTTTGTGCTATTCTGTTTGCACTCATCACCTGTTCACCACCAACTTTACTGAATTGTTTACAGAACTTTGCTTAAAAGATTGCTTTGGACATTTGTTAGCCCTGGGCACAATCTCTCAGGTATGGGACTTAAAAAGGCTTTTTAAAAACCCAAAGTGAAATCTCCTGCAAGAGCTAAGTGTTGTGTTTTATTTCTTTTGGACAAGTGGGTTCTAGGAGTCCTGATGACCCCAACACAAAGAATTACAAATCCCTAAGTAGCAGCTCATTTTCCTTGCAGCTGAGCACCTGGTTTACAAGCAGAATTTGGAGCAGGACCAAGAGTGTGCTTGCTCCTCAGGTCTGCAAGCATTAAGCCATTCCCAGAATGCAAACTAAGCTAACTGCAAGATTTAAGCCATTCTGTGCAACTGCACTCAAGACCATAGATTTAAGCATGTCAATAGTTTGAGATTAATGCATGAATAACGATAATTAGTTATGGCTTGACTACTCACTTTCAGCTCCAACAGATTACCTTGAAAAACCACATATTTTTATCCCACTTAACGTCAGCATGATTCACCTTATCAGCTAAATGTGTGATACTCTCTTTAGGGCTGGGTTCTCTGCTCTGAAATGTCACTGGCCATTTTTTGTCTGAACAGCGGAAATGCCGCATGTGGAAACCTGAGCTTGAACTTCAAAGAAATGAAACCATCACAGCCTCAAGCTTCCTCTTCTCTCTCTTTCAATCCCGTGCCCTGTTTCTATGCAGCTTCATCATTTGAACAGCTCTAACTACCTTTTGATCAGCTGTACCTGGTGAGAAAGAACAAAGATGTGAGACAATGGCTTCAGCCACTCAGGATTAACAGCTTTTAAATGCTATTTAAGCAGGCTGTATTTTGTGACAGAACTTATAATTAAGTATTTATATCAGTCATTTTTCTGACAATCTATTGAGCAGCAGTGCAGGGGACTGTTTCTTGTGCAAACAATGAACTTTTAGGACATTTGAAAATTCAGCTTCTGATTCATCCCAAGAGTAGTGCAGAGCTGAGCAGTGAGTCTATGGGCTCATGAGAGCAGCAGAAAACCTCTAGAGCAAAAGCGTACTTAGGGATTTGAGTAAGGAATTGTATCCAGGAATCTCCAAGGAACTTACCAGCATTAATCATACATCTCAGAAGTACTGTCATAAGGAAAACTGACATGAGCAAAGTTTTAGTTTGATGGTTGGCTCAGATGGGAAACCAGTGACAGTCAGGAATAAAATATGAAAATTTGATCCTTCCAGTAATATCAAAGTGTTTGTTAGGGAAGGAGATGGTGAGTGACTTATTTTGGTTTGGGTTTTCTGCTTGTACTTCTTGAAAGTGGAAAACTGGATCCCAGCCACCTCCTGCAGGGAGGCATTTGGCCCTTGGAATAGGTGATGCTGGCACCTCACAAGCTATGGAGAGTCTGAACAACACAAACAAGTTGTGAACATGGGGTTAGGAAAATGAAAAAAAAAAAACAGTCTTTCATTTTTTTTTTGTAAAATTTCCCCTGAATATCCTCTCCCTTTCAAGTACAGAGTTATTGAGAGCAGATTATTGTTGTACCATTACTCCTGCTTTCTCACAAAGTGATCCTCATGGGAAGAACATGCAAACACAAATTAGAGGTTAATGGTGTACTCCAGACCTAGTCCTGGATCTAGAGAATAGGGACATGAATGTAAGAGTTTTACTCTTTTCCAGACTCTATTAAGTAAGGTATTTTTTCCTTTATGTCTGTTTTTAGGAAAATGCATGTTTAAGAGAGTATTTTCCTACCCTGAACCACATCTCTTGGAATTGGTATTTGCTCATAAATTGCAATCTAGGATAGCTGAAGGAAGAAAGTTATACACACAGGTTTTAACACAGTGTTTACTAATAACTGATAGCTAAGAAACAAGATTTGCCTTCCTCACAACTGACTTGAATCAGGAAAAATAGTTTCTTGTTTTTATTTCTGTTACCGTTAAATTTTTTATCACTTCATTATAGTACAAAAATCTCACTAAGCTGAAAATCCAAAGTCTAAAACTGGAGCACAGCAGACCCCATCCCTCTTGGTAATACATATTTCCAGTACATTGTTTAATCAGACCAACTAGAAATGCTGACTCTGAGGGATATTAGTCTTGCACATAAATCTAGATGTTGAATGAGTTATTCAATATGAAGGCTCCTGGATCAGAACAAGTGTTTACATACAGTCATGGCCACAAATCTACTTAGAGCCTCACCTAGTGTTGCTCTCCCAGTGTGTTATCCCATAACAAATAGAAAGACTCCATTCTAAAAAACACTGACCTATGGACTCTAGTCTTTTAATTGCAATTACTTTTTAATATTAAAGACCCAGAAATTACCAAAGGTGAGCTGAGAATTACCATAACTAAGCTTAACATGGTTTGAGAATGACAAGTTAAAGGTGACCAGCCTGCAAAGCCAGGCCAAATGTCACGTATATTCTTAGAGCCACCAGTAGATAGATCCCTAAGGGGCTTGATGGAATTGTTAAAGGCTATCACACTTCCTATGCCAAGGACAGCTGCACTTGCCAAGGAGGTTATCAATTCCATCTGCACACTACCACCCTGAGCCAGACATTATCACACACAGACCTGTCAGCAGAGCTGCAGCTGTGAGATCTCATTAATCCTCTTCTGTCAAAATAAACTGCACTAGCAGAACCCTATTAATTAAACTCGTTCACCTTCCTCCCTTGCCTGCTGCAGTCATGTCCTAACTAGCTCATGTAGGAGCATCTCTAGTCCCCCCATCCCTCTCCTGTTCTCAGCTGCTCCAAGAAGGCTGGAGATGACTAAATCTGTAGGAGGGATAATAAAACTCATCAAGCAGAGCACAGTTTCTGTGCTTCAGTGTGATAGGATCAGAAATGTTAAAAACCAGCAGTGCCCATAAGCAGGCCCCAATTGGACACTTGCCAAGTGTGATCAAAGGCCGTTAACACAGCACAGCTCCTCACCCCACTCTCAACCATTGTTCTCCAAGACAGCAATTCCTAATAGGAGAGGTGCTCTGCAGAGGGCTTTGACAGGCTTCAAAGGAGGTCTGTCATCCAGGCAATCTTCAGAACAGCCTAAGAGGAGGGCAGGAAATTGTGTCAGAACAAGGAAATGATAAGAATAACTGCCTATTTTTGTAACTATGGATTTGTTGGTAATGGATCGTTCCACTGATCCATCAGTTTCCCTGCTCTGCCTCCATCAGGGACCAGTATTTGTCAGAGCTGAGAAAAGTGGAAACTCCAGAGAAAGGATATGGGCAATTGCACAATGCTGGAAGTTCAGGGAAATTGTCCTCAGCAGCTTCAGGAATGGTTAAGTTTTCAAATGAAAGCACAATACCCAGGAGCAATTATTCTAGCTGTGTTTTTCCTACTTCGTCAGCCTATGCACTCCAGAATATAAACAGGAATGATGAGTTACAGTAACTGGTGACTGTCCGTTTCCCAGCAAAGCCAGTGGGCTCAGTTTCTCATTCTCTTTCCTTATTGTGAACCAGATGTGATGATTTCCCAGCCTACCTAGGAAAACCTACCGGTGATGGAAAGCAAAGAGTTCTCTCTGTGAAAAAGTGAAGATCTGAGGTTACTGTAGAAAGTGTTGGTGGAAGAGACACAGGGTGGAGTGTGAAGTGCTGGGGTAAGGCCTCAGCTGCTATGATTTAAAACAGCCCCTGAGGCTGCTCTAATTTACTTTGGAGCCTTTCCTAGAACAAGGTTGAACATTCTGCAGACAGGACATGAAACACAAAAGCCTTTTGCATAGGCAAAAGCAAATGAAACAATCCCTGAGCACAAGTCTCTAATCCCTCCTGTTTAAAAGTCCAGGTGTTTAGACTGGGAGTTTAAATCCTTGCACAAGTGAGGCCAGGTGGAAACCCCTCCTCTGTGTACACAGCTATGTTCCCTTTCCTCTGGGCTTGACAGAATTCAGCTTGAGTGTAGATAATTAGAGGGGAAAAAAAGCACAGAGCAGCCTCTGATATAACATAAAAATAAAAAATGGATGAATTTGAGGTGTAGAAGCAAGAGGTAGCACTTAGCTTTGAGAACACTCATTAAAATTCATCTTCCACATGTCCAAGTTGTTTATGGAGGATCAGCACAGCCATTCAGTCCCAATAAACTACAGGAGCCAGTCTAGAGATTTATGGCACTGCAGCCTGAAAAAAACCACCTAATTCTTGTCTCAGCAGCTTAAGGTTGATATAAAATAAATATGTATACAGAAAAGTATTTTGAGCTTGCTTTCCCCTGCCTGCCTCCCTGATAAACCCAAGAGGTTACTGGTGAGGTTTTTAATATAAACCTAAGGACTAGGTGGGTGAAAGAGCACTAAAAGTTGAGTAATGTTTCCAGGTAACAGCCAGAGCTGACAGTCAGGTGCTTTACACATCCGGCTTCAGCACAGCTGATAAGAGATATACAGGCATCGATAAGTTGGGAATAAAAGCATGTTCTGCTTTGCATAGGGATATGAATAAAGGTTATGGCACAGAACGACCAAAACAGATTGTGTCTGTACATTTACCATCCTCAATATCTAGAGCTAAGATACAGCACAAGAAAACAGAGGAGAAAAACAACCTGTTGAGTGTGGGTGTTTTGAAGGGCTTTCTAATGCTTAGCATAATACATACATTTTTATGGCATTTCTATAAATCACATGGCAGGATGTTTCAACATTATGTATACTTTAAGCATCTTGTTGTTCTTTTCCTTTATGAGTCTCCAACTAATGCAAATAATTTAGTATTGAGAAAGACTAAGCAGCCAAGTTAGAAAAGATTTGGTTCTTCAAAAAGAGGATTTTTACCACTATTGCAGTGCACAACAAAATGTCTTACTTTTCCTAAATCTTGGAGACAACTGAAGGTAACTGCATTGTTTGTCAAGTTCAGAAGGAACCAGGGCTCCAAATATCCGATGGTTCTGGGGAAATTATTCCTGCATGTTAACTTTTTCTTTCAACACAGACAGCATTTCCATGTTGCAAACTATGATCTAGCAGCTGGTGAAGGAAGTTGTGACGTGACACCTCTTACACCTGGAGGATAAGACTAAAGCATTTTACTTTCCTTTTATTCCTCACATATGGTTTCTGAAGCCACTTTTTGGGTGCCGGGTGATGAGGAGGAAGAGGAAAGAGGGAGAGTTGTCCACCAGTAACATAAGAGCTTAGGGGCTGACAGCAGGCAAGCAAATCACACCATATCTCCTCCTTGCTAGAACCACACAGCAATCGAGGCCTTCCTGGCAGCCAGCTGCTGCTACAGGCTGTCTCCACCTCTGTTTTATGACATGAGGACCAAAGAAAGCAATTCTGTGGGATCAAGAAAGACAGGAACCAACCTTCACCATTTGCTGGTGAGAAGGAATCAAGTATCTAGAGCGAACAAGAAAAGTTCATGACAGTTTAAGCATCTTTTTCACATGGCAAGACAGAAACTACACTAGTGTATGTCTGTCTGAGTTTAGTGCTAGAAAGTGTCAAATGATGCCAGTCAAACATCCACGTAAATGCCAATCAGCACGTACAATACTCGATATCCTTGAACTTCAAACAGTATAATTCACCAGGCACCAGCTGGTAAGTGCTTTTATTTGTTTTCCTATGCATATTCCTTTCCAAGAGATGAGACACTCCATTCTGCTGAAGGCCAAGTGTGAAATTATAATTGCAATGGTTCCTAAGTGGAGCAAACTGGGAATCCCTCCAGACTCTGACCTTGAAAACATGCAAGTAACCTGGAGAGTTAGATAGGGGACCATGGGGAGAAAAGGGATGTGTACTGGGTAAAAGAGACAGATATTTGTTTTCTTGTAAAGTATAAGTTCTTCTCCCCAACACCAGTAAACACCTCAAAATTTCAGAAAGAAGGTAGATCATAATTACTCAGCTTTGCAGTCAAAAGCAATCCTACTACAGTTGATCAGTCCAGAGGGATACCCACAACTCTTACTTGCTATTCCAGATGCCACAAAACACCTTATGCCTTGGTACCTTAGGACCAATCCAGATCTATTTCACAGGAGATCACAAGCTGTAGAAAACAGGGTTTCTCACAAAAACTCAGAAAAAAACCACCAAGAATATTTTCTCTTCTTTTAATTCCTTTAGCAGGAAGATATTTTAAACATGAAGAGAGTAACTTTGTAAAAATAGCAGATAGTCCCTGAAAGCAGAACGTTGTACCACATTAGAATAAATAAAGAGACTCTAAAGGTCCATGACAGTATAGGTACTAAAGCCTCCAAAAAAGAGCAATACTCTCTAGTCAATATCTGAATTATTTTCCATTCCCAGACTGACTCACACCATTTCTCTACCTGTGGCCAATACTCTTAGAATGTTCCATAACTAGATGGGGAGGAAAAAATTCAAGACTGATATAATCCTGATGGAAAAGCAAAGATACTCTAAGCAAAAAAGCTGAAATGAGCAGGGTCTTCAGCATCCAAACACTTACCTGTTCCACCTGGAAGAGGAGAGAGGCCACAGCTGCTGCAATTCATGGCATGGGGCCATAGGGACACACAGGAACAGACACCTCCACTGCTCACTGGGCTGGGACAGCACAAGGGCAGTTATTGCAGTACATTACAGTGCCTTTTCATACTGATGCAGCTCAACTTAATTACTTAGAAGATGCCTTAAAGGGTGCCCTCCCACTCCCTCTAATCCTGTACTCAAGCACCCAACATGAATCTTCCTGCCCTTTCACTGCCTTTGGCAGTAATTCTGCTAAACAATTACATTCTGAGGAGGCACAAAAACTATTTTAGAGCCATTGCTTCTCCCTGAGGTCTCACAAAACTCTTCCCAAATAGCCTGGCCTTTGAGTTCTGCTCTTCATTCAGCTCTGGAAACCCAGAGTTTCAGTGAGGCTGTGCCACTTTGCCTAGTTTTGCATCACTTGGAAAAACCTGAACTGGTTGCATAAATTTGAGTGGCTGTTTGGCTTACACAAGCTGACAATCAGGTTTGCCTGAACCCTTCTCCTCTGTAGCTACAAAAGAGAAGTTGGGCTTCAACACAGCCTTTTAAACACTGATGTCTGCCTCCTGCCCAGACCCCTTCAGATCCTCCTGCAACTTGCTACTCACCCAACTCAGTCCACCTGGGGACCAGATCACTCTACCAGAGCCTCCTATGAGGTAACAACTTCCAGCAGTGAGATGGGACACAGATCACCTGGGAAACAATAATATTTTCCAGCATCTTAGCTATAAGGACTCTGATCACACCATAGGGTCCATTATGGTTTCTTCAAATCACACCTTCTCAACAGAATTATTGGTCTTGTCCTGGTTCTCAAAGACAGAGCAGATTAACTAGGTCAGATGTGGATTCTTACAAAGCAATTAGCTTCCCACCTGAAGTGAATTTCCTTTCTAAAGATTGTTTATTAATATTTGGATTGAACTTGTCTATCTAAAAATGGTGCAAGATGAAAACATTTCCCCCTTTTGGTTCTCAGTGCATGGGAAATAAACCCACATGAGTGGAGAGTGGATTATTGCTTCATTTGCCTTTATGGAAATTTCACACAGCTGTATTTTACATAGCTTTAAACCTTAGTGAGAAGGAATGAGAGTGCTGAGAAAGTCTGATACAGCATAAACATCCTTAATGCTTGCAGACTTGCTCTAATTTCTGGCCTATCCAAAGAGCAAGTGTTGCACCACCACCTTTTGTGCTTTTAGAAGAAAAAGTGAAAACTTACATAGGTATCAAATTAAGTTCTACAGTTTTTACAGAGAAATGAAATCTAGGACTATTTTTTTAAAAAGATCAAAATGTCACGTTTCCAGAAGGAAATAAACTGCCTTTAAGAGTCTGGAACCTCAAAAACCTAGGAAAATCCATGAGCAAGGAATAAAGTCTGATCTAAAAGTGAAGATTACTATGCTGATTTTCACATTTGCAAAACTAAGTATGAAGGAAAATGCTGCTTCTTTACAAGTCTATCCCTCCTAACAACTGATATAGCAATGATGTACATTGAGAATCTTGTTTCTAACACTGGTAGTTAAATAGAAAATATCTTTAGGAATTTGCCAAACTTCATTACATACACTCAAAATGATCTTTATGAGGACTCAATTTAATCAAAACTGGGAAAGTTATTTTTATACCACTAGAAGAATTACAAACATCCTGTACAGACTCCAACATTCATTTCCTCCAATAGCTTTAGTAATTCAGAGACTCCAAGGATAAACCTTAAGAGCAGGGAAAACAGTTTCAGGAATAGTGCGTGCACAGAGTTTAACTGTGCTTTCAGTAAGACAGATCGACTTTTGAGTCATTCTTTTCCTCCATGCTATTCTTTATTCAGAATCTGGCATTCCCATATGATTTAGTAAAGTTATAAAAAAACATGAAATATTTCTCTCCACTATTGGCAATACAAGACAGACTTGATGGAAGTCTCTCCTTCTCCTCCCCCTGAAATGAATATTTTCCCTCTCTTCCTTTGCCTCTCACTGACAGGGAAAAACCACATCATAGTCTTGTTATAACATAATTCCTTCTGGTTATAGAAGGCCATGGGTTCTGTTGCATGTGTAAGTGGATGTGTCAAATACACATTTGCACTATTTAACTAACTTTCCATTTTAAATGGTCAGAGCATTTAAAAATAGCTGCTGTTGTTGAAAAAATAGCTGCTGTTGTTGAAAAGAAAACTCAGATTCTCCACTTGTTTGTCTTGCATAGGAACTGCTTTACACCTGGATTAAATAATATTAAAAAGGTTTGTTAGCCTATTAGCATCACCTGATTTCTTCCACATTCTTTACCACTAAACTTCATGCCATAGTACTCAGAACAGCACCACTCTTACATGAGGAAGCTGAATAGTAACCCATCTGGAGCATCTTCCAGCATGAGGCTCCAAAGCCATTGGCACAGGCTGTTTTCTGGCTACATTTTTGGCAGATTTGTGTCTGTTTGCTGTTCATATTGGAAGAAGGCCACTTCTGCAGCGTGCATCAAGCAAATGGGCTTAGGTTGTTCTCATCTCAGCATCAAGCAAACACTCCTCCCTTGTGGTTGAACTGCAGTTTTTAGCCCCAGATGAGCTGGAAGGTCCAGAAACCAGAGAGAGCAGGTCTGATGACAGAAGAGACAAAAGGTACAGTGGATGAGGGAAGTGCAGTTGTGCAGCTGTGGTACTAAACAGCCATTAAGCATGAGCAATAGAAATGGCAAGCACGGGAGGGAAAAGCAAAGAAATACTGTCTTCTGAGTTGCCTGAGACACTAAAGATGCTCAGCTGACACTCAATTGATAGATGACTTGAAAGGAAGAATTGTAGTCTGAAAGAAATCCACACAAAATCTGAAAATCAGAGAAAGACTGTGCTAACAAATGGATATATAGAAATACCAAAATCTTGAGCTCTAAGTGCAGTTGAGGCATTATTAGTATTCAGATTCCATAAATGATCCCACATCCCAGAAACGTGGCTTTCAAGACACATTTTATACCAGTTTACAGTTGCATGGTGAGAAGGTGGATAACATACAGGCACTTTTGAGAGGAACTGAATTAGGTGATGTGGTACCAGACAGCTTCTCTCAGATCATCAGGATCGTGGTGGGAATCTTCTATTTGCATAAGCAGGCCGATAGTTGGGAGGGGGGACAGGACAGAAATTAAATCAAGTCACAGGCTGACTTTAAGTGAGACAAATAGTTACATCCCTGGGAGACCCTGCAGAGCATGTGGAGAATGAGCCTATAGCTCTGAATACCAGCTCACCCCCCTCCAAGATTCCCGCTAATAAACAGATCCCAGGCCATGCGCCAGCCAGGAAATACGCTCCTGGTTATGCAAACAGCCAGCAAAAGTTCAGAGAACATGTGCAAGCAGGAATGACACCAAATAACAGGATCTGGACGCATTCAGGGAAAAAGCCCAACCACAAACTCCCTGAGCTGACGGAACTGGACCCTGGAGAAACCCAAACACTTCCTGCTCCAAGGCTGTCATTGCACGGAGGGGGATGAAAGTCTGACCACCAAATGAGGGAGGGAAATAAAAGATTTATCATGGGGGTTAAGAATAAACATATAAGAGGAAGAAAAACAGTGATACATGAAAATGTATCAGGTAAGGTCCAGGGTATTTGTGCATATCTACTTTATTTGTGTATATATACTGTACAAGCATTTGTACCTTCCCAGGAACAGCACGAGGCTCGTCAGAGGCTGGCTTATGAATGGGGTTGTAAGTTTTATGTCTAATTCCTTTCTCCAGAAGGAAAACTTACCTAACCTTCCAGGTTTATCTTCATGGTCAGATTAGCTCTCCTAGAGCTATTTGCAATTAAATAACTACAAATTTCATGCTAGAACATGTCATTTGTAAAATATAGTGGGAAATCATAAGGAGTTTGCAGAGGCTATGCCAGTGTTCAGGTCTCATGTTCAGCCTTGAGCACAGATAAGCATTAATTTTGATCTAGAGTACCATAAAGAAATTCCTGTCCTTCTAGACAAGGAGAGAAACCATGAAGATTTATGGACCAGGATGTAAAGATCCATTTTGGGTTGAACTGCTTTTCTGTATTATAAACAGTTAGTGAGAGAAAGAAAAGTTTAAAATTGCAATAGGCTCTATTGCCTCCAACTGCTGTAAGCTGCAAGATAAATACATCTCAACTGTAGAATCATAGAATTGTTAAGGCTGGAAAAGACCTATAAGATCATCAAGTGCAATCATTAATCCAGCACTGCCAAATCCACCACTAACCGTGTCCCTAAGTGCCACATCTACATGTCTTTTAAATACCTCCTGGGACAGTGACTCACCCACTTCCCTGGGCAGCCTGTTCCAATACTTGACAGCTCTTTAGGTAAACAGATTTTTCTTTTATCCAATGTAATCCCCACACACACAGAGCACAACTTGAGGCCATTTACTTTTCTCTGATCACTTGTCACTTGGGAGAATAGAATGATGCCCCCTACCTCTCTGCAACCTCCTTTCAGGTAGTTGTAGAGATCAAAATTTCTGCCCAACTTGGTGTCTTCTGTGAACCGACTGAGGGTGCACTTGATCCCCTCATCCAGAAATGGATATTTAACAGGACTGGTCCTGCTACTGAGCCCACCAGCTGGATTTACCTCCATTCACCACCATTCTCTGGGCTCAGCAACCCAGCCAGTTTTTAAAAGGATGAACAGCAGAATCATACACCTGCCCCAGCCATGAGCAGCCAGTTTCTCCAGGACAGTGCTGTGGGAAATGGTGTCAAAGGCCAAGTATAGGTAGACAACGTTCCTTTCCATCATCCACTGAGCAGGTCACCTTGTCATAGAAGGAGATCAGGCTGGTCAAGCAGGACCTAACTTTCCCACACCTGTGCTGGCTGGTCCTGATCCCCTGGTTGTCCTGTATGTGCCACATGATCACACTTGAGATGATCTGCTCCATAAAATTCCCTGGCACTGACGTCAGTCTGACAGGTCTGTAATGCTTAATTTTTGATGAACTTGAAAAGACAAGAGAACAAAAGTATTAAACAGGCCCATGATCAAATGCAAGAGGTACAGCCCAAAGCAATGGTCTTTGCTGTAGGAGTACAGAACATCTATGTGACTGTAGCTTCAGATACCCCTTCCTACAGGACAGGCGTAAACCAGTTGCCTGAATCCATCTTACTTTACTTGATGAGTCACTTAATAAATTGTACTATATTATTTCCTATTTAAACCAGTAAATTACTCCATATAGAGGAAATGGTGTTAATTAAGGAAGATATTCAGGTTGTCTCTAGTCCACTCATAAGGCAGGCAAAAAAAAATTGCTTCAGAGTTCGCACACCTGGTGGTGTTTTGCCCTGTTTTCCTGTATGGCCACATTCCTTTGAGCAAGTGCTCTGCCCGTGCTGCTCCTCACTGCTCCCAGACACTCATATCTCACTTGGTGACTACTTAGCAAACATCTCCTCCTTTAACTAGTGTCCTATACTAATTGTGGTTGCAAATAATGAGCGAGCATTTCCCTTCTGCTGAGCTAGGCACGCTACAGACACAGCCAACATCTTTTTTCTGGTTCCAAAGAAATTCCTATCCTTCTAGACAAGAAGAGAAACTGTGAAGATTTATGGATCAGGAGGTAAAAATCCATTTTGAGTTGCACTATTTTTCTTTTATAATACATGATTAGTTGCCTTTCAGCCTTGTCTTTTTTTGTTGGTTATGGCTCAGGCCATGGGGCAGCAAGGGGGTTTGGGACCACAGATGTTATGGTGCTAGAGGGCTGTCATAAGACTTTGCTTTCCAGTCTCCTACCTGAGGTATTTCCAGTGTAGTTTAAGCAAGAAGCATTCAAACACTTGAAGACTTCATCCCAAGGGAATTAGGCTCTTTAAAAAGAGATTCAGCTCCTTAGTTGTCCCTAGACAAAACCTTAGCTGCAAAAAGGAAGTATTCCTTTGCCTCCATGCTTTGGTAACTTATCTGTGATAGAAGTGTCCTTTCTTTATTGCTTTTTATTTAGGCTTCAGGGATTAGTTAAGGAATGGTTTTATGATGTGTTTGTAGAGTACACAGCCTAACAGGACCGCGAAGCTGTAAATGACAGTGTGACAAGACTGAAGTAAAGCAATATGCTCCAAAACCAGACTGATTTCCATTATGCCTTAGAGAGATGCTAAAAAAAAAAATTATTCATTTCCTTGAAAAACCATTAAACTGAACCAAAACTTATTAGAAGTGTCTAGAAAAGTTTGTGTCACTTCCAGCCAGTCCAATTCCTCCAGGAGCAAAGCACAAAAGGAATCAAGCACTGCTAGAAATGAATCCCATCAGTCTTTCCCAGCAGCAGGATTCATCTCACTCAAGTATTACCCTTGGCAGCATGGGCTCAAGCTCTCATGGGCTCATTCCTACTTTTGATACACTGATTTAGAATGGGGAAACCTGTTTGGATTTTGCTGCCACAGTGTGGCCATTGGGAGCAAAGATCTCAAGGCAAGACGCTGTAATTCAGACAACTCCACGGCTACAATCACAGACTCCAGCCCTTGTATTTTCTTATACAGATGGTTTATGTTGCTTATTTTCATGCAAAATGCGGTACTATAAAAGAAATATACATTTTACTGATGGGAAAGCTGAGAAATTAGAGCCTGAGCATGAGTATCCTGGTGAGAATAAAGCAAATTGAATGGGAGCTCTCGGCATCCCCAAGGAACAGTTTTCTGCAGCCCTGAGCTCCACAGGTGAAAGTGGTCCATGAGGGACCTTAAAATCACCACACACAGAAAAAAAGCAGTCTTCCCTCTACCATGCTCTACTATATAGCTGCTAAATAAGAGTCATCATTGTTTTCCTGTAGCACTTCCTATTTTGTATCCCCTAAATACTTCACTATTTTTATAATTCAAATACAGGTAAACCCTCTCCCACCATCAAGTGTAACAATCTCTGAGGTAAACCACATGGAAATTTTGATCAAGCCCCAAAACCAAGTCAGTTGAGTGCAAAACAGTGCAGAGGCAAAATGAAAACACAAAGTATAAAGACTCTCATGTCTCCTCCCAGCATATATTAACATTGATGCATGGAAACACATAAAGCCTTCTTCCAGATCCCATTTTGGCTATGGCATAGAGACTTATTCCCCATGAACTTGGAGGTTTAGTGTAAGCAAACCTCCATAAAGCATCAGAGCAGCAGTCACTGTTATTCACAGATAACTGCTGACTGCAGGGAGACAGCCCAAAGCAAGGGCAGCATCTCAAAGCCATCCAGTTCCCAGGTCCTGGGAGCCTACATGAGGTGAACAGAAATGTAAAAAATTTCAGGCAATAGGAGTAGACAACATGAGAGTTTCCAAGGGCAGCTGCTTCCATTTGACTCCTGAACTTTTGTTTCTATTTTAATAGCAAATCAAACCTGTATTTTATCCAGCTGGAGGCAGCCAGAGCATCCTCCTGCTTTGTCCAGCTCCCCCAAAGATGTAGTGCAACAGAATGGCAAAGATGCCATTTCAAATGCCCCAAATTTAGGACCAACATAAGTTAAACAGTATCTGAAGATTATGCCCAGTGCAAGGTCTGGCCACTTAAATATTTCTTCTTCTTTTTTTTTTTTTTTTTTTTTTTTTTTTTTTTTTTTTTATTTATTGCATGGTCTAGAAGAATTAACAACATCCTTATATTACTGATGACCCAGGATACATGCACACTCCCCTTTGTAGGTATTCAAGTTACAAATCTAAGAAGGAACTAAAAAAGTTCTGTCTTAAAGTAATCTGGTTCCATTACTGCACACAACTTGCTGCCAGTTTATGATTTTCCCTGAAAACTGATCAGGCTGTTCCTGTCAAAACAATGTTTCACATACAACCTGCAAGCAAATTTTAGGAAGAAAGAAGGAAAAATTAAGAGCTTCATTTGCAGAGACATTTTAAGTCTTGAAGCAGCAATTCTGTGCATTGTCTCCCACCTGGCCAATGTTGAAACATGAAAAGTGATGTGCCTAAAATATTACAGAACCCAAAGTGCTTGATCATCACTTTTTTTAGGGTTAAATATTGGCTCAAATTCAAAATGGAAGCAGTATGTCAGCTATTGCTGTGTTTTTACACTGCATTTTTCAGAGAAAAACTTTCTACTTTGGAGAAAGCCAACACCTGCAGCTTCACTTATGAACTTGCTCAGCTCCTTTCATCCTACAGATACAAAATACCCAAGATTCCTGTGTTCAGAGAAGTCTGTAAGGAAGGGGACACCTCCCCCCCCATAATGCAATCCAGACATCTCAGTAAAAAAAACCAAACATGGTCCATTATAATTTAAGGTCTATGAACACTTTATACTGATAAATATTCTGCACTTAATTGGATCATTTTGATAAACATGACAGTGGACACAAGTAGCAATTTCCTTCAGCATAAAATCAGTTGTTGAAACTCAGAAAAACTGATTTATATATGTGCAAGATAGAGAAAACAACCCTCAAATTTAACTACTTATTGAACAAAAAGGGGTGAAAAATCCATTTCCACTGCAGTGTTATGCTTCTGCTTTGGCATTATGTATACTAATCATGGTCTGAAGATGGAGAATTTCTCTGCAATATTTCCCCACTTAAGAGAAAGAAGCCTCTGGGAAATCTATTCAGCAGAATTACTGGACTTGCTTCATAAAAATAAGATATTTCATTGATCCTCATGGACATCCTCCTTCCTTTTAAAGTCCATGTGACAGAGAGGCATAAGGATTGAAAAACTGAAGCCTAGATGTAGCTGAAAAACAGACTAGAAGGCTTGATTAACTTTTCCATCAAGTTACCCTGGTTTATTGCATTGCAGCCCTGGAGAATTTGATTAGCAATTTCTCCTCTTTATTCATCCTCACGTCATCTGGATTTCAAGCCTCTGATCCATATCTGCAAACATGCTAATACAGATCCCAGTTAGGTCTTGTCACTACCCACTCCTGTCATACTAGAATTTACGTGTCAGAAACTCCACTTTATTTGTGGTTTAACTAGTGCAAGTTTCCTACATCTCCCTGGGCAGAAATAAGGGAAGCCTGGGGCAAACCTGGATTGAAGTCAAAGCAAGGTGCCTGAAGCAAGTCTATTTTTTTGGTGGTGTTTACACAAAATGATATATTACTTCTGAAAAAAAAATGGAAGATTTAAAAGTGAATTAATGACTTTGCTTTGACATCCATCCTGTCTTTAGGCTCATGCAGTGCACGTGGGCACAGCCAGGTGTTTGAAACATGCCAAAGTGTTCTTCCAAGCAGCAAGGAAGATCTGGAGATCAGTTCCCTGAGCAGATATTGTGATGGAGCTAGTGATGCCAGTTTAAAGCATAAAAACAGCTCCACCAGTTTGGAGCTTGGAAGCGCTACAGCAGGAAAAAGGGAGGTTTGGAAAGCCTGTGGGGCACCCAGATGAAGAAAACTCCAGTAGGGACTATGAGCAGAGTGGTTTTACAGGTGCCTGGCTGCAGGGAACATTTGCTTTGCAAAGCTCAAGAAATCATCCAGAAAAGGTGGATTGGGGTTACACCCCCTGCACAGACGTGGAGAGCTGCAGCATCTGCTTATGGGAGAGAGGAGCTGGAGGGCTCGGTGCACAAGCAAGTTCTATGCCAGCAGATGGCACCGGGAAACCATAAATCCATCTGTGGGATGCAGGACCACAGCTAGTCCGGCTGCCTCCAGCTCTGCAGCAATCCTTCACTCATCGAGGCAGCACAGCGTTAGATAAATACACTGATAAGTGTAATAATTCTGCACTCACTCATGCACAGGGTTTTCTGCTGCAACATAGAAATGCTTCAACTCCATTTCTTTACATCCTGCCCTTGCTGTGGGAAGGCTGATAATAGCTGTCTACAGAGAGGGAAGAAAGGAAGCAGAAATTTGGTGGGCTGCCTCCTGATACATAGAAAAAGTCGCATGGCAAGGGCAAATATTCTCCCCAGCCAACCAAGCCCTCTACTTACTTGTCTCAGCTGCAGGAAACAAGATGTGAATTTTGTCTCAGCATAACTGCATATATAGGCAGGGGGAGAGACTTGTAAATACTGTGGTTGCATTTTAATTCAATTGTTTTTCCTTATTTGCACTGTATTTACTCACTCTGTCATGAAAATTCCCCTCACGACTATCATGTCACAGAGCACCTGAAATTCAGCTCACGTTTCCACAACCTTCTCAGAAAAATGACTCCTGTTACTGACAAAAGGTGGGAGGGAATGGCTTTGCTAAGTACGACAAATATTTTGTTTCCAACTGTCCTCCCACAGCAGGAGGTCACCATAGTTTGGCCAGCAAATTCCCTAAACCTGTTCCCAGCAATTGCTTCAGAGTTTGGGATACAGGAAAATGCTGCCTTGGTGACAGCAAGGGGAAACACAGGGGAACAGAAGAGAGCAGCTGTGATTGCAGGGCTAAGCCTTGGCCAAGAGAAGTTGCATTTACAATATCGCTGAATTTCTGTATTTTGTCCATTCCAGGTACTACTTTGTGTCCTTCACCTCCAAATCTTATAAAGTTTCCTCCAAATCTTCTAAGGTCTTTTTTTCATGTTACTATTTCCTTCTATAGATTATTCAGAGGGCTTCCAGTTTTAAGAACAGCAATATTTACATTTGCTGCTGCATACCTCCTTCCAGAGCCATGTCTTGGGGCTTTTAGGAGTATGCCTGAGCAAACATGACTCTTTATATAGACTTCAAGAAGAGGTAACTCGAGTAAACACTGTGCGACTTAAAACCTTGAAAGCTAATATTTGGCAGTCTCTTGTGTTCACAGCTTTGGAAAGGCTCGCCTCTGGAAATAAAGCAAGAATATCTTCTCCTTGGAAAAAAAAAAAAAAAGAAAAAAGTCAGAGTGGCAAATCCACACCCACTACTAACACTGGAATTCCTGACTTCATACATTATCCTATGCTGGGAACAGCCATAACCAAATGCTAGTTTTATAGAGCCAGGTTTTACAGATGCAGACCCCCAGGACAAGACTTTCAAGAGGAGTCTTTGTACCTGGCTGATCTGTATGGGCAAGTTGCCCCACAGATTGTGAAAAAATTGAATCTCAGCACAGCAAAAGCAGGAGGACTGGAGGCAGCCAGGGACTGATAAAAAAACCAAAACACAAAAACCTGAGCACTCGATTTGGTGGAAAAGTAGCTGTAAATATATTGTGGGCCGTAAAGAGTGCCCCAGCCCAACACCCTTGCTCCCAATAAGTTAGCACAGGTCTCTCACAGCTTTAGCAGATGTTCTATGAAATGCTGCATCTGTAAAGGTGGCCCTGACCTTTTTTTGCAAACTCATATGATTTCATTGCTCTTCCTGTTAGCTCACTACTGCAACACAGCTGTCAATTCTCTGTGCTAGTGATAATGAGGGAGAAACAACAGCAAATAGGTCCCATCACCTAAGAAGTGCTCAAATGTTACTTTCATCTTCCAGACAAAGTAATCCAAAGATCAGCATCATCATCCCATGTTTCAACATGAAGACTAAGGCACAGAAAGGGGGATGGGCTCTGCCCAGCAACAACAATTTGATTAGCAGATCTTTCCAGCTTACCTTAGCTGTGCATTTGCTTGGCCTCAGTAACTTTCAGAAGCAGCAAAGCCCAGTTACCTTTCTTCTGTCACTGCTTCCAAAGTCCTCAGCAGAAAGATACACAAAGATAGTTTTCCTGGGAGGATACTAGAAATAACACAGTAATCACAATTCTCTTGAGCTATCTGGCTCAATGTAGAAACCAAAGGGGTCAATTTGCAAAACAGCTGCACTCAGCTCCATAGAGGTCTTGGGGATTAATTTCTCACACATGCTGGAACGGATATTTATCTGTGTTTTTTCTGCTTTTCAATGTACTTTGAGCACAGTTCCAGCTTTCCCAGTGTCTGTTTAGGAATTGCTCTCAGGTTGCAAGTGGTCCTTTGCTACAGCAAATGGCTCTTCCACAGGGACACTGTCTGTGGGCTACCAAAGCCAGGACAACAGAGCACACTCCTGAGACCTATACCAGGGCAACACAAACTACTGCAAATGTCATATCTTTGACAGGCTTTCCCGGGGACCTTCACAGATCTTTTGGAAGCTATTTTGCTGCAAGAGCCTCATTAGAAGAAGTAAGCAAGAGCTCTGCACTCCCATGTCCTTGCAACCCCCTCTGGCCACATTATAGCAATGATAAGTCTTAATTTTCTTCATTGATTCTTTGACAGGAAGAGATGAAGAGATGATCATATTGAAGCACTGCTAAAAATCCCATGTTTTGGTAGTTTTTTACAGCACTGGCTTTCATTCCCCAGAGCCACCAGCTTTTGAAAGTGAGAAGTGATCTCTGACATCACAAACAACCCCACATAATTTTTATTTGGGCACTGGAGATAATGGGAGCATAACCTTACTCATGAGCAGAGGTTTTAATCCTTTCCAACATGCAATAAGAAAGCACCAGCAGCAATGAGAAAAATTTCTATGCATGCAGGTATTTGGTTAAGAACAAAAAGGTCCTGGCATCTATCCAGGCCAAATTGCTCTCTCCTTTGATGTTGGATTCCATCTACCTCATGCAATGGCCCACTGGTTTGGTTGTCAGCAAGAACTGGACCTGAGGCACATACCTTTGGAGGTAGATGACTAATCCAATTAAGTGGAAGCAACAAAAAGTTGAGATCTCTCTTGTATTCTGGACATGAGATGTAGAGAGGCATAAACAAGGGAATTTTATTTACCAAAAGAAGCTAATTCAAGAGCCTAATTTGGGAAACTTGCCACATACGATCATGGAAGTGATTTTACTAGTATAATTAATAACTTTCCTCCAGCTTATCTCCACATGTTTTCATGGTAGCTGGTATCACTGCTTTGATTTTACAGGAAATCAAAGACAGATGAAATATCTTCTCCAAGTTTCTTCTTCCTTCCAGGCCAGTAGCAGAGCCTGGAACAAAACATGGATCTCAAGTAATGCGTGTGAGTTTAGATCCTGCCAGGCTCACCTTCTAATCCACTTTGAAGTTTGTGTTCAGACAAGCTCTTCAGAAGGTGCAAAATAAACCCAAAGAGTTTCTAGATTACATCACTTATCCACACCTGTTCCCATGCAATTCCTTTTTTGCAGACCAATTTGGTATCCTTTTCTTTTCCTATCTTTCTTTCTGCAATTACTGCAAAGCCACCCACAGCTTCTGTGTGTTCGTGGGCTTGGGTAGATGCTTCATTAAAAGACTTATCAAACTTAAAGTGAAGCATCACCACAGGAAAAATAGAACTTCACATCAGATAAAGAAACAGCGACACAAGGCCTGAGTAGGAGTCCCTTTCAATAGGGACTTTTAATAAGTAACACAAGTTCACATAAATCCATCAACATTTTTATGCCCACACACTTCTGATTCTGCCAGGGGAATCCACAGCCATCACTGCAAATATTAGCCTTTAACAATGCACTCCAAAGGATGGGAAGATAAGCAGCAACCACAACCATCTGCTAACACACACAGGTAATCTGAGAACTAAACTGCCAGCTGCACCTGCAAAACAAATTTTACATTTTCCCCATGACCTATATTTTCACATAAAACCTAGAGATTTTGGGAGGATTCTTGCAGGGTGTTTCCGCAAAAATTCTGTAACTGGTTATTCAGTCAGCCCTGGCCATAGTCCTGCCTTTGCTGTTCAGAGTTTATGCCCATGTAGAAGAGCTGCACACAGGGAAAATTTGAATTTCACATTTTGGTCTCTGGGACAAAAGATTCCCAGGAGGAATATCATAAGATTTTCACAGCACCAGCCTTTCTCTCAATATTTATAACAGAAAAACTAAGCAGAGGGTTGAGAATAGGAGATGAATTTTCAGTGGCCTTGTCCTATACTTAAACTTCCAAATACAGTCACATTATTTGCCTCAAAACAATTAAAATTTAAGACTTAATTTGAGCAAAGGATTTTCTATGCTTTTATCTTGCTTTGACTCAGAATTTCTGGGGTCTAAAAAATCATCCCTTTATAGAAACTCTTCTAGAATGTAGGGAATATTTGACATTTCTGCACGGGTGTTCAAATGCAAGCTCATAGAGCAGCTACCACTACATGAGAGCACAGAGCTTCTTGGGCACCTGACTTTTCAGAAGTGTCCAAAATTCCCTGAAAAATTATACTGGAATCCCCCTTGTCATATCTCTGAGCTCACCCTTCACTCTTAAAATCCATACTCTCCAGGAATCCCAGCTCCCTGAGAATGACTTGGCTTCTGGGATGGGATTACCCTGTTTGACCAAAATAGTTAGTTACCCTTTTGCTCAGTCTATTTTGGGGATATTGCTCATTAAGGAATTTGCTTAGAGAGATGGGAAAGAATTTCCCTTTTCTTTGTTTTTAAATGGATCAAACACAACATAACCCCAAGCTCTTTTCTGTGGCTAAAACCAGCTAGCACAGGTAGCCAAGGTGTGCTGGCAGGCAGCAGATCACCACTCAGTAAACACACATTACTCACCTCACAGCAGCACAACTCTTCACTTCAACTTTCAAGCATTAATTAATGGCAACAGGATGAAAAATGTGATCTATGATCCTTCTATAAGCTGTCAAGTGTTTGCAGAGGGGAAAAAGGGAAGTTCTGACAGAGCTGGGCAAAGGCAGCTCCAACTCCACACCCAAATTTCTACTCTGCCTCCCAAAAATCTGCTTTTATTTCACTTTTATCATCACCATGTGTTTACGCCAAAAAAGCCTAGGTGGTAAGCAAAGGTCAGAGACAGTGATGTATTTTAGCAATAGGAAAGGGCCCCAAAACTATCAGATCTGACTGATCCCTTCCTTCAGATGGGGCAACCCAGTGCTTTATTTCTCCCCCCTGCACAGCCCAAAGGAGGAAAGTCGTTGAAAATTCAAGAGAGGAGGCAAAAGCAGTTCTGGCTTTGCCTTTCTCACAAACAGCTGTGCCAGTGCATCAGTGCCTGCTCCAATTCTCAGCAGACATGGGTTTGCAGCAGCCAGCAAATGTGCTCCATGCTGGCACTTCATTGGCAGCCTCACCAGGACTCGCAGCCCAAAGGCTGGAACAAGCCATCCCAATCAAACCACTGTCACCCCTAGAGAGATTTCTTTCTCTGAGTGAAGAAAACAGGCTCCAATTCCACTGGCAGCAAAGCTGGCATCTTTGCCGTGAATAAGCAGCCAGCCTTTTTCCCTGCAGGTGCCAGCCTTGCCCCCTCATAATCAAAATTCAGCTCTGCTTTTTTTTTAAATCCCTTGTTCTGTCATCACAACTCACTGCCAGTAGCACTTTGCTTCATCCCATTTTATGGGTCACATGTGCAGCATTGTCTTGTTCAAATTATGAAGGCACAAACACCACCTGCCACTGGCTTGTGGGCTGTTACTCTGCCTTTTCTTTGTTCAGGTAATCCATGCTGCCATTTTTTAAACATCAAACTCCATGATTTCTGGTTGTTTTACCCAAAGCTCCATATTCTGAAATCTTGTGGTTCTTAGAACCCTGGCTTTGATTTAAAATAAGAGTAGAATCAGCATGTTACAGAAGTTACTTATGGTAACATCAGTGACCCATGCTAAAAACAAAAACCAGTAAAGGGAAAGCAAGACAAAAGGGACAGGGAGAAAAACCAGCATCACCAGAAGGTTATATATCTCCAGTCCAGACTACATGGGCAAAAATAAAATCCCATATACAAGGTACTTTGGGCTAAGCTTCATTCCGAGTGAAGATTTCAAACCCTGCAAGGGGTACATTTCCCTCTTACATTTGTATCAGCACAACTCCTCTCATGGCTGGAACAGTATCACATAGCTAAGGCCACAGAATCAGGACCTACAGGAGAAATAAATAGTATTTAACTTTTCACGATTCCTTTTTTTAGCTCTGCCTGGATTTCCTAAGGCATTTATCTGGGATCAGTGCAATATGTCCATATTTCCAGAAATGTGCATTGGCCACCCAATAAGTGCATTTTCTTCAAGGAAGTGTTAATACTTTGCCAGAAGTATACTCAGCTAGAGAGTTTGGGGCCCAAACACTTTCCTGTAGAAGTGTCTCCTCTCCCACTCCCTGCATGCACATCACTAAGTATGCCTGCAGTATTTTCAGACACCTTTACAGGAACCAATCTGCCAGCTGAGCACATTTCCAAAAAGGAACAGAGACACATTTACCCAAGCAAAAGAAATATTTGAAAATTCAAATGATTAAATACAGCCTGCTGTTCATTTTACCTCTGTGGTCTCCACTAAGTACCATAAATCCTGGTTTCCCTTCGAGACAAATTGTCACATTATAGCCCTGCTTTACAGGCATACACACATTCCTTGCTATAAAGAGAAGGAGAGAAATCCATGCCAGATTAGGACATATGGAATCTCTGTTTATGGATAAATCATTTTTAAAACCTCTTTCTCTCTCTCCGTGAGTCATATGTGAATTGCTTAAAGTGTCCTGTCAACAATAGTTTATTTACATATAGAACTAATTAGCATTATTATGGCAGATTGGAGAAGCAAGATTATAGCTGGGAGACATCATCAAATGAGTGATGCCATTTTAGGAAGGTTGGGGAACAGAGGTTTGCAAATCTCTAGCCCAGAACTACATAAATTGGCCACCTTCCAAGGATGTCAAGATGAAACTCATTTTTAACATATCTTCCATTACCAATAATATTACTTCACAATTAAGAGTCTGAGTCCTAATTCGTATTAGCTTGATGTTTGCAATATGCATTTCAGAGTAGAGCCTGGTCAGCTTCTTTTTCTTGCAGTCCACTTTCTCAGTTTCCTATGTTAGGACCACAAAGTTAAGTTTAGATTTCCAGTACTGCATATCTAATAATAATTTTGAAAAGTTTTAAATGCCCTAAAACATTTATATTTCCTATTTGAAGATTATTTAAAGTCAGCAACTAAATTTTAAACTAAATTAAATTTAGACAGCCTCTTTAAGTTACTGAGCTTAGTACATTCAGCTACTCTGAGACTTGCATAGACCTTTCATCATTAATAAGTGGAACAAGATAATTACATGCTCCAGTAGCTCATAGGGGTCTAGAAGTTATCACCACATAACCTGCTTTATAATGGAGGAAGAAATCATCTCTGCTAAAGCTGGGGGTATAATTCAAAGACATTTCCACAAATATATAAACACTGTGAAATGAATTCATGTGATGTGCAGGCATTTCATTTCAGAGCTGCTAATGTGTTTGGCCATTAAATTTGTCAGGAATGTTCACTCTGATTTGCTCCATTTACCTTAGGAGGATGTTCAACAGCAAAACAGTCAAAACTGCAAAATTAGACTGTGCAAAAGAAGGGCATCTTAGACAAGCATTGCTAAATTTGCTCTAAATGGTCCATGCACAGATGTGTTCCCACCTAGAATAGTCAATAACAAGGCCCAGAAGCTACTTTGAATTATGGAGGGGATCCTCAGCTCCCCAACACTCGATCAATAGAGATGCCTCCTCCTTTCCTCCATAGAAGGAAATCCCTTCTTACATACATACTTCTTTTTGACAGAATTACTCCCCAAGCAGCCACCCTGCTCCTGACTTACTGCCTACCTTCTGGGGCTGGACCTCCACAGCTGCTGCAACAAAGGACATTAGCACTCAGAAGGCTCTGGAAAAGCTGTCAAATTCTTTGGATTTTAGTTAACAAATACTCTCAGACAGGTTCCAAATTTCCACGAGATTATTTCCATAAATTTCTGACTGTAACAAGCAAGTTTTCCTTGCAGAGCTTCACAAAGCCCCCTTCACAGGTAAAATGCCTCCAGAGAGACTGGACCTGGAAGGAGCCCTTTTGCTGGGAGACAGCCCACTGCTCCCTACAAGAGGTAAAACATTGATGCCTCAAGCCTTCCACATCCCTTGGGATGGACAAAACCACCTAAAAGACACGTGAGCTCCTGAACTGCTGCAGATGTCAGCACATCTGGGACAGTCACGACATAACACGCTCACTTTGCTTTCTGTCACCCTTTAATCCCCCATGGCTTTTGCACACCCCCTGGCACACCTGGCTAGGTGGGTTTGCGGGGGGACCTGCCCCATTCCCACATGCCCAGCCTGTGCAGGCAGGTCCACACCGCTGACTTGGGAGCATCACTGAACCCTGGCACCGGATCAGGGGCTGGAAAGCAGAAAGTGTGGCCAAGCTTATGAACAAGCAGGCGGAAACTTGCACAGCCTTGGGCGTCTAGAAATGGTCTGAAGAGGTATTAGATAAGCACAGAGTATTTTTGCCATCTGAACAACTTGTCTGTTTCTGTTTGGTGCAGCCATTTACAGTTTGGGGTGTTTTGTTTGGTGGTTTGAGGGGTTTTTTGCCAGTACGTTCCTAATATTTCCCCTTGTCTCAATTTTTCTGGTTTCTGACCATTTTTGATGGCTAACAACAGCTGAGCAATTAAAAGATTCGGACCTGGAGCAGTTACATTTCTCAGAAGCTAAAAGAGGAAGTTTTATTCTTGCTGAGAACTGAATTTGATAGAAGTGAGGGACAGAGCCCATTCCAGCACCACAAGCTTTTCTGTGGGCATTACATGACTACACAGTTTTTACCTCAGTGAAAGAGGACTGACACCCAAGCCCTGGGCTGGAGGCAAGAGGAACAAATAGTGGCAAAAGCACTGCCAGTTCTTGCTCACCAGCTTTGAGATCTAGCAAGTGATCCTGCACTGGGGACAGGAATGGGTGGGAGGAAAATGGAAACAAATACTGGGAACCTCAAGAAAGTGTTTCCTAAGTGAGCCTTGGCAAAGCCTGCTAGGTGAGATAAGCATTTGCACACAAGCTAACAGACACAGATGATCTTAAGGTACTTCCTTCCCAGTTACACCCCATGGATCCATTTGGGATGGCAACTCCCTCCCAAAAGGAGATGCCAACATGGCTCAGCAGTCAGAGGATCTGCCCTGCAGGTATAAGGCAGATGTGCTGTGCTGGGCTTGCAGTAAGGACCACTCCTGTTTGCCTTTCACACTCCCCAAGCTGATACTTGAAATTTCAGCTTCCACTTACTCCTATCTTCAAAGAGATATCTTTCTTCCTTTCCTCTTGGCATTTTGATCTCTAAACACTTGAATAAGTAGCATTTTGATTATGTTATGATGGGGGCAGCAGGGATATTCTCCTGTCACTACAGCACATGCCCTTAGTACACAAGAGGCTCTCAGCGAGTCAGGTTTCACTCCTGACATTGGTTTTTCTGTGTGAACCATTTATTTTGCTGAGTTGGCATTTATACACCCTCTCCCTTTCACCATTTGAAATCTGAGACAAATATAAGCTTGAAGTCCTGACTTTTTTTTTTCCCCACCAGAAAGCTAAGCTGGTGTTTACATATGGCCACCCAAATTCCAGACCAAGCTGTTGAAACCTGGTTTCCCTGTTCATAAAGCGTGTAAGGTCTGGCTGGTGCTGGTTCCCACATTCCTGATCCAGGCAAGCCGGATTAAAGTTCCTCACTCATAGCCTGCACCTCTCCTCCATGCATCTAAACTTACAGGGATGAATCAACACAAAGGAAAGCCTGGACAAGTGCAAACTAATTTTTCCACAAATTGAAGTGCAGGATAGTCTCCCCTCCCTGGCTTCTCTCACCATCATCCAGCTGTGCCCATAAACCAGAGTCTGACGAACCAATGCAGGAGTTGAAGGCAGCTATTAAATCTGCTCCCTGGAGCTTTAACACTTGGAGCAATTTGTAGTGGAATTATTCTCCCAGCTCAGCTTGCAGCCTACTTCCACAAAGGGTTCAGTGCTGGGGTCAAGCAACCTGCTATCTGCAAATCCTTCCTCTCCACGAGGAGAGGCTCAGAGGGGCACACATCCCCTTACTGGCATTTCAGCTGGTGAGTGAGGGCCAAGTTCAGCCTCTTCTCCTTCTTGAAACACATTATTGTTAGTGTTAGCTAATTTGCAAGATATGCCAGCTCTCTGGCAGGCAGTTCCAGGCAGTGTTGTTTGTTTAGGATAGGATTGGGCTCTATGAATCCAAATTAGACATTGGGGTTTTTTATATCTACCTCAGCCAGGAATGTTTGAAGGTGTACTGGGCTTGAGGAGGCAGGGAAACAGTAAAACAGGCCACAAGCCTGGAGCTTTATAAAGGTCTGCGCGCTTTTCTTTTTTAGTTATTACCTTGCCTCCTATTTGGATTCTTTGGGAAACCAGAAACCAAAGTGTATTTGTGTATCAAATTCTCCTTATCGCCGCAGAACAGAGGCACTGATTTGTTTTTCAGCAGTGGACTACAGAAACCAGATTGTTTGTTGTTTTGGTTTTCTTGTTCATGTTTTTTTCTCCCTCTCCTCTGGAGGGCCCTCAAACACTTTAATGGTGAGCACTGGAAAATTGAAAAGAGGAGTCCATCAGTACTCCAGCCCTTGCTTCATTGCCACCACTGTTCCAGAGGAAACTCAGACCCTCAAGTCTCAGCAATGATCAGAGAATGATCTGCCTAGTTCCTCAGCAAGAGCATCAAGCTGTTCAAGAGACCTAGACCCACATCTTATCCCACTTCCACAGCTTTCAGATGTTCACATTCAGATACCTACACCAAGCATCCCAACAGCTTGATCTCAGTACATGGAATCTCACAAAAAGCCCAGGCAGCTGAAGAGCTATTGCTGTTTCTCTCATCCCAGTATTGCCAAGGAAGGGGAATAAGATGGAACTTAGTGGAAATGAGCTGGAGCACCTGTTGCTCCACCCCCTGCAAAGTAGCCAACCTAGGAAGTCTCCATCAGCCAAAAAACATAGACCAGGCTTCAGCTCAAGGACTAGATAGCAGCTCTATCATAGCTATGGAAGATAAACATGATATTTAAGCCTCAAAATTACTCACCCTTAATAAAATAGCCATTCTCAGCTCCTTCAGAGAGAAGCTGCCCTTGGGATGGAGCAGGACACTGAAAGGCCCAGCCCAGGAGCCTTCCAAGCCTTCGTCCAAGGAGCACAGCCTACAGACTGCCTCCCACAGGCAAATCAAACCTCCTTTTTGTCACAGTCCTTATAGGCTAATCCCTCTGGCTAACTCTGCCTCCCAGCTGCTTGATTGCAAATAAACTGGTGCTCTTCAGCCCTTCCCAGTCTGGTGCCATGGGGGTGGGAGTCACCAGTAGATCTCTCCTGCCCACAGGTGGGCAGGTTCAATCACTCTCTGTTAGCACCATGTGTGTCTCTCCCTGCATATCAGCAAAATACTTTAATCAATTAATGGATGTAAATTCCATCTTGGCTAATTTAACGTCAGCCTTTTTGCATCCACATCATTCCCAGACTTGTGCCAAGGCAGTAAAAACACACCTACATGGGCTTCTTTCACAGTCCACAGCATCACTGTAGATATTCCTGTTAACTTAAGGAAATCTCTTTACAAGAAAACTCTGTGGAATTGTTACAAAGAGCTTTGTTCACCAAAAGTAGGAGCGTTAAATGTAAAGCACTGGCCAGTCTCTGAACAGTCCAATGCTGTACCTTGAAGAAGTGAAGCAGAAACCCACCTAAACCTGGAGCTAGCACTCACAAGAGAAAACTGCCCTGAAATCACCCTCTGGGATCTGCCTGTTGAGACAGGGTGAAGGTTTTGTTCATAATAAACTTGCATTTATTTGGAAATAAATGACAAATGGGTTCATTTGTCTTTTATTCTCCTGTTAACGCTTGAACCTGGGGATTATTAATCCCTGCAGTGCCTAAGGCTTGCAGATGAAGTGACCTCTTCATCTGGACGGGATTTCCTTCATTTGGGGAATACCTTTCATCAGCCCATTCAGCCTTTTCACCTGTACCTTTGACCGCATACTTCGTTTTCAAGTAAGTTTGAAGAATTTGCCAATTTAGCTCCATAACTGTGATTTAGCTACAAAGCTCTGGGGCAGTGAGAGCTCCTGTGAATGGTGCTTGACAAAAAATATCCACAATAGCATAATTAATTCCATAAGGGTGAGCTGGAGCACAAGCAAAGCATAAAGAGACAGTCTGAGCTGTCGTTATTTTTGCATTAGCCATTTCTAGCCACCTCTAGCTATTTATCTGATGTCTCTGTTTACCCTCCTCCCTCAGAGTCTGTCAAAGAGGAAATGACTGTCAGGATGAAAAAAAAAACCAAACAACAAACCCCAACCTCATAAAAGTACGAAAACATGATTTTATCATTTTGTACATTATCAGTGATATTTGTTATGGATTTGGACTTTTCATTCCATTTTTATAAAATATAGATATTTTAGCTGTCAGCCCACACATCTGGAAGAAGGGCAGGGAATGAAGATTCTCTGGGTTGTAAATAATGTGAATATCAAAAGTTCAAGTAAATATGGACACTTTGGAGAAAGAAATAATGGTGAATACAAATTCCAGGATCCTGTCAACAAGAACATATTCAAAGAATCCAAGTTCATACTTTCCTCTGTGTTACCTCTACAGCAGATGTCATTATGTGTATTTTTCCATTTCATTTCCTATACTTCTCTCTTTTTGCTACCTACTCCAGCTGTTCATTTTCTCTCTCCCCTCCTGCCTCTAGTTTGTGTTTATAATTAATTTCTTCTGTAGTAGATTGTAATAAAAGGAAAAGGAGACTGCTTTCAAATATTTGACCCTTTATAGCAAATATCACATACCAGCAGAACAATTAATATGCTTAATCCTAAAATTTCTGTTTCCGTGTTTAAATCAAAAGGCTAAGACATTGATTGGTCCCACTTTTAATAATGAATTCACAGCTTTATTCTCCAGTGAGGAGCAATATATTTCCATAATCAGACTGAGGACAGAAGGCTGTTCCTTGGAAAGGACTATATTTGTTTCCCTTCTTTCCTGGCCATTAACCCCAAAGTGCAGCCATTTCATCTAAATTGTTGCTGTGTTTCTTATGGATTTTTCACCATGTGCTACTTATCCCCAGCCTGAGGTCTTTGCAAGGATCTGGAGACATGTAGCACCCAGTAAGTGATGTGTCTCTACTCAGCCCAGTTTCACACCAGCATTTCTCCAGTACTGGACCTCCAATGCTTCTACACCTGATTTATCCTACAGGCAGCAGGAGGAAAAGTAGGTCTGCAGCTTGAGGTACAGCAGAGAAAGGAGTGAGAGGAATGAATAAGCTCAAGAAACGTGCTGAATTATCCAAAATGTTGCAGATAATGATTTAGACCTTACTGAAGTGAAATACTAATTTCTCAGTGTTTTCATTCTTTCTTACAGATTGTCTTAACCTTGGACACAGACAGAAGGATCTCCTTCCTTCACTGCAGTTTCTCTACTGTTAGAGAAGGCTGAAGAAACCCATGAATACTCTCTGTTAGAGTAATCTGAAATGGACAAGACAATTATAATGGTTCTGCTTTAATATGTGTGGCTGCCTAGTAAGAGGTTTGCTCTACCCAGAAAATACAATCACACTGGCATTTTCTTTTCTTGTCCCAAGGACAGGGTTAAGATGTTGGACTACATGGCTTCCAGCACAACTCCAGAAAAGACACACCTGTCAAAAAGGGGCACATATTGCAATAAATGTTAATGTTTATTTTGTTTGGGGAAGGACATTGTGGATTTTTTTTCCCACAATGCAAATAAATGACAAGCACCAAGATCTGCTTTGTTTCCTTCTATTTTCAGTCCTCAGGTTTGGGGTTTTTTTCTGTTGGGAAGGCAAAGTGCACACACATAAAAACCCTGGAGAAAAAAATGGAAAATATACATTGAGAAAACTTTAAAAATTACACCTGCAATGAGTCTTTTTTCTGAAGTTCAATTTTGATTTTCATGGGGCTTTTTCACCTGGAATATGAAAATATATGAGGACAGTAAGTTAAAAATGTTTGGACTGTAATAGAATATTGACCTATTTTACCTGTGAGAGAGGGGAGGAATAAATCTAGGAATAAATCCAGCTCACAGCACATCCTGTTGCAGTCAGCTCTTTTCCTGCAGCAAAGAGGTGGAAACAGTGGCCATCATTATCATCATCACCATTATTATGATACATAGAAATGTTGATCGTAATTATAGTGCATGCCAGAGAGAGCTGTGAAGTGCATTTTATTTCTCACAAAATATTCTAGAGGTGCAAATTAGAGAAAAATAGCATTAAGTTTCTTTTGTCTGTGTATTTCCATGCTGATTTTAGACATTTTGGAATGTAAGTCTTAGAGAAAAATCATCAGAAATAGCAAGATAAGTTTGTGACATAAAAATATATTTTTTCTAAGGAAGTTGCTTAGAGGAATGCCTTTCCTGCTTGATCCATAGGATGTTCTAAGTGCTCCAGAAGGGCTCGGGACTAGAGGTGTGCTGTGCAAGGATTTGTGTTGTAAGAGACAAACATTTAACCAAGACAAAGTTATTCTTAAATGAGCACAAACATCTGTTAATTGTTTTCTGTGATATAAGCGTAATGGATGTATTAGCAACACCAGATCCAATAAAGGAGAAGAGATAAGCTCCTCTTGTTGATAACAGCCTGATTCATGCACACAGAGGATACAGAGGAACAACAGGTGAACTAAATAGTGTGTAATGGAGGGCATTTAGGGAAGGATATGACTGAGGGAAAGATGTAAATTACTGAGAATAGAAATGGAGACAAAGTGATGTTAACTTGCTGCTTGCAAAGAGCTGGCATCAGAAATTATCCTCCTTAACCACCATATCAAATCAGGAGCACATTCTTTGCATATATTCATATATTCATCTATGCCATGATAGGTCTTTTTTACATGAGGAGAGAGAAAACTGATACAAAATGAGTCTGGAAACAAAGACACTTCCATGATCTGGTAGTACTCTGAGAGAAGAGGAACCAAGAATCCAGGATTTTTTAATGAGTAGGGTTTACAAGGACAGAATTGCTCAAAATGCTGCCTGAGAAGAGGTGCTCTACTGAGCTTGGGTTAAGATGTGTGAGTGCCCAAGTTCCTCCTTAATTTGGCTCTCTAGAATCAACAGTAATGGCTTGTGACATGGAGACACTAAGATCTAAATGTATGACTCATAATGCTTTGATGTGCCCAGTTAGCACGTCTGTTGCAGCAAATACCTCGGCTGCTTTTCCACTTTGTATTGTGAGCAAATAATCTTTTCTTTCCCCCCTTCTTGAAGCCGTTTCCCAGATTTACTTGGCATTCTTTTTCCTGTGATGAAACTTTGAGTTCGAACCTGCAGAAGTTCACACATCTTATCTTGGACTTTCCATCCAGTGTCATCACATTTGGCATTTTCTTCTACACTGGAGTGTTTGCAATGATTGAATGAACTTACCCTGAGTCAGGTTTGATTTCATGTCAGCAAAAAGTCCATGAACCAAACTTCCTTCTTCTTCTCCTCCACTTCTTTCTTAGTCCCATCTGACAAAACCAAGGACCCTTGGGCTATATTTCCTATTTATTTCACTGTCTGAAGCTAATTCGAACAGATGCACTGAGAATGACAAAAGTTAAACAGCCTGAAAAATAGGTTTCCAACCCCTGAGGCAAATGTTTTAAACTATTCTCATTTTAATTTTTTTTTTCCTCTATCAAAGCAGCCTGAGAAAACCCTGCTGCTGAGCTAATGGCTAGTTTGGAAATTGCTGCATTCTCGTTTTACTCTTTAACCAGGTTTAAAGTGAAGGCTTTGTGTTTCAGATACAACAAAACAACTACAGTAAGAAGTAATTGTACATCACTGTTGGATATTACCAGTCAAAGAAGGTGAAACCATTTGTGAAATGCTTCTATTTTCCAGGGCTGATGTACATTGTAAGCTATTTTATTCCTTCATTACTGCTCTCCTTGAAGCTCACTCATGCAGTTCAGGCAATACACAAGCAGTGGGAAGTCTGATCCTGCTGCCTTCTTGAAGATCTCATGGTACTTTCTAAAGAGGTCCATCAAAAGTCAAATTCTTCCTCTCTGTTCAGTTCTTCTTTCCTGATTTTGCTTCTTTGTCTACAACACAGATCTCATTTGCTTCTGTGCTGGGGTTAACCAAAAGTGCTTCATCCCTGAGACAGTTGCATTATAGCAAGGGACCTCTTTGTTCCTATGAAAATCATCAGAAAAAGGAGAAAAGGTAAAATAGCTTTGAACATGGATTATGCCATTGAAAGTAAACTATAACTTCATCATAAGCTGGAAAAATAATTAACAGAAATTAAGAACACATAATTCTTTATACTAAAATAGCACTGGGTCATGCTGTCCACTTTTGCATCCTTACAACAATTTAGGCAAGTGCCTGTGTGACCACCTAAAAATCTCTGGTTTTTTTCACCCCGTCTTTTATGGTATTGTCAGCTATCCAAGTATAAGCATATACTTGGATACTGAGTGTCACACAAATGCCTGTAGTACTTTACTACCAGTGTGTTGAATCATGTTTATACAAAATATGTATCCAAAATTTCAAAGAATATAAATATGTACAAAAAATATGAACAAAAAATTAATACAAAAATAATTGCAGGATACTGAGAGAAGTTAGACAGGTCTAAAATCATAAAATGTTTGCAGTAACTAGTTTATCCAGTTCTACTCCAAACCCTCAGCAAGGGGGTAGCGAGACTCTATCAACCCCTTTGTTTTCTTTTGGTTGTTTCATTTGGCTTTTATTCTAATTAAAAACATCCAGAAACATTTTGGGGGGGTTATTGGTCTTCAGAATATAATTAGAGATCAGATGTAATAGCGTTATTTATTTGTGGAAATAAAGGGATAGAGCTATTAAAGAACCACAGCCATTCAGGATAAACAAACACATTTGTGTTACATATGTGTTGTGTCCACACAAGTACATTAGTGTATACATATAAGAACATTTGAATATTGAATATTAAAATATTTTTCAGTTAATTTTGTATCATGCTGCTTTGGAGCTGAGCTAAAAGCAAAGAATAAGCAAGGGGCAGTAGGTAGCTCATGTTTCTGTTTATGCCAAGTTTGTGGCTCCTCCCTGTGCCCACTGCAAGCAGTACCCAAAGGTGCTGCATGTGACACCCTCTGACTGCAATCAGCATCTCTGAATGACCAGCCAACAAAGACCAAACACTACAACTCATGGCATAGATCATGTGTCAGTCTGCTGAGGTACTTTGGTAGCACCACTGCAATTATTCCTGTATCTGGTCCTTTCCTGACACTCAGAGCTCACATGACTTACATAACCTCTTTGGAGGTTAAAAGGACACAACCTGCTATTCTCAGAAGCAAAGCTTCCCCCAGGGATGCTGAAGTCCCGCTCCTGTCATCACCAGTGAAGGTGATGCAGAGCAGCTCAGTTTGGCTTCAATCTCTCTCCAGCTGTGAGCCTCTTGGGCCTCTGTAGTGGCCTGGTGGAGGAGGTGTAGTGATTTAAATCTATCAATAAGACACTATCATTAATGTTTACCTTAGTTATTTTCCATTGTCTGAGTAGTTCCTGGGTTCTCAGCCCCAGGAATGTGATCATCACTGCTGCAGAGGCTCAGGGTCACCTTTGTGAATCTTCCTCTGGAGATCAGGCACGGAGTTTCTGTGCTGAATCAGCATCTGTCAACTCAATAGGCTTGATTAGACCTGACAGGAGATCCTATAATACTCCTATCAGTGAACACTAGAGACCAGCCCATACAGCTTTCACTTCATTTGCTCCATTTCTTAGTTTCTTCACTCCTTATGTCATTCTGCTCTCCGTTCATCTCATAGCTGCACTCCTCTTCCACTGCAAGTCAAGGATATACATGTTCAGTAGAAAAAAGACCTGTTCTGCTACTTAGATACTATCTGCAACAGAACAGTTTAGTTCCTTCCTTATGCCTGAGCATGTGCTCCTACAGCAAAATATCTGACAGCATCACAGGAGAAACACTGAGGCCACCAAGCTTCAAGTCACTCCTGCTGCTTTGACTCTGCCAGAGCCAGATGGCTGGAGTTGGTGAAATGAAATCCAGGACTTCAGAACAAATCCTGAAGCATTGTTTCATCTGAACATAGCACACCTGGTAGCCCCAGTGACTGTGTAAATGCCTTTCAATCTAAAGCAGCATAGCAAATTTGAACACATTGCCCCTCTGATAGGAAATCAATGCCTACTTTTAGTAGTCAGCTTCCAGACTAGATTTTCCCTTCCCCTTTTACAATGCCAAGTCCCTGTCCTTCCAGTGGCCACCTTCTGTTTTCCCAGAAGAGTTTAAGAAATGGCTGAAGTGGAGGAAAACGATCATTGATGTTTATGTCAAAGTGAACAGATGCAGGTTAGTGACAGATTGGTGACAGCCCTCAGGTGACAGGCTCCCGCCTGCACTGTCAACCTGTAGCATATGAAGGAGGTGTTGTTGAGGGCACCCACTGGTCAGCTTTGCCGTCTGAAACACTTTTCAAATGTTTTCAAAATCTTCGTGCTCAGAGCCAATGAAAAGAAAGCAGGGACTCAAACACTAAACGTCTGTGAGGCTCATGACAGCAATGTCTGTGCCAAAGAAATCTGGTGTGTCTGAACTCCTCATCTTCAGAAGGCTGTTTTTTTCCCTTTCTCCCCCACTCTCCATCTTTCTTTTCTTCTCAGTTTCTCACCACATCCTGAGGTTTGAGTCACTGTGGGTTGTGCTTTTATCAACAATGAAACACAGAGACACCTTTCACAGGTGCTGAGCTGGTTTCTAGCTTGGAATTTGGCTTTCTAAAGGCAAGTTGTTTGCTTTTGGAGAGTTCACACACATGTGTACACAGCCTCAGACTTGCACACAAAGAATCCTCCATTTGCTTACACTGTAGGAAAACAACACAGATGTGCATGGATTAATCTGTCACCAGAGGTGATTGCTGCTGCCCTGTTACCCTGGAGCAATAAGGTGACAGATAGGCTAGGAGGCAGTCCAGTGCTTGATTAGAGCCCTGCAAAATAACAAAATAAATAATAATTAAAAAAAATGGATGACAAGCCTTTTCAAGATGCCAGATACACTGAGCAATGACAACAGCATCAAGATTAAAGTCACTGATTTGGGATCTTTAAATAGAAAATTCTTTTTAAAACTGCATTTGTAGCTTCTCATTTCAGCAGAGTTTCTTATTCTGCTGCATTCCCCAGTCACAGGGAAGTGTTATTACCTGGGCTGGACCAGTGAGTGGATGAGTTGCTCTTCCAGAAGCACATCCTGCTGCTGCCTGGCACAGTATCCCATCCCCACATGTGCTGATAACTTTCAAAACTAGTGTGTTCCTGTGGCATTAGAAAACTTGATTAACTCTCTTTCTCAATATCCCTTCTTCCCCCCTCATCCCAGCGCCAGCACTCTGCTCTACACTCTAACTCTGCCTCTGCACTTCCTGATTCTCTCTCCTACCAAAAATTATGAATTCCAGCCAGAAAGGCTCATTGGATTGTATTTCCTGCCTGTCAAACAACAGGAAGTATCAGCAGCCTTGTGGGAAAACCATTTCTCAAGACACTGTGAGGTGAATGAGCTGGGCCCAGATAGGTTGGATAACTTTGGAGAGCATCTAAGTGTTAGGATGTTTATCTGAGCTTTTGACGCTGTATCACTTTCACGTTCCATGTAAACTTAGGCTCTGTCTACTCTGTTTTCTCTGGCCAGAGGCATTCCATGAAGAGGGTTATTTATGCCTCCTATGCTCAGGGTGTGCACAGTGCTTTGAGCTGCTCTATTTGCATAAAAATGCTTCCTTGTGGCATTGCTACTTGTACTTTGCTCTGACTTGTGGAGTTTTAGCTCACACGTATCCTGACAAGTGGGGATCTGTGTGAGTATGTAGATAAAGCCCTTTGCTAATATCTTTGACATGAGCAGTTGTTCATTCAAAACTTTTCTAAGTAAAGAAAGTGAAAATTTTCTCCTTCACTCCGTTTCAGTCGTCTAAAACTGGGAAAAGGAATTATATGCTGTGGTTTAGTTCACTCATCATGTGAATTGAATAGGAAACAACTGATTCAAAGAGTACACATCGTCCAAACTTGTTAATGAATATTGAGAGGAAAGACTTGAAAGAGTCTAGGTTCACTTCCCAAACAATTTATGAATCAGAAAAGGAGCTACGGTCATTCTTGGAAAAGCAGCGGGTCCTTGTTGGATTAAGCATCTACCCTTAACAATAAACACATGCTTAAATCCACGTAAGACAAGTGAGACTAAAGACTGCTGAGCTGGGACACTATTATAGAACATTTTCAGCTGTTTTCAACACTGGAATTTTCCCCTCTATCCTGCAGACGCTGCCGGAAATCCCCAAGGCAGCCGAGGGTATTTGGGTATTCACTTCTGCATGTCAAAATTTCCCCGTAGGCTTCACAAAACTTGAACCAGCTCTGCTTTGTATTTGTCTGAATGACAATGTTAACTACTGATTTCTCTTGGAGATGGTATAGTTCCAAAAAGCAGAGGTTCAATTTTGCTGTAGCAGTAAATGGAAATAAAAGACAGCCAAGCTACCAATTTCCTGCCTGAAATGAAAGTAGCTACCGAGATGCAATAAAACAAGTCAGAGAATCAAACTGCATTATTCAGCAGAGTTTCTCAGGACATACCTGAAAGTGTCTCTTCACTTTATTTTTCTCATCTATTCCCAGGTAGAACAGACTTTCTTTACTGTGATGTGTTGGCAGCAAATAACATTTCATGAGACAGATACAGTCTGCAACGTCTTGTCTGCAGTTCATTTTAACAATTTTTCCTTCTCATCTATGTCTGTGTCATCTGAAACAAAGAGTCTTCATGTCAGATGTTCATTATATTGATGATGTCCCAATGACAACCAATTTATTTTCCTGCCTGCACCTCCAATTGTATTAGTAATGATGTCTATCTGCTGTAGAGATGCTTTGTTAATACTGATGGTCTGCCATGAGGATACTTAATTATCTTCTTAAAGGAACACAATTAAGTTTGCAGGTAAAAGATGGCTCTAGGGTAAAAATATATTTTCAAATTAGTTTTCCTGCTGGGTAGGATGTTTAATTTTCATTTTGGTAGTCAAACTGGATAGTTGATCAGAGCAATCTGGTAAGATGAACGCTCTCAAAAGCAGAGCTGACACCCATCAGAACTATCTGTCAACTCTTAGCCAATATGATATTTGGTGGTAAAACCACAAATACAACAGACACAATATGATATTTGGTGGTAAAACCACAAATACAACATGACAGTGCATGTAGCCATGGGGAATCCCCCATGGTACAGATACTGTGTGCTGGTGGGGACAGGGCAGCCACCCCACAGGACTGTCAACCAGTTGTACAGGGCTCTGCTGAAACTGCAACTCTTGATTTGCATTACTATCAAGACTTCCTGTGACAACAACAAGGAAACTTCAGTCTCAACTGAGATCTCTAATGTTACTACAGCCTGCAGAGGAGATCACACAAAAAACACTCATCCTGCACACGAGTCTGTGTTTGTGTCTGAAACTACAAGTATTCCCTGCTTGCACAAGCCTCCGTGGGACACTTGGCCATCCCATAAAGGGGTACAGGGCTTGGGGCACCATCAACACTTGGATCCTTTGCCCAGAGATGGTCAGTGTGAGTACAGGTTGGCCAAGCACCAACTGACTCATTCACCAAAGCCAGCAAAACCTGGTTCTTCTGAATCCTTCACAAGAAGCAGAGATCTTTCATCTGTAGTTTCCAAACTGTCCTGACACCGGTAAAAGTTGGACTTTCTGACACAGCTTCATTTGATTCTTTCTTGGGATCATTTATCCTTTCAGCTCAGTCTACTCCAAAGTTTTCCACATCCCTCCTGACATATTGAGTTTCCACATTAGCTATAACATATTCATTATTTTTAGCTGAGCCATTCATTTCTGAAAGCAAATCACTTTTTTTTTTTTGGAAACAACCCCAAAAAGATGCTTGAAAGGAATGTCATGAAAATACATGTAGCAATACTTTCCTGCAATACCAAACATAACTCATTTAACATGCAGATCTCTGCAAATGCTGGAAACCACCTGCTTCCCAAAGAACACAATTCCATAGTCCAAACCATAAAATAAATAAATAAAAGTGGCTACATGCACACACACACATATATGGGTCCTTATCCAAGTCTATTTTAGTATGTCAGAAACCAGAAACTGGATGTAAAAAAGGACATAAAGAAGAAAGTCCTTTGTGTACTACTAATTTAAAAATAGTGTATCATAATTATTTCCAGATTATGTCAACATATAATTTAAAACAAATGTTTTGGATGAAAACAGAGCTTTTCAAATTACTTGTGGCAAGTAATATTTACAATAATATTGATTTTATTTGTGGTCTTTTCTCTCCTGCTTTCGGCTAAGCCCCCCATTACTGGAACATATTTACCATACAGTTTGGACAAGAAATTGCCAATTTGTTGTCTTGTTGCAAATTGTACAGTATGATATTTTGTTAGTTGATTTTAATAATAATAATGATGATACTGGCTGGCTCAATCGCATGCTAGTATTTCTGGGTTTTAAATGGAGAGGCAGAAGAGCTTAAAACTAAAAAACAATGAATAGTAAATCATAGAATCACAGAATGGTTTGAGTTGGAAGGGATATTAAAGATCGTCTAGTTCCAACCTCTCTGCTATGGGCAGCGACACCTTCCACTAAACCAGGTTGCTCAGAGCCCCATCCAACCTGGCCTTGGACACTCCCAGGGATGGAGCAGCCACAGCTTCTCTGAGCAGCCTGTGCCAGGGCCTCACCACCCTCACAATAAAGAATTTCTCCTGTATATCTAACCTAAATTTCCCCTCTTTCAGTTTCACCCCATTACTCCTTGTACTGTCACTTCAGTTCTTGATGGAGAGTCCCTCTCCAATAATAAATGATAATAAATGCACTTCCAGGTGCAAACATCTGGTTGAAATCAATGAGTTTAATTAGTTTAATGAGTTGCAACTCATTAAAAAAAAGCTTTAGAAATTCAGCAAATATTAATCACTATGGTACCAAAATCTTTATGCTGATTAAACTTTCCACCCTACTCACAAGTCAACTTTTAAATCAGGTTTTAAGTACTATACCTGCTTCAGCTGAGAGAACAGAAGAAAAAAAAAAAAAAGCCGTTCTGGAAAAAAGCCAGATGAGACATTTGAGCTGGGACATGTTTAGAAACACTGGGATATTCTTTGCTTTCTTGGTTCCCATGGCTGGAGCACCCTCTCCCTTGCAGATGCTGCTGATGCTCCTTAGGCCACGCTCTTCCCAGCATAAAAGTTTCCCCACCAAGCCGATCACCCCAGAGCACCAGATCCAATAGATCTCATCCACGGAGGAAACACCGTACTCCAGCACTATGGATTTTCCATGCAAGTACAAGAGATTAAATCCAACCTCCAGATACAAAAAAACCCCTTCCTGATCTTTAGCAAAGTTTGGATCAAGGTTTAGATCCAAACTCCCACAGCTCAGGATCGTTTCCAGTTCTGCCGTGTCTTTCCATTCCTCTTTCTGGACACGATCAATAGCAGCCCTGCCAGTAGAAATGAGCTTTAGGCACTGTTTTTAGAACTCTGCTAATTTGTGTGAAAGCAAAAAGGAGCAAGAATACTCCAGCTGAAGCCTCACTTCACGAAATTTCCATCTCCATTCTGCGGACTTGGGGTTTGGATGAGGTTCAGTTTTAAGGTGCTTAGCACACAACTCACCACCTCATGCCGGCCAAGGCCTGGTTCTGCTCCATTTCAGCACTGTTTCAACTCATCACTGAAATCAAAGGATGAACTTGAGATTTCACCACAGTAACACACAAGAAAAATTTAAGGGCTCTGGGAATTTGCTCCTTTTTCTAGATTTTGAATGCTTTAGTCTAATTCTTTACTACAGTGCATTGACCCCTGACTAAACCTCTTGAAATCAATGGATGGACCAGCTCTGCATTCAGCTTATTCTGAGAAAAGCATCAACCCTTCGTATTACAGGAGGAATGAAAGTGTGTGGGTAGGTGTACCTGTGAGAAAAATGCTGAAAATTATTCATGTTTTCTTACTCATTTCAAACATTAACCACAGAATTCATGTACTCTTTATAAATAAACAAACCCTAGATGAGACTTTCACATGCATAAGCCATAAATATTGCATTCAGTCAGGTTCCTGCCACATTATTAATAGGTTTTGTGTTTTCACCCAACAGATTTGATAGAAAACACTGTCTGCTCTGTCAAGAAACTAGTTGGCATCCATGCAATAAATGCTGCTTGATGTAAATTGCTTTAGAGCTAGACTTACAAAATGTTTATTCAAGGCCTTGCAACAATCTGTTTGGATACACCACAGCCAGGGATCATGTCACCTACAATGCTGCTGAGCAGAGTCTCCAGTTAAATCATTTTAATGGTAATATAAGCCATGCTGCACAGATACCCTTGCAGAGAACGCAAGCCAAGCCGTGTTTAAGAAAAGATGATTTTTTATTTATTTATGCTTGTTAGGGGGGCTGCTGGAGGGGGTGATAAACTGAGACATTTGCAGAAACACTTGGGGCCTTTTGGTGCCAGTGTGTCCCTTGGATTGAAAAGCGGGGTGCAACACCCCACACCCACCTTCCCATGTGCCTCCATCTGCATTCAACACTTTACCAGTTTGTCTACAAATTAATTTTAAAGGTCTTTCAGAATTAAAATAATTTTAAAAACTATTACGATATGATACTAACTTACCTGCTTATCTCGGGGCTTGCAAATCAAAAACCTTTGGGGGTACTGGGACTAAGAAGTCACCTTTATATACACAAATCAGATAGCTTTGCCATCTGTGCATCCTAAAGGGATGTGACAACCCACATGTAAGCTTTCCATTCTCCAGTAGCAGCAACATCTAGGGCATCCATGTGATTTATTTTTTTGCTCAGAGGCAGTCCCACAGGGATGTGATCAAACAGCCCATTAGGGGCTGCATGTCAGGAAGAGATCCTGACTCAGGGCACTCACAGCCTGGTGCTGCCCAGGAGACAACCAGGTGACAGAAAGCTGTGGTGACAGGAACCTGATGTCCCCACCAGACTGTGATGAGTGGTGTAATTGGTGTGTGACTGGTGTCATGGCACACCACTTGCCAGTCACAGCCAGAGAGAGCTGTTGGTGAGGTGGAAAGGGGAAAAGCTCTGATCCGTAATAAGCCCTGACTACACCATGAGAGAGGCCACAGGGTTTTTGCTTTGTTCCTGAGCTTGACTCAGCATGGAGCAGGTGCAGAGCTGGCAGCCAGGAGCAGAAAAGCCCAGAAAATGTTGAGCTGAGCAAGGAGAAAATTATGGTGACCCACCATATAATTGCTCTGTGGATAATCTTTCCTCCCAAAAGGCCCTGCAGTGCTGTCTGCAGGCGAGCTCTCTCTTCAGTCACTCACACACCGAGTTCGTAGGATTGGAGAGGCTCTTGGAAATCAGTGCAGCTTCCAAGTTTTAGGTAACAGTATCACCTATGATGGCCCTACCCCATTCTGTGCAGCTGTCAGATGTATGGCTGTAGAGGGCTAGAGCCACGTCTATCTCCTCATCTGCTTTTTGTTTAGATCTCCAGATTTTTCTATTCCCCACTGCCTTTAACTTGTTGTCTCCTGTTAAACTGATGGACAAGCTTGGCAACCGTGCCCTCTTAAAAAAGAGAATTAAAAAAAAAGTAATGTCTTGCCAGGCAGACTTTAGAGACAAATCTGCATGCATCTGGAATGTAGCAAACCATGAAATGCTGGTGTCCTATTAAAGCTCCCCTTTAAGCAGCCAGAGTGTGCATAAAGACAGTGCTGTAAAGGTCCAACCCAGTTGGCCCATAGGTAACGCACCAATGTAGAAGGAAGAACATTTTAAAAAGGCTAGATCACTCTGCTGTTTAAGCACCCTTGTATTCTCCCTGTAAATCTGGCCACACTCACCATGACTGATCTAAAATATTCCACTTTTAATTAGTTCCAGGCTCACAAATGTGATTGCTACATCTGCACGACATAGCAGTGCCAAATCAAAGTCTGAGGCTGATGAACAAGTACTGCACAGTTTAAAGGCCTATTGAAGGAGAAAATAGGGCTACTCTGCTATTGCAGATGCCTTTTGGAAAGTTTGGAACAGCCAGGTCTCCACCTCTATCTCACAAGCCCACTAAAAATGAGAAACTGGGGAATATTCTTTAACTTCACTCAGATTGAAAAAAACAGCTCTCAGAAATAACGAAAATTTATAAATGCTGTGCTGTTCTGAAGACGTCACTCTGCAGAGGTACCACCAGTAACTGTATGTGGAGGCTGGGGAATACTTTGACTCACTGAAGTTGTGTTTTGAAGCTGTGACTGACAGTATCAGGGTTGGGTTACTTTCCCACGAGGGCATCCCACAAGACAAGGATGGAACAATCATCCAATGTACTCCCAGGTGACACACCAAATTTCCTTTGCTTTTAATCTCCACTTTCAATGTCCTTTTTTGGTAGTGTCTAACTTGATGCTGTTTATTCTTCTCTGTCAGAGACATAAGAGGGTAATAAGGATGAGACCTATATGCTGATAGGAAGTCCCTTTGCTGTGGAGCTCTGTTGAGCAGCTACTTGAAATACAAGGCACTTAAGGGGGAAGTTAAAGAATTCCTTGAGAAATTATAAAGAAGACAATAACACAAGAAGGAATGCATCAGTAATAATGAAGCATATGAGTGCAGCTGATAGACAGAGAGACAGATAGACTGAGAGATAGTCACAAGCATTATTCTGTGGAATTTCATGCCAACTGAAACTAAATTTCTGTGGTTCACAGAAATCATTGCTGTCCCTAATTAGATGTCATGACTAAGCCATTCTAAGTCTGTGCACATGTTTTGGTTTGCCTTTTTTTTTTCTTTATTTTATTTTTGTAAATGTTCTGTGTTACTCTTTTACTCTCTTGAGAGTAAGGCTGAAACTCTCTCACAAGGACTAGGAGGTTAAATCTAAACCATTACAAACTGTGGCTTACATAAATCTAACCATATGCATTTTTGGAATGTCTCTTATATTTTAAACTACAGGTCTGTGTATAACTGTTCTGGCTTTCAAGTCTTAAATCCAAGAAAATACAACTTGGGATGTCTCTGTGCTCTAATAAGATCTTTTGTACAAGGATACAAGTACCTGGCTTCCCATTGCAGGACAAAAAGAGGGATTCTCCTGCTCTTATTCCCTCCTGTGAGACCCCATCTGGAGTCCCATCCCAGCTCTGGGACCCCAGCATAATAAGGATGGAGATCTGAACAAGTAAGTCCAGAGGAGGCCACAAAGATGACCCGAGGACTGGAACAGGTCTGCTGTGGAGACAGGCTGAGAGAGCTGGGGTTGGTCAGCCAGAAGAAGATAAAGCTCTGGGGAGACCTAAGAGCATCTTCCAGTACCTAAAGGGGCTACAACAGAGCTGGAGAGAGACTTTGGACAAGGGTCTGTAGCAGTGGGGCAAGGGGGAATACTGTTAAATTGAAAAGGGGTGGGTTTAAATTAGGTATTAGGAAGAAATTCTTTACTGTGGGGGTGGTGAGGCCCTGGCACAGGTTGCACAGAGAAGCTGTGGCTGCCCCATCCTCAAAAGTGTTCAAGGCCAGGATGGGGCTTGGAGCAACCTCATCTAGTAAGTGGCATCCCTGTTCATGGCAGGGAGGCTTGGTCCCTTCCAACCTAAAACACTCTATGAAAGCTGATCATACAATGATTTTGTTTGCAACAGCTGACAGCTCCCATGGCTGTGGGCTGCTTACAAAGAGGTGCAGAGGTGGAGATGAGACTGGAGGGTGAGTTTCTGAGGTTCAGAATTGTCTAGAGGCAAAATGTCTTTGCTTCCCAAAGACTTGAGTCTCTAGCTGGCTGGAACACCAGCCTGCTGTCTGTTTCTGCCTTGCCTTGTCAGGATTAGCAGTACCTACCTGGGATCTGCAGTGTTGACCATGGCTGTCAATTAAAACTAAACACATTTCAGTGTGGCTGCCAGCCAAAAACACAGAACCTGCCAAATAGTAAACACAGAAGATCTGCCTAATTTCAAAACAATTGTGCCACCACTGCGAGAAGAGTGTGCTTATAATTCCACTGTAATCCAAGGGCTGCCTGTGCCAATTCCCAAATGATAGATGAGGTCTTCAAAAGCAGCCATCCAGAGATGACTGAGTGCTATCTTTCTTCAATTTGAGGATCTCCAGAATTTTTTATTTTGTCATAACCTTTCCTAAAATGTTCCTGATTCATAGTAGAGCCTGTCCTCAGTAAGCACTGAGGACACTAAAATGCATCAGACACAAATAAAACCAAAATGCCTGATCAAAAGACCACAACAAGCGGATTTAGATTTCTATAATGGGTATCTATTTGTGATTTCCATTAAAGAATCAATTAAGCTTGTGCAACTAATTAATAATGGAAATTCCTTTTGGTAAAACTATTACTGAGGGTGAAACTTTCCCATAAATTCTATTCTAAAAGGCACAGGGTGATCATCACATGGCTGTTCAAACTAACAAAAAGGAATATCCACTATAAAAAAGTCATCCGCAATTTCTAAACTGAAAATGGATACTCACCAAAAGAAATATGTCTAAAATAAGTGATGATTGAAAATGATCTCAGAAGATGAAAACAGATTGAGCTGTGCCTGAAAGCCTTCAGACATTTTGACCCCCCAAAGAGAGTGTCTCAAAGTTACTTGTGCTTGTGGCAGCAGGGAAGAAATGGGGCTCCTCTCATCCCACCTCCACGGGCCTCCAATCCAAAACTTGGTTCTAATCCTTTGGAACTTGGAAGCAAATAGTTTCTATTTCTTGAACTATTCAAGAGCAATAGGAAATACATAAGAAGAGATCACAGGCATGATGAGGAATGGTGACAACTCTACATGCTGCCCATAAGGTGATGTGTAAGCCAGTCTGCAGAAACTGTTGTGAAGATCATATTAAGATGAGGGAAGACATTTCCTGGCATCACTGTATGATGTATGCTGTAGAGTTCTTTTTTTTTTTTTTTTTAAGTTTGTAAATCATCCTTAAAACCTACAACAGATGGAATATGTCTTTAATTTTATATTTAAAATGGAAACCAAACAAAGATGCCAGAGCATACTCTTCTCTGTTTAACTGAACTTGGTAAAGCCAATGACAGCGATGTTTTCTATTGCCAGAGAAATCCACTTGCCTTTTCAATTAGGCTTAGATTCACTCCAGAAATATGATGGTGCTGGGCTTAAATAGGGCTCACATGTTCCAGCTTTCACCATTATTGCCTCAAATCTCAACCGTGAAGATCTGACAACACGATGGGACAGGTAGATCAAGGGAAAGAAATATGGAGACACTAATAACCAAATACTCTCCTTCAATCCCTGCCTTTCATTCTGAAAGCCCCTAAAGCACATTACAAATTGGGTTCTTTATCTCCCCAAACCATTTAATTCACCCATGAAATAAAACCATCTCAGGAGGTGGGGTAGGGAGGAGGGCAGAGAAAGAGGCAGATGTTTAACATCAGCCCAACAAAATAATTTTCAATTAAAAAAAACCTCAAAACCTAACAAACCCAAAGACTTACTTGTGTAAACAGCAGATACTAGGACTCTTAGCTTTTTACTTTGAGTTTTCTGTGATGCAGATAATGGATCCAATACTCAAAATTTACAAAGTTTTCAAAATGTTTTGGCAACCCATAGGGAGTTAAATATGACATATGACTGGCAGGTCTTCACTGAATGCTCCTCTGCCTGTCCAGGAAAGATAAATCCTTGCTTGCTGCAACAGCTTTTCTCCAGGGAAGTACTGTAATGTAAGCTCTCAATCCAGACATCATCAAAATATAGCAAGATGCCATAGTGACCCTGATTTTTCTAATTTTCTGAGTGTAAATAGCATCATAGTAGTGTCACAATCACTAGTGTATGATTTTTTTTTATCTGTACATACAAGTCTAGCAAGAATTACTTTATTATGAGGGTGCTTGTCATCTGTCCTTCCATTTGAGCACGATGGGCAGCAGTGGTGTGGTATTTTTGGCAACAAACAGAAAAACAGGTTTGCTGTCTCTGGACTTGCCCACCTTCTCTCAGCAGCAGCCTCAAATGCTGTTTTGTTTTGACACGTGTTTCCAATAAAAACACAAGGTTTGTATTGACAAGAGGAATGCTGGACCAGACCACTAGCATTTCAGAGCAGCCACAAATCCTTCTTTCTTTGAGCCCCCAAGGGTCAATTCCATGCAGCAAGAATCCCACTCTCTAATTATTCATGTTCCTCCACTACTAGTCTCATTATCTAGTGAACTACTGTCAACTGAGGCTGATTTTCTCAATTATTTAAAGAGACATTGTCAACTCAGTTATGCTCTATTTACATACATAAAATCAATAATCTCTTTCTCATTACCTCTGCTATGTCTGCTTTAAATACTACTGAAGTTTGGATATGGACAGTAGAGGTTTTCTTATTCACAGTAAATACCCCAGAGAGATGTTCTGGTGACCCATGGAAGGACTGGGCAACGAAGACATGAATGAAAACAAAGTGTTGTCACTGAGATATGTTGCTGGAATGTCCTTATTTTCATGACTTAGCTAGAAGATCAAAAGATCCAGATTTTTTTTTTCCTCAGAGTTGCCATCTAAGAGTTGGTGATCTAGAGGACATTTTGCTCCTGACTTAGAAAAGGGCTCTTCTTCTAACCTAGCAAAGGACAGAAGATAGTCTAAATAAGGGAAATTGTTCCCAAGAAACATGGTTCCTGGCTCTCTGTCTTAAAGTCAAGTGATCAGGTTATTAAAGAATCAGAGTCCTAGTCTGTGTTTCTCACCCACTTCCTCTTACAAATGAGAGAGAAGCAGGAAAAGTTCTGAGGGTCCCTTGCAATTCATCCATTTGCAGTAGGTATGTACAAGATCCACATGATCTGAGAAGGCTTCAGGCCCTTTTGTACCTTCATGTTGGGTAGGGGGCAATCCTAGTTTCTTCCATCTATGCATCTCTTCAGGTACACAAAAATTCCCCTTGCAACCCTCCAGGAAGAATTACAGTGCCATGAGCTGGACTTTCCTCCACACGTCCGGAGACCGTCATCAAGTGGATTAAGAAGAAATGTGGACTGTGTGAGCTAAATGTCTCCAAGAATCCCACAAAATCCTAGCAGAATAACTGGGAAAAGCGCACAGGCTCCTCCTCACCTCCTGCAGGGGCAAGAGGGACATTTTAAGTGACTCTTTTTTATTGATCAATCTCTAAGAAATGATCCATGTGTTAAGAATCATGTCCACACAGGGAAGAAGGAGTATAGCCAAGGAATTTTCCTTTTGCCTTCCAAACAAGTAAAATAATTGTGGAGTTTATTTTTATTAAATAAATTCTACCCAGTTTTCCAAAAACAACTGATGGAAAACAATCATAAAGAACACAGAAGGAAAACCCCCACTCCTGAGACACATTGCTATTACACACCACGAATTGCCACGTCTTCACATTTCATCTCACACAGGCACAACGATAATGGAAGCCTGAACAAATTTCTTGAACCAGCAAGTCAGGCTCTCAGGAGAACACTTCAGATCATTTGTTGTCTTTCTGCTTTGATGTACTCCACAATCTCACATGAAATCAGGCCTCAGTGGGAGCGGCCAGGCTCAATGTACCAAAGGCAATGGGCTCCCCTCCTGGGAAGCTAATCAAAACCATCCAGTGTCAGGAAAAGGGAAAGCAAAAGCAAAGAACCAGCAAGTAACTAAGTAAGTACAATTACTACCCCTTAAATAACCTTGTCACCAAAACACAGAAGTACACTGATAACTCCATCCTTCTTCTAAGCAAACACACTGTGCGTATTTAACTTGACAGGTTTTTCAAGACTCATATTCCATAGCTTTCCATATTGTCCTCAGCAAGACTCAGCCAACAGTCTGGAAAATAATATCTTCTCTAACTCCACTATTCCCTCCCCCACTTTTTTTTTCTTGTAATCATCCATATTATTAATAGGAGGCAGCTGGTTCCCATTAATGTTGGGAAAAGTGGTCTATCTCAGGAATTATGGTTTAAATTGGCTTGTAGTCTGGGGGAATTAGCCATCTGCACCTGGCCTAACATGGATATTTTCAGCCATACTAATCATAAACAGGGCTTTGTTCTAGTTGTGTCCACTTGGATCTCTTGCTCTATCTTTTTTTTTTCCCCCCCCTAGAGAGAGGAGAAAAAAAAGAAGAAGAAAAAAAAAATCCCATTAACCCTTTCCCAGAATTAATCAAAACTTAACTACTTTATTACTGTCCTGCATTTTATTTTGCGTCTGTAACTGAGCACATCGTTTAGGTTTGAGTGAGGCCCAGCACAAGTCCTGTAGTTTTTCAGAGGCTGAACAAAATTGGCAAGAGGAAGAGCCAGTTGTTTGGCAAGACAGCTGTGATTTAGCAATAACTTCATGACGTCTGCATGAACCAGATACCACGTGGGTAGAGCTGGAGAGAGGGAGAGTTGCAGTGTGTAAAGCAAAAACACCAAAACATTGTAAATTACTCCAAAGAAGATACTATAACGTAAAGGGAATGTAGGTTTACGGTTAGTTTCCCGCCCTCACCTCCCAATTTACGTCCATGTTTGGCAAAATGATTGTGTTTGTCCAGTGGTTTTGGGCTGAGATGTGTGGATTCAAAGCTGAGTGAAAATAGATGACATCATCAGGTCAGGGGATTGCTCTCTTTGTCTCACAGACTTGGCAGTGCAGGTAGAAGCTCTATCCCACCCCCAAATGCTGTAGGGAATTCATCCACAACTGCAGTTACAGGAGTAAGTGGTTATTCTACAGAACATATCCAAATCTTTGACCACTTCTTTTTTTTTTTTTTTTTTAACAGCTGGATCTTTACAGAGATCTGTAAAAGACAGGATTTTCTCTCTCTCCCAATCAATCTTCCTGCCTTAATAATTACAAGTGGCCAGTGTTAATGTGTTTAAAAACCGTATAGACAAAGTCTGGGAGGAAAGGTTCATCAGTGGCTGTTAATGATCTGGACAAGATTTTTGGCTTGAAAGTCACTAAACTCCTGCACGCTGGAACTGGTGAGGCTCTGCCAAGGGACTGCTTGGTCTGCTCACATCCAAATCTCCTGCTCTCCCTACAGACAGGATATTGCATTAGCCAGTTGTCTGTACACACACCGTTATGAGGGGTTGTAGCGCAAGCAAAACCACACACTTTAATTTGTCAGGCACAGCTTCATCTATTGTGTTGGGGTTTTTTTCTGAACAAAGCCAGCTCCACAGGCCACTTTCTGTGGTGCAGCATCTCTCCTCCACAGGGGTAGTCCAGATCTACCCCTGGACTCGTGTACTGAGGTGCCAGATGCAGCACTGTGCCAACAGACTGTCTCTCCACTCTCTCCTCTTTCAAATGCCAACCAGCAGGTCCTGGCAATGCACATCTCGAGTATAAGGAGTCAGAGAGCTCCTTACAGCTCCCACCTGGCTGATGGGACCACCTGGTTCTAACAGGCTTGCTTGCTTGCTCACTCCTTTGCAGGATGCAGCTAAAACAAGAAGCCAAAATCCTGACTACTCCTGCAAGAGCCTGTTGCCATGTTATCCACAGCTTCTCTGGGATCAGGAAGTGCCAAAATCTCAGAAAACAGCCTAGATCTTCCAGGCCAATTTAGAGTCTCAAGAGGCCCAGATAGTTTGGATAACCTACAGTCAAGCATTACAATTTATGGGAGCTTATCCAAAGCAAACTTTGAATCAAGTCACTCACCCATCAGTAACTGAAACACCTCTCAGAACAAGGTGCGCTGCCAAGTACTGTGAGGTAGGGCCAGGCAGCACTGAGAAGAAACAGGGTCAGCTGGGGATGGACTGCTGGAGCCAGGCCTTGGAGGGCAGGGAAGGTGTAATCACCCTTGTGTTAAAACATGGGCAAACAGCTGGTAGCAGAAGGAAACAGAGCATAATGGAGGTCGTTTTTAATGAGCAGCTTTGAAAAACCAGTTTATCTGCCCCCTACACAGATGTAAATCAGGAGGACCTGATTTGTGAGAGAAGGAAATGGTGCTGAAGCCAAAAAGGGGAAAGATGGAAACTACATTCACAGTGAAGGTCAGTGTAGGTCCCAGGGGACTGCAGCTGAGCATAAGCACCTTGTCTGCCCAAATGTGGGTTATAGTAAAAGGGAATGAAAGGGAGGACTTGGGGGCAGAAAGATATCCTTAATCTTAGTGAGCTCTTAAGTTTTCTGAGACAGCCACAAATTCCTGGAAATGAGATTTCCCACCTCTTCAGGGAGCAGGATTTAGGCACAGAAGCCAGAATAATGAATCTTGCACCAAAAAACATATATTAAAAACAAAATAATAGAAATTACACAACTGCAATAACTGAGAGAAAAGGCACCTGCAATGCCCAGATGTGTCTGTGTTGGAGGTGTGCACAGTGTCTATGATTCAGACACAATATCTCAAGGAAAATAGAAACAAAAGCAAGGACTCCCTTGTGACTTGCTCCTTTGTCTGACTTCACCTGCAACAAACCAGTCCATGACTTCCACCTGCTCCGAGTCTGCCTCTCCTAATTGAGGTCCTCAGGGCTTATCTTCAGAGTAATTGGTGCAGTGTCTGGTACACTGCAAACCTCCTCTCCATGTCTGCGCTGGCTGGACAGTTAAACTTATCCATGACAGTGCAGATCACAAAGTCCAGAACAAAAAGTGCAAAAGCCAGAGACAAAGTCTCCTGGCTGGAGATGCAGCTGTGGAACAAACTTGGAGAGGATATGAGACAAATCCAGTTAGAGCACCTTTGGGAAACAATGAAAACTGTTCCCCTTTTCCATCATAAGCTGAATGACATTCACAGCATCGACATCGCTTCACATCTTAGGAAAGAGATCTTTTTAACTGTACAAAAAGATGAGAACCAAAGATATCCCAACCTTGCTTTTGTTGACCTTTCTTTTCTCTCATGAGCAACAGTCGGGTATTAAATTGCTGTGATAACCAGAAGAATAAACCATCAGGAAGCTCAGTATAAGAACAAGGAAAATACTGATGGGAAGCATTTCAGGAGAGCAGAGATGCACAGTTCCTTAAACCTATACAGCAGAAGAGTTAGACTGGGGATCATACAGAGAAGGGAACTATTTGCAAAGATTAATTCCTGTATCCTAGGTGTGCAAAGAGCCCCTGGGTTTAACTCAGGACATGAGGATTCACAGGAAGGCAGAACAGTAACTGGTGATAAGGGCAGCACTAGCACAGTGTGATCTGGAGTGTATCACACATCCTTGCTATGGTCATGTTCATAACACTGTTTCCCTTCCCATTCTTCCCAATTCAAAAGATATATATCTTTCTAGGCATCTCAGAAATCACCACTGATTTGGGGTATTTTTTCTCCCCCCAAAGCTTTACTGGGTGTTTGGACACTGTTTGCAACTGTTTAGGTAGCTGTAACCAAATTAAAATCCTGTTGCCATTAGCAATCCTGTCCAGCTACCTATGTACCCCTTCCTCTAAGAAGTGCTTTCCTTCTTTCACCCTGTGATGTTACCTCTCAGGAACACACTTTTTCAGTTTCCAGTCCTGCAGGCACTAACAGAGGTGCCAGACTCGTGGGCATCCACCAAGCCAGGGTTCCTATGTAATAAACAGCTGACCTGGAGATCAAATGTGTATGGTAAAGCCCAGATGATGAAGCAGAGATTTTAAATAAGGTTTAGTTGAGATGGAGATAAAGAAAGGAAGAAAGAGAGCTGGAAAAAAGGAAATCCACATACAGATGTTCTATCAGGGGTTTTATTTTTGGAGGTTTTTTTGTTTTGTTTTCATTTTGCTGCCTGTTCAGGAAACACCCTGGGATCTTGAAAACTGAGCTTAATCTCTGATCATAGCTGGTCCTTCAAGAGGGCATCATGTCACCAACATCATCACAGAAGGGCCTCCAAAAATCCAAAGTTTAACATGCTGCTTGAGTCCAGCAAAAATGCAGTCTTGTAACAAAATAGACAGAAGAAAAAACTCCTAATAGCACAAAGACCTAATTCAGGGAGCAGATTTCATTATGGGAATAGCAAGTGTCTGTCTTACAGACCTTAAAGTATCCCACACACTTTGCTTATTTCAGAACCTGATTCCATGAAACAAAACACTGCAGGATAACCATATTTATTTGTTTGGTTTTCCACTTTGTTCAGTTATCCCAGCTTAAATCTAAGCCAAATGTTACACTCTAAAAACCCCATGGATATACATGTTTTTCGATTTACTAACAGAAGTAAGAAAATAGGCTACAACAGCCAAGACCAGAGGTCCTCATTTGTAACCATTTATCCTCGTGTAGTAAAAGGTCACCCACAAATTACAGACTGTGGGTTCTAGCACTATTTTATATATATAAATATACACGTATATTTACAACTGCTACATACTTATTTTCCACAGTGTGGTGCCCAATGTTTCTGCTGCAGCCTGACATGGAGCAGCCTCACAGGGCGGCTGCCTGGTGCTATATTTAACACGGAGGAACTGTTTTCATTGCTTGGAAGTGGGAGGAGGAAAGGTAACATCGTAAAATCAGTTGTGCCTGAGACAACCAGAGGTAACTGTTGTGGTTTGTGAGCTAAATGGCTGTGTCCCAGATGAAATAGAGAAGCAAACCCAGAAAATCATCCCATTAAGAAACAACTTACTGAAACAGAAAAAAAAAGTTTGTAACTTTCTCTATCCTCTATTTAAATGAAGAAGTTGGAATTACAAGCTGAAACTCTAAATATCAGAATATCTAAGTAACAAGATTTATGAAGAATTATAAATATGAAGGAATAGCACTTACATTCTCATTTATGACTCTCTAGACAAGAGCCTTTCAACATTTCTCTGTAGCTCCTGCCACTTGAAAAATTGAAAACCTGAATTATCAGGAAAATACATGACCCAGGAAATCAACACGAAGAAAAACTACAAACACTGTGGGTCCAGCGCTAGAACTGTGAAAGTGGGCACTATGCCTGTGTAAATTGATTACCCAGCAAGTTTATATGGTCAGTGAAATTATTAAGGAGTAATCTGTAGTCGCCTACAAGAAAGAGATCGCAGGTTAAGCAGATGGTGTGTTACCATGCAGGGAACACTTATGGCAGTAAGATGGAGCTTCTATATTATTTATAACTTGCCATTTAAATTAGACTTCAAAGCTGACCAGATTTCTATAGGTCTCTCCCAACCTGAAATTTAAGATTTTGGCATATATCTCTCTTCAGTGGGGGGTGGGCAGGAAGACTTTTCAAACTGCATAAAGGAGGCAATCCTAGTTGAAAAGTCAGAGATGAGAAAAAATGAGGGGTTTATGACTGGGGTTTAAATAATGTCCACCCTGCAAAACATTTCTTGAAGTTTTGACATTTTCTAAGCAGTTCTTCAGTGAAATTATATAGGCCCTTCAGTTCTATGTTGCTAGGCGAGGTTTATCACAGTGTTTCTCACTATTGTAAGGGACTTCATGTACTCTGCACTATTACAGCTTGGTGCAGTAGCTACAGACTGATTCTGTCTCCCTTTGAGCTCCTTCAGCTCCTTCTCTTAGCCAAACTAGCCTCGAGTTTTATTTCCAGTCAGAGTTTTCATGAAAAGTCACAGCAAGCTTCCTAAACCCCTAAAGGTAATTTAGGTTTTCTCACAGACCCCACAGCCCCACATACTCCACCTGGAAGAATACCTGGAAAAATTACCAAACCTTGTGTTTCTTACAAAAGAAAGAGATTTGTCTCACTTAAAAGCCATCCTTTATATTCTAGCTTTGAACAGGCACTTATTACTTTGCTTTTTCCTTACTCTCACCTACCATCCCTGTGCAAGCACAACAGCCCCAGAAGACAGAATTATCAAATGGTTTGGGTTGGAAGAGACCTTAAAGATCTTCTCATTCCAACCCCCCTTCCATGGTCAAGGACACCTTGCACTAGACCAGGTTGCTCAAAGCCCCACAGGACAGTCCTCATGAACAGAGATGGGACAGTCACACAAGTTCCTGCCTGTGCTTCACACAGACTGAGCCAGCAGCCTCGTGTGGGCAGCCCAAGTGCTGTGCCGAAAGAGTGAAGAGGTAAAGATATGAAACTGCACCCCAAAAGTGGGAAATCAAAACATGACACGCAGGGCAAAGAGAGAAGAAACCAAGCCCTGCTGCTCCTAGCTTTCTGCTCCCTTAGAGAATCACACAAGTACAAACCCATGAAAACAATAACCCCAGCTGCATAGGCAAAGAAGCAATTTGTTAGGGAGATGACATTTTTAATGAGAAACACTTGCTGGAGGAGAACAAAAGGCCCTGTTTGGTCAGAGAGATGCTCTTGATACTCTTCTGAAGTGCATGAAAAAGTAATTTCATTTAAGCGTCATACACAGAGCAGCTGAATTTCCTGGGGCTCCAGATGTTGTCCTGTGCAGATGCTGAACAAATGGAACTCTGTCTTGATGAAATGAAAAGAAAAAAGCAAGCCTTCCTAAACCAAAACCCGTGCACCAGGGTATTTCACATCTTAAAAGAAGAAAAAAAGAAGAGAAAAAAAAAAGAGAGAGAGAAAAAAACATGCAAACTGGGGAGAGAGGAAGTTCTTGAAAGTGGCAGCATTGGCCATAGGAGAGACTGTTCTTGATTGTGGGAGAGATAATTGAAGGAGATGGGAATCTGGATTTGCAAAATACCAAGTTCTGGCTCTGTCACCTCTTTTTCTTGGCTTCACTCTGTTTTTCTTTGACAGTTATCTGGCTGTGATTACACTGAGTTTGTTCCCTAGGAAGGGACAATTCTGCAAACTTTTATTGGGCCAGAAGTTACAGGAACATTCTGGGGTGATCAACAGATTCAGAATCAACAACTGAATAACTATAATCAATATTTCACTGTATTGCTCATAAGAATAAAAATGCAAGCCTTCTTCCTAACCTGAAACTACACAAGTTTATTTCTTGAATTTTTGGGAGGACAAAGTTCTGGTGCCTCAGTAGTAAAAGCTTTTGAAATAAGAGATCAGACCAAGATCAGCTCTCATATTAATGAAGACTAACGAAGTAAAATGAGCTTGATATTCAAATACTTCATTCCTGAAGTATTTGGGGTGAGTGACGAAAGTATATGTAGATGATTCCTAGGCTTTGTAAGCAATACTGGGCCTATGCAGATCCTGATGTAAATCAGAATAGCCTTGGGCCTACGCTGGCTTATGGTCTATTTTTTTTTCTGCCCTTTTAGGCTCTGAAAAAAGGGAGGCTATTCACTCTTTCTTCTAAGGCACAAGTCTCCTTCTGACACAACATTATCCTTTTTTAAGTGGTAGCAGATGACACAGTATAAGGCACGAGAGCATTCCTGCCTCTTACATAGGGCCCCTTCCCAAGAAGGCAACTCTGCCTTTGGAAAAAAAAAACAGCAATAAAAGCCAGGTTTGTGATGCTGGTCCATCAGCAGGTGGTACTGTGTAGTCAGTTTATAGTGAATAAAGTGAGAACCATATTGTTTTAAGGTACAAATTTGAAAAGGTGGTTAGTATCACATCTGACACCAACCTGATGGGCAAAGCCAAACAAGTGACACACCAGAGTACAGACCAAACGAGGAGGAAGCAGCCAGTGGGTGTGTTAAGTAGATCTGAAAAAGCATACAGCTAAAAGAAAAAAAAAAAAAAAGAAAAAGAAAACAACTGAAGTGCATGCAAGTTATGAGAAACTGGGAATTGACCTTCTGTTTCTCTCTGTTGAGAGGTAAGAACAGGCTGAGAGCAGCCACCTTCCAGCACAGGGGGAAGAAGATGCTTCCCATAGGTCTCACCAGTCAGAGAGAAGTGGTCTCAGAGTTTAGGCAAGAAGTAGATCAGTGGGTTGAGAAAGAACATTCCTGACTTGTTTCTTTTTAAAAGTAAAGTAATGTAACCTAGGTCAAATGAGCTGGTTTTGTCCAAACTCAGTCAAACCTAATTCTTAGATGACCTAATATAACCATCAGCAAACCAGGTAGCAGCCATGGTGCTGGTGGCTCACAGAGGAGCATTGTGCTTTGGAGGAACCTGCTTGAAGCAATGCAATAAAAGTGAATTGGCCTTAGGATGGAAAAATCAATTTTTACAGAATTATTGGGTGCGATCTAATGACTGTACTGAATAACCCAAATTCCAACAATAGGTAATGCTTTTAAGCATGTTACCAGGTTTTGTTTCATGCATATGTTGCCAAAGTAATCCCTTTGCATACACAGAAAGTAGTCAGTGAAACTTAACTTCTGGTAAGAGACTTCTGCAAGCAAGCAATCTGTTATTTTATATTCCAAAGAGGTTTGCTTTAAGGCCTGCCCCTACCAGCAATCAGCAGCAAACTGACAGTCTCCAAGTCTTGATTGCTAATGAGGAGAAAAAAATCACTGGGGTTGAGAAAAACTAAAGATAAATAAGATTTTTTTCCCCTCATTTTTCTCACTGAGCACCACCCTACAGCAGAGCGTGCTTGAGCCATGTGGGATGCAGGTTTAATCCCACAGAATTTTTACTACAAGGATTTTGGGGCACAGAGCACTTTAGCATTTCCAGAGCAACAGCGAATGCTGCCTCATGAACCACCATAAAGGAGACAAACAGGGAGTGGTGCTGAGGGACAGGTGAACAAGGCAGCATATTTTTAAGGATGAGCCTTAAAGGATAATACCACTCCATTTAAATCCTGCTCATGGGAGTAGACAACACAGAATCTCACTGCAACCCCATGTTGCCTCTCTCCTGTGTCCTTTTCCCAGAAATCTAAGGATCATCTGCATGGCAGATGCTAAGTCTTCATCTAAAAGAGAAGCCAGCGGAGATGGGCTGTGTTGAAGAAAATGCTGGATTCTGCACCTGGGATGGGGCAACCCCGGATGTATGGACAGACTGGGGATTGAGATGTTGGAAAGCAGTGCCAGGAAGGGGACCTGGGGGTCCTGGTTGATGGCAAGTCAAATACGAGTCAGCAGTGCCCTGGCAGCCAGGAGGGGACATCAGGCAAAGCATCACCAGCCGGTTGAGGGAGGGGATTGTCCTGCTCTGCTCTTCACTGGGGCAGCCTGACCTGGAATATTGGGGCAGTTTTGGGCACCACAGTATAGGAAAGATATTAAGCCATTTGAGAGTGTCCAAAGGAGGGCAGGGAAGATGGTGAAAGGCCTTGAGGGGAAGCCATGTGAGGACACTGAGGGCACTTGGTCTGTTCAGCTGGAGGAGACTGAGGGGAGACCTCACTGCAGTTACAACTTCCTTGGGAGGGGAGGAGGAGGGGCAGACACTGATCTCTTCTCTCTGGGGACCAGTGGCAGGACCCGAGGGAATGGCCTGAAGTTGTGTCAGGGAAGGTTTAGGTTGGATATTAGAAAAAGGTTCTTTCCCCAGAGGGTGGTTGGGCACTGGAACAGGCTCCCCAGGGCAGTGGTCACAGCACCAAGGCTGCCAGAGCTCAAGGAGTGTCTGGGTGATACTCTCAGGCACATGATGTGACTCCTGGGGATGGTCCTGTGCAGGGCTAAGGGTTGTACTCAGTGAGCCTTGTGGGTCCCTTCCAACTCAGCATATTCTGTGAAACCACGCCCCGAGTGCCACTGATGCTTAGGCAGGAGAGCTGCAGGGGGAAGCTGGTGTAGGGCACAGAGAGGGCAGCTACCCTCTCCTTAGAATCACAGAATTATCTCTCCTTGTGCATATCCAAACAATGGGAAGCCAGATAAACCTTAGTATAGCAGCATCAAGGGTATCATTAAAAACAACCTGAATTCAAAACTCAAATTCTCTCTATCCATCTTTTCAGGGACTTCTTAGCCAGCTCTGCATTTCTTTTGATATTTTAGAATAATTAAAAAAAAATTTTCCCCTAGGCATAAATATAAAATAATTTCTTAAAATCATCTAGAATTTCCCCTAAGCATAAATATAAAATAATTTCTTAAAATCATCTGGAATATCTGGCTTCCTTATAGATTCCTAAGTGAACACACTTATCCCCTCAGAAACACCAGGGAATGATGATTTCCTCATTCAGGAATCGAATGTTCATTTTCATGGGTCATTAGAGACAAATAGCTCTAAAGGTAGTCTAAACCTTTAAACTCCCCTGTCTTTTTGTAAGGGGAGAAAACCAGGAGAAAGACGAAGAGAAAGGAAATAATGAACATTTGCAAAGCCACTAATGAGCTATTGCGGGTCATTACTTTTATTTCCAATAGGAATTTAAATTACAAACTGTTTTGAGAATCACTTGCATTAGGCATTTACTTTATAATGAATGTGACTGCAATTTTAAAAAGCTAGTGTGCAGGATGGTAGAGGGGCCATAAAAAACCCCAAGTTACATATTGAATTGTGTATACACATAATGACCGTATTATTTCTAGGGAATTAACTTTTTTCCCCCCCCAACTTTCCAGACTCTGAATCATTTTCTAATAGGATCTCAACAGGCAATAGTATTAAAAATGTGTTAGATGTTAGCATCTGGGCCAGGAAAAGCATGACAATCTAATACAGAGAATCTAACCAGGGCATTCATCCAAACCTGCCATCCATCTTTCCATTCTCTGTGGTGTCTCTCCCACTTCAGGGTACATAGATTGGACAAGTCCTTGGAATAATGGCATTTAAATGAGGTAAAACCTACCTGAGTAGGTTTCCTTGCCAGGCAGGTTGCAGGTCCCAGGGAACTAATACCAAACTACAGTTGTCTTCCTCTCAGTAGTGCCAATTTGAATACAGAAGTCATTTCATTACGTGGAAGCAGATTAAAACCAGCAATCTCATTCCATTAAAGGAAAAAGAGAACCCCAAAGCCCCAGCTGTCATGATTTTGACACTTGATTTTCATTCCACAATAGAACAAAAATGAAAGCTTTCAACAATTCTCATGAAAAAACTTTCAGGAGAGAGAGACAAGCCAGAGTAATGGACTTTCTGGGTGGGTAAGATCAACAAACTGGAACAGCCACATCAGGGGAATTTAAAAAATAGGGCTGATGCTATGTTATATTCAAGACAGAAGATTCAGTTTCAAGATCCTCCTTTAAATTAAATAACTCTCATAATAGCTGTAAAGCAGTCAGATCTGCAAAACTCATTTTCTTCCAGTTTTTGGTAAAATAGCTGCTTTAATAGAAGTTTGGACATTTTTTGTTTTGTTGTGTGTGTGTATTTTTGTTTGGTTGGTTGGTTTTGGGGGTTTTTGTTTGTGGTTTGTTTTGTTTTGTTTTTAATTATTCTAATCCTTGGTACTGTGAAAAAAAAAACAAACAAAAATCTTGTTTTGACTAGCAGGAAATTCACTGTCTAGATTTAGGATGTCCACTTACCCTCTTTCTATTTATCACAGTATAACAAATAAGGTCACATTAGGAAAAGTAAATATCTGAATGAAAAATATCTGCATCTTTCCAATATGTACACTTTTCCTGAGGTATCTAGGGAAGTCAAAAATTAATCAATCAGTTGCACAGGGTATCATATTTGGATGCTACTGAACTTGATTAAAGTCTTGCTTCAGTAGTGCAGACTGTCAAAAACTGTTAAGAAACTGTTGCTGTCTTTGAAGGCTTAAAATTGCCAAAGGCAATTTAAAGAGAAGGAAGAAAAGGAATTTTAAACAAATTATGCTATTCACATGTTATAGCTCAGGAATCTTTGCAGAGAATAAAAGGAAGCAAATTACTCCAGTACCCTTCCAGTGGGTTCAGTGTGCGATGGTTACACTCCCTCTGTTTGGGATAGATTTCTATAAAGGAGCTGAACTCAAGTTTTGTTCAAAACTTAAAACTAAAGCTTTAGTGATTAGAGATATTTTGTTTTCCTACTCAAATATAGAGAATGTGGTAAAAACAATGTACAGTAAAGCAGTGTCTTTGGACACTGTGCCCAGTCCCTTTACACTGCAGGTACATATCATCTCCTAGAATCACAAAGAAACAATCATTTCTTTGAAAAGCCATTAAAAAAAGTCAATATAACATCAAAATGCTGTTTCTTTTTCTAAGTGGACCATCCATTTTATGCCAATTAACCTGCCCTATGTTACAAAGCAAATCTCTTGCAATCATTCAGTCTGTAGGGAGACACAATGAAATGTGTAAATTTGGGAAACATATCCCTTCCAGCTCCTGGACTTCACTTATAATTTGTATGTCTTTTTGAATGACCCCATGAATACATAAGTCCTTCTGGCCACCACAGAGCATCACTGCACCTCACTGCACCTCAGCATCACAGTTCTACCTATAAGTGTTAACATAAAAACTTCACCTGCAGCCAAAATTTGGGTTAATTGTACTGCAAATGTAAAGCAAAACATAAATCAATCTATCTCAAATAGTCAGTAGCCAGCAAATCCTAACCAGGACATCAGGATGGGGAGGGATAGACCAAGAAATGAGTAGCAAGGTTGTTGTAGGTTATTGGGAAAAAAATCAATATAGATACCTACTTTGGAGCACAAAGCCAGTCTTGTAAGAGGGTGAGGGTACTGTAAGATCAGATCTCAGAAGCTTTAGAAGTCACTGTACCACAGGGCCCACACAAAAGTAGACACTGACAATATTAACACTGCTCTCACTTCCTGTAACCTGCACAACCCTCAAACCTAGATGGTCTTTGAATTACCCAGTTGAATGAACCTGACATAATCTGGAAATCTGATACAGAATTGCAGTTACAGTTTTATCTCTGATCAAATTACAAACATCTCTCTACAATCCTGTCCAGTTGGGCTGGGGTGCTCTAAAGGCAAAATCCATTTAACTGAGCACATTTTGTGTACATGACCCTAATCTAGATGCCCCTAGAAAAGGGACATCTCTGTGTTTCTAATAACTCCGGCAGACAATAGAAAGTAGTTTCTGTGTTCAGTTTAGTACTGACTCGGGAAATGCCTAACCAAGACAGAATGGTTTTTATTATTATTATTGTTTTAAGCAAAAGACAAAACAAGAGGGAACAAAAGTTAAAGCTGTTGTGACTGAATGGTGTTTATTTTAATTCCAAAGGAAAAAGATTTACTTCCAAGGCTTGAGTATTTGCAATGTCCTTATTAGTTAGAGTGCATAAAAACACAAGGGAGAGGAAACAGCAATAGACAATTAGGCTACCCAATTGTTACAGGACTTTCACTAAGCTGCTGCCTGAATGTGGTTATCAAAGACACTAAGGTGTAAAGGAGAACAGTGCTCATTTTTTTGACCATGAGTAAGCATGCTTGTGCACTGTGCTATAGCGTGTTCCATCCATTATTCACTGATATTTTTGACCTATGACTCTGCTTTTGGCCACCAATATTTACCTCAAAACAACTTGTGAAGAAGCTACTGCATAAATTACTTAAATTACTGGGAAACCCAGGAAACAAACATTTGGTTCTGCATTTTGTTTAGAATATTTTTAGAGAAATTCCAATTTTGGCTTGGTATTCTCATCTGAAATCATTCAGGCTCATAATATTTCATAAGAACATTTAAACAGAGCTGCTTTAAGGAAAAGAAAAATCTGAAAATGAGCAGTAGAAACTTAATTTTGGTTTAATTGAAGTTATTATTGCTGATCAAGGGATATTAAAATAGTTCACTGCAGATGGACTCATGCTTCTATATTGAATCAGGGGTTCAAAGTGAAATATTTCATTGAAGAGTTGCTCGTAACTCCTTATTGCTGCACCACAGGGCAAGCCAGTCAGAAAGACAAAAGTCTATTAAAAAGACTTTCTAAAGTTTTCACTCTGGGAGTAAAGAAGAATGCTAATTTTCTCATATTAGTGTGGCATAAGTACAAAGACTGAACACTTCTCCCTAGAAATGTCTTAAGATGGGGGTGAGTATCTTTGCAGAACCTCTTAGTAGTGTGATTCTGTGTTCACATTGCTGTCAAAGAGAGGAGAAAAGGATAAAAAAAGTTGGTTTGAACGTTTTGCACCCTCCTGAACATGGACTACGCAGGACTTGTACAACTGGAAAGTAGAACAAAACTCTACAGTAAAGATCATCTTACTGGGATCTCTCTAATAACCATCTCTTATGGGAGGAAAATGCTTATTCTCACAGATTGCTCGATGGTTATTTGTGGTGTTTATCTCCCAGCTGAGAAATCATGTAGTACAATAAAGTATTGCTTGATCAAGGAACCAGTCAAAAATCAAAGATCTGGCTCTTAGAACCACTCAAATTTAGTTTTCATTACCAATGAGGAAGAATGAAGACAGCAACCATGAGCCTTGTTCACACATTTTTCTACTATTAAGTTACCTTCCCCCAGAAAGAGGTCCTTGCACAGTGAACATTTGTGGAAAGACACAGATGAACAATGGAAAACACTGCCACACCTCTGCTCCTGGAGAATGGCGTATCTCACTTGGAATTGTCCCTTACAAACTTGGGTAACTGGCCCAAAGTGAAACAAATCATCACCATCCCTGAAAATGTTCAAGAAACAATTGGACATGGCACTTATGTCTAGTTGACAAGGTGGTGATCAGTCAAAGTTTGGACTCCATGATCTCAGAGATCCCTTTCAACCTAAAAGATTATGCGATTCTATGAAATAGCTGTTATTCCAAACTTCAACAGAGGAGCAGCAGATGAGAGTTAAGTGGGTAAGACTGGGATAAAAGGGCATGAATTGAATGTGCCAAGGTATATGAACCTTTAAAAGAAAACAATTTCCCTGTGATAGAGAGTTTTGCTCTGCAGTGAGCATCCAAAGATAGGGCCAGAGCAAGAAGTCTGGAAGGTTATTTTCGCAGCAATTTCAGCAGATTGAAATAACCAAACCAAGTCCTTCAGCCAGGAGGAACAGGGGACAAAACAGTCTCAGGGGAAAAAAAGTTTACAATTTTCTCTCCTTCTGTGACTGGCCTGCTGATGTGAGTTTACACGTTCATTGTCATGACCAAGTGCATGTGGAGTGCAGTCAGAAACAAAGAGGAGGAGGGAAAGGCAGTAGGAAGTCAAACAAAAGTCCTATGAAAAGAAAGTCTGGAGTAAAAATAGCATGAAAGCCCCTTTCTGTTAGCATGGAGCCAGATGTGGCAAGGCAATGTATCTAGAAATGGTGTGGGTTTCAGATGGTGTTTACGTGTCCATCTCTGATCATACTGATGATATATTACCATTATTACTGCATATTGTACATCCACTGCACGTGCAGTGCAGTCTCTGAGCTATAGTGCAAAGCTGAGTAATTACACTAATTTATCACACACCTTTGGCTACTTCAGCACCTCCTCCCTCCTGAATAGTCCTAGGTTTCCAAACAACACTTTATGTTAGAAAATTTTAAAGTGTTTAAGAGGGAGGAAACCAGTAGGGTTCTATAAAATCTGAACAAGGCATTACAGAAAATACACTGAAAATATGTTGGCTCCGTCCTTCTTCTCTAGTAGTGCAAATCAGGGAGTAACTCCACAGGTCATATTCAAGAACCACAGGGTGAAATTATCTCCAGCGGTAATCAAGCTTAATATCTCTTGTAAAATAATTAACCCTGATTAGGGTCACTATAGCTCCTTAGCACTAGTACCTCACTCATTTATCGTCTGAGTTTTTAAAGCAGTCCAGTTTTTGTCATCACTTTTGGTGTTCAGAGGTTACTCCAGAACACTTCTGTTGATGAAGAGCTCCCTTATTTTTCCAACCTGAATGAACCATTGTTTTTTCTGTTGCCCACAATGACATGAAAAAGCCAAACTCTCTCACAATAAAAGCTCCCACCCTAAGCACAACAGCCTCTAGACTTGCAACACCTCAGGACAGATCCTGATCTGTCCCATGCCCAACAAAGTTGTTCTGCCAGGTGGTAGGGACCTGAGGAGATGAAGCTTTGTTGAAGCTGGTTCCCCTGGTGACAAGGATTATAATAATCCTCTCATGCTTCATCACAGCCACTCACACAAGTCCTTTGTGTCAGATGGATACTTGGAGCCACAGTTCTGATTAACAGACTAAAACAAACGTTTTCTGTCAAAGAATTACAGGGTTTCAGAACCATAAACCAACTTGCTGGAAACGTTTTAAAAACAAAATCTAAACCAGAAAAACAACAGATAGCAACGCTGTGCTTTTACTTTGATGGGATTTATGACACTACACCAGAATGGATAAAGTCTCTTCTCCCTGGCCCCCCAGCAGCTCTTTTGTGTGGTTAATGATACTCACAGTTCCTTCAAGGGACAGGACCATGAAACAGGTTTTGCTGTTGCTGTCACATCTGCACCACAGAGGCTTCCTGGACACTGACAGCAAGATGGAAGCTTCTTTTGGGTGGGGTGTCCTCACCTTCTGTGGCTTTCCCTCCACATCCATCAGGTGAATGAGATTTTAAATTTGTCCCCCATTTCACCCAGACACGGGCACACCTGCAATGATTAAGAATTATGGCTCTTACCATTGTAAATAACTGATTATGCTGAAGGTTTCAGGTTGTTCAGCACAATTCTGTGAGTAAGTAGCATTGAGTTAATACATCTACACACACAGACCAAAAACAGGTTTTTTGCTGCAGGGGCAAACATTCAATTGATCTGTTTCTTTGAATGTAAAATTACCTACAGACTTTTAGATCTGCTTTAAACATTCGAGCCACCTTCCACATACAGGTACATCCTAAATTTCACTTTTTTTGTAATCAATATAAATTCCCAAGAATCCATGATTCTGCCTAAGCCATTCCCTCACTGACCAGCTTTTTTTACACTTTAAAAACCAAATAAGGAACATCCTCAGTTATCATTATCTCTGCATTTTCCTCAAATGACATCTCTCCATCCCTTTTTGAAAGTCCTTTTATCTCCTCTTAATGGCTGTGAATGCAAACACAGAGAGCATGATTCAGCTCTCTGTGCATATGCTGGTCTGATTCATGCCACTTTTAAAGAAGTTCAATTCCACTCTTAAGGAAGTTTAATCCTACTTTTAAAGAAGCTACTTCCACTGGTCTCTGTCTGCTTCAAGGTTATGTGACTGAAATCCTGTGATCAGAACCAGACACAGGAGTAGCTTACTCAGCAAAGTAAGCAAACTATTTTAATATAAAACAAATCTAACGGAGAGTGTGATTAGGTATCTGGTTTTATGTCACACAGCAGGAAAGAAGATTGAATAGTAAGGATTTTGCATTTGAAATACATTGGTAATTCAAAAGTCTTTGGGTTTTGATGGCTTGGTATGTTTGTGTATAAATTACCTTAGTTTGGCAGCCCCAGTATAAACTGAAATTAAAGAAGTTGGCCTATAAGAAACTAAGCTATTGTGATTTCCATCAATTTAAAGGGGAGATAAGGGCTCTTCAAGCTACCAGTGACAACTTGACAGCTCAGAGACAACAAGGTCCTTGGTTTAACATCAGCACACAGAGGTCTCACTCAGCTGATGCTCAGGGTCACCCACAAAGCATCCAGGAGTTTCTTCCTGTCTGAAATTCTTTGAGGATATTTAAAAGGTGAGTGCTGGGGCCAGCTCAGCTCTCAGTGGGAAAATACCCACATGGGAGAAGGAGACAGGCCAGAGCTGTCAGCCTTACAGCTCTCACAGTGAGGGTGGCTGCAGACAACAACAGAGACTGAGTTATCCTTTGGGTACCACATGGAAATACAGGTGCAGCATAAAAACAGATCTTTTAAAAACATAAGCTTTTAGCATCTAAAAATTTTTAATCTTACATAGTGACTTTCAAAGCTGATCAGACAGAGCCAAGGAGTCATTTGATGCCTGAAACAACTGGCAGAAATCTCCACACCTTCACTTCATCATTATTCAAGATGTTTCTTCCCATTTCTGACTCTGTTTAGACCTTTCAGTGATGCCATTCCACAGTAAAACCATGCTGCTGACCTACAGTGCCATGTGAATAAAATGTGGCTGCGTAAGTTCTAATAAATCAATTTTGTACAGATGAATCCCACCCTGATACTTTTGATATGCAGAATTTGTACATAGCAGAGGGGAAGTCTGGCAGTGAATTTCTATTGCTTAAGATCTGATCTCAATTCACAATACAGTCTTGAGATTAGAAAAATGCATTTGCTTCTGGGAAATATTCAACATGCATGAACATGTTCGGAAGATGGCTTCTCCTAGCACTGGATTGTGATCTCTATCTGTAGCTCTTTGTTCAGAAGCAGAAAAAGGAGGGGAAGACTAGAGAGGATCTGGGTAAGAGGCTTTGGACTTACTGATACAGCTCCAAAGCTTTCATAACTTGCTCCCACTCCTGCACAGGCAAGAGACCCACAGAAGCAATTCTCCAAATAAAACCCCTCAGAAATCACTTCCTCATCTAATAATATCTCTTAAGATCCACATAACCCAAAAGCAGCAGATGACAGAGCATTACTGTCCACCTGTTTTAATGTATAAGCAAAAGTGGAGCAGAAGACAGTTTAAATGAAGATTTCCAAACACAGATTCATGCCAAGGTTCTAGCAGATGATTTCTAAAAGTTGATTTAATCAGGGCTGACAACATTTTAAGAATCCAGTCAACCTTTCTTAAGTGATAAAAAATAAATGGGGGCAAAACTTTCACATTAATCTGAAACTGAACCCATAGGCTTTATGAAAGCTGACATCTGCATATGAGAAATTGCACATGGGTGATCAAAGTTTCTCTCTGACATGATCTATTTCCACCCTAATAGATTTGGGGATTTTATGTTTGCCAGCAGACACACATACTTCATACAGACTGGGCAGACTCCTCAAGGCTCATCCTGAAAATATGCTCTGCAGACTCTCCATATCTCCAGCTATTGCATGAGTTGGGAACCAGGATTTGGTAAGGGAAGTGCTCACATTTGCTTCATGATAATGTCCATCAAAGTGTCTGTGAAGATCAGATCATGCTGATGGTTGGAAAAGGGCTCAAGGTGCAAGTGCAGCAGTCCCCAGCAGTTCACCTCCTCCAGGGTACTAGAACAGCAACAAAGTCTAGCTGTTGCCTGAAGAGGTTTATATTCCCCAAACAGTAGCCAACTACTTTTAATTGAAGTCAGGCTCCCAATGCCAATGATGATATCTAAGGGCCTAAACCCTTGCAGCCAGGAATTATAGCTGATTTCCTTACCCTGGACACAATTAACTCCTATTAGCTGAGGAGGATCTCAGGGAACAGGCAAGTTGAAAGGGAGGTTAAGAAAGGTTGCCCTGTGATGATGGGATTCATCTGTTGCTTAGGGCATGACATCCCACCCAAAAGATATGGAGGTCATCCCAAGTTCCTTGAGTGGCAGAAAAATACATGAAGGAAAACACCTGTATCTATCCAGATCCTCCTGAGCAGACACCACACGTCCTTCCAGCATCTCGACCCTATATTCTGAACAGCCTTAGGAAACACACACAGTATCTAAGAAATCCCTCAATATCCAGCCATCCACAGGCACAAGACAGAAGCAACCTCGTGAAACACACTGAACTGGTCTTTCCAAAGCATTCACAGGCCCAGATGTTTCAATAAATATGTGCTTCAATTGGAAAAGTTGTTTCATCTGCCTACAGTATCACTAGATCCAGAATTATTCCATATTATTTTCTTAGACTAGGACCTTAAAGGAGAAATAGAAGGCGAGAAGCAAGGGGAGCGCAACAGCCTCTTATGTTAAACCCACCTCATGTGAGATGTTTGCTGCCTCATGTTGTGAGGGTATGCCCCAGCTTTTGGCAGCAGAACAAAACCCTGGGAGCAGTCTGAAGGCATTCACATGTTTTGCTGCTTGCTTTGGCTACTGTCGAAGCAGCCTAAGCCTTGTGTGCTCTTTATAGAAATATGTTTGCAAGGCATTTTTCTGAAAATGGTCACAAAGAAAATACCTGCCATTCAGATTCCTCCACCCCCTTCTTCAAAAAAAAAGTTATTAAAAAAGCTGATTTTCACATTTTTCAAATAACAATGGCAACCTTATCCATAGGAAAATCAAAACAACCAGTTAAAACGGGGTGTTTTAGACCATCCTCTGCATGCCTCATGTTTTATTCATTACAGCACATATTCTCCTCTGTGTGATCTTACTAGGATGTAAAATATATTCAGACTTTGACTCCTACCTAAGGAGGGTCTGAAAGTCTTCAGAGCACTCCTAAGGCCATGCATTTGACAGAGGAGGAGGGCAGTTCCATGAAGCACACCTGAACCAGCAGGAAGGTGACAGTTCTTCCAGAAATTACAAGGCAGCTGCAGATGACTAGGGGGCATCAATCCAACACTCACTCTGCTTCTGAAGTTAATTTAGTATCCTGTGTTGATTTCCCTGCTGCCTTGGCTGAGCAGCTCCTGGTGCATTTTGAAGTTCTATGTTGCCTTTTGGTGCCACGCAAAATACATTTTGTTCTGGTTTTCTGAAGTGCCTGGAATGGAAAGGAGCTGTGATCAGTCATTTAATTACCCTCAGTACCTGACACTGCAACCCCACGTTTTATCTTGGCAATTCAGGGTTAGGAATGGTCACCAGTTATCTGTGCTAGAGTCCCTTTGGAATGAGTGCTGAGGACAGTGAGAGTACATGGGAGAGGGAGGACTTCAACCACGAACTAAATTACAGCCTGAACCACAAGCCAATTGCTCTGGAGAGTTGTCCCAAGAGGGGCAGAAGAAAGGAAGCAAATCAAGAGTACATCCCTTTGGAAATTTCCATCGTCACTAAAATCACTTTACACCTGAAGTGACAGGAATTAAATTATCCTGGTGATATTCCCCCAGTAGATGGATCAGAAAAAGCTCTTAAAATTTCCCTGTGAGTCCAAGTTCAGTTACTCTCAGTCCTACTCATTGCTGCAACAATGCAAGTTTGCTCCAGCTTCCACTGGCTCAGACTCTCTCCTAGTGCTGTAAGATGTGAAGTATGGCATAAAGGGCAAAGGAGCTCAATTTGATTGTTCTGGATCCTTGCACATGGTCTGATTGAAATATGAGGTATTATCTACTTTTCCTTCACATCAGAAGAGCTTCAAACCGCTAGCTCTGAAATGAACCCCTTTGAGGCTCCCTGATAATGCACTTCAGAAAGTATTTCACAATCAAAATGAGTCTTGGTATTTCAGAAAGATGCCAGAATCATGCCAGCACATCTGCTTAGGCTGAATGACTCATTTGGGCAAGTCCTGCTGCCTCTGTTTCCCTTTCCTAATAAAATAAGGATAAAAATTAAACCCTCAGTAGACTGAAGTTCTCATCCCAGTTCCAGATATTTTTTCCTCCATTCCTTTAATGTCCTTCAAGAAAGGAGAATACTTGGTGGTTTTTTTCACTGCTGTCATTCTCATCTGTTGTTCATCACAAAACAGATTGAGGGATTTCATTGGTACTGATATATGTCTGATGTTTATATGTCAAAAACCAAGACAGAAAAACATTTTGGAATGTGAAAAATACGGAAAATACAAAGAGGGAATAAAATGGAGTAGAAGAGGGAGAATTCTATGTGGAGTATGGGTTATTAAGAAAAATGCTAAGAGAACTCATCCCACTATTGAGATAAAAATATGTACTAAATAAAACAAAGTGGCCTCTGTGAGTGGAATACAACGAGGAACACTCTAGGTTCTTTTTTAAGGTATCAGCTATTTAGGAAAAGGACTGGAAGATATTACAGAATGAAACAGGTAGGAGAATATTAAAGGAACTTGTAGCAGTCAGAGTTTCAGCTTAATTAGATCATGGCCTGATGATGGCCACTGGCCCTTCAGCTGCACACTGCCTTGGTTTAACTCTCTCTGGAAGGCAGAGAGTAGGCCAGCAAGGGAAAATGGTTTGGATAGGTCATCTTGAAGTCATGGAGTAGAAAGAAAGAGCAATGTCATCTGCAAAAAAAATCAGAAGTGCAACAACCGCAAGACTGTCTTTGTTTCCCTGAATCTGTTGAAGCTGTGGTGTGTTTTACACATTAACCTCTCCATCCCATGAGCAGCACAGGGCCAGACGATGCCGAGGTGATAGGTCACAGAGGCAATAAACCTATGCCTTATTAATGTCTGTGCTCCTAAAAATGCACCCCCAAATTCCTTCCAGATATTCAACCGAGTGATGGAAGTTTTATTTCTGGGTTAAACCGTAGAGCAAACTGCAACCCTTCTGCCTTCTTAAATCATGCAGCCTCCTTGGAATGACTAAAATTCCCTCTGAGTTGCATTACCCAGAGTTTGTAAATGTCTGGAAGGCATAAACCACTAATGCATGTAATTTTTCTTTTCCCTCCTGCCGTTTCTCCAGCTTTCCCACACAGATTGCTGCTTTTTCCCAACCACTTCAAGAACAGGATATATTTCTGTCTCAAAACCCATGCACTATCTCTCTTGATCCAGGGAGTCAGATTACACTGAGATTCAAAACATACTTCCTCGCTAAACAAATTGGACATTCATTTTTCCCCTACCAGAAGCTGTCTGCTTGCAAATCAGGTGTGACTTGGAGTGGTCAGCTCCAGGATTCCCTTCAGGGAGAACTGGAAGGCCTTGGAGAGAAGTTATTGATCGTCACAGTCTGACTGTAGCCAAAAGCAAACAATGCCTTGATGCACATGCAGTGCACAGCACTAAGCTGTGCTGAAGATGTAGCTGGACCCATTTACCATGTTTCTTTGGATCATATCCTTGGATGAAGTGTTCTTATGCAAAGCTGTCTCTGCCTCTTCCCACAGTCCTCTGCAGGCTTTTCTCTGCCCAGCACTGGAGGTTTCCTGCTGAAGACACGTGTAGAGCCACAACAAACCTGTTTAGCAGTTCTGTTCTGCTCCCCATCATTTCTGCCAGATTCACTTTGCATAATGTCTAGCACTGGTTCCCAAGGATATTTTTCATGTACAACAAGCTTCTCTCCCTCCAAATACTCTCGAGTTAATAGCATATTCAGAAGGCACTTATTTCTGCACCTTTTTTTCAAAGTAAGGCTCTTAAAAGCTCCAAACACCAAAGCCAAGGTGATCTGGTCCACTTCACCATTAATTTTCTGTCTCTCCAGCTCCTTAAGATGATGTACTCTGCATCAAAAGTAGATTGGTTTTGAGCATTTGGATTATTTTTTTGCATGAGCTTTACCTGGATCTCTCTTAAAAACCATTTTATAGTCATCCTGTGGAGGAGCTTAGCATAGCTCAAGCTTTGCTTCTCATCCTTGCTGAATACAAACACTGATACATCTCAGACCTGTATGCAACCAAGGTCTTCTCTATTAGTCACCAAATCACTGCTCCATGTAAGAGTTTTTCACAACTCACTCTCACCTTTGAATAGCACAGCTAAGAATGCTGGTATAAAATACCTGCAGTAAAAAGCAAAGCAAGAAAAAAGTCCCCCTCCGCTCAGTTTTATACATAGAATGATGGCAATAATCTAACAATTTTTTTATGCACCTGTGTAACCCTACAGCTCTTTCAGCTACTTATGCTTGCAACTTAAAAGTCCATTTACATTCTGTTCCAGGCTTAACTTCCAGAAACCTTTATACTACAAAATGGACTTTTCTTGACTTCTCATGATGTTTACACCTCTGCAAGGTGATGACTATTAAGTTGGCAGCATCTCCAAGACTTAAAAAAAGAGTAATCACTTAACATACACAGACAGCCTGAATTTAGATAAGGATATGAAAATCAACTTGCTTTTCAAAACTCACAATTACAAGTCATAACTTCTTCCATTTATGAAACTCATTCAGGAATGTTAAAACTACAGGAATGTTCAGACTGCTTCTGGTTGGGACAGAAATACACAGTTTTGGCACTGTATTCCAAAAAAGACAAAGATCATACTGAAGATGGGTGAGGGAGGAAAGCAAATGTGATACAAGATTTCTGATGCTGAAGTAGTTTGACATAAATGTAGCTCTGTGAAGCTTGCAGGAGGTTGTTTACAGCATGTGTTTCTTTGCTCCTGAATCTTTTTTCCCCATCTTCCCAAGGGCAGTGACCTGTAACCACACATTACAGTGTTGGCTTTGAACTCAAAACCCCATCTTTAAGCTTTTGATTTTGTTCACTCCAAAGGCAGAGTCACATAAAGCACTGCAGCTCCTGCCTGGGCTCTCCCATGTCTCTACTGCCAGATGATGGATACCTGTGTGCCAATAAGTTTCTGTGCCTGTTTTCATACCTGGGACTCCTGTAGTGGATAAATAAACACTGAAGTGGCACAACAAGTTCTGCACAAAATCAGTGAATAGGCTTGATTTGGTGCATCTAACAAATCTCTGCTTCGTTCATTTCCTCCTTCTTGCTTTTGTTAAGAGGATTCCTCTCTCCTTGCACTTTTTCTTCTAAACCATTATCCTTTTAAAATGTTTTAAACGAGTCAGAATACTTCTCAATGCTCTGAAATTCTTTGAACCCCTGATCACTGCAACTAATGGCTTAATTGTGGGTTGGTTGGAGATACCAGGCATTCCAAATTAGCTTTGCCAGGTACCAGGCAAGCAAACCCTGCCAGATTTCCCAACTGCGCTCAGCTCGGTGGAGTGAGTTCAAGTGGGTTTGGCAAGTCAGCTGCTCCCACCACCCACACATGCACACCTATTGGTATTTTATTCACTGAGCAACCCTTTCTTCTCTCCTGTAGTCCCACCCACCACGGCAGCTTGGCCAGGAGGGGAATTTGTAGTTCAGCAGTTCAAAAGAAATCTCATTCATCCTGCACTGCAAACTGTGGCAGGGGCACGGCTGCCCTGTTCTGACTTGCCTGCAGCGAGCGAGATGCTCCAGCACTGAGCTCCCATCTGAAAAGACATGTGGAAGTCTTCCTGCCATCACACCAAGCAGTGTCTGGCATTCCAGGGCTTTAGCTTGTTCTTAAGCCTGGAGATGAGTAGGATTCTCTGCTGACATCTGAAGGAGCTTCTTGCTGCCAGGCAGCTGGGAGCCAAGACATCAAAAAAGCCACCCTCTCAGCTTTTCCAAAGCAACAAAATAATACCATGCAGGCTCCATGGCTACATAAAGCTCCGGTGAATGTGATATAAGAAACAAAATAAAAGCAAAGGCCTTCAGCTTTAAAAGCACCTCAAACAATGTAAGGACTTATTTTTCCTGCTTTATTATTTTTATGACTGTTTTTATTCTCCTTACAAAATGCTCAGCATTCAGGCAATATTAAAAGCACCTGAACAGTAAACTTTCAAAAGGACACAGCCAACGCTCAAAACCTTGTTTTCTTCCATTTTATCTACACCTATGAAAAAAACAGAATGAAACCACAAGTTAATATTTCTGGAGAACCAAAAAAAATAAAAACACCTTTCTGCCTTCAGACTCCCAGCTGCTTTTCCACAGGAATCAGCTACAAAAATGCACTCCCTGAAGTCCTGCTGACACTATTTGTTGATTATGCTGCACAGGAATTGTCTGAGCTGATAAAGCTGGGTTTTTACCCCTCCTAACAGGCAATGTTCGTTTCAGGAGGCAAATGGTGGTTTTCAAAAGAAGCAGAGCAAAGGTAGGAAAAACTTTTGAATGCTGTATTTCCTCATGCATCATGGAAAATCAAGAGGATATATAAGTGGAAACTCATTTCTTCTTTCTACTCCTTGCAAATCATTGCTATCTGTGGCAAACCAAATATTTCAGCTGGTAGGCAGTCAAAAAGCTGCCCAAGCAAATGTGATGCCCTGGCCCCAAAAGTCACTTGCACCATTTCCCCCAGGAGGTTCAGACATTAATCTAAGGTCAGACATGTCCCGTGTGAAACAAATGCAGGAAAGTTGGAATCTTGCCTACTTCCTCCTCACTGACCCTGGTCTGGAAATAAATGCACTTAAAACTAAGGGAAGGAGCTAATTCAACTTTATTGTTAAATGTGATGATGCCTGTTTAGTACTCAGAACTGTTGATCCATTGCTGCTCCCTGCAAAGGACAATCTCCCACAGCTTCTTTATAAGCCCGTGGGATAAACAGAGGCTGAGGGACAGTGACAAACCAGATTGAATCAAGCTTGTGTTTATTATGTCCTCATTTTACCTCCTGCCTTATCTGTAATTAATATCTGTAAAATGTTTTGAACTTTCTTTTCCTCTTATCTCAGCCATGGTGCATCCCCTGGATGCGATGAGTCGAAACAGCCTCCTGGAGGGCTTTAGGCTGGCAAAAGGGAGGAATCTCTACCTGCTTATCATTTTTGTTTGGCAGTATTAAACATGACTGTAGTCAAGCACTGCTTGCAAACTTTGATATTAATGTGGTTTATTTCGGTCAGCAGGGTAAGTCTATGAGGTTGTGGTTCAGACCCAGCTGTGATTTTCCAAAGTGACTGACCAAGTTTCTCTCAGCAGTTTGCTTCTGCAGTGACTCAGGTGATAAGTACATGCCTGCGTAATACAAGAAACTTCAGGGAGGTATGAGGAAGGGTTTATGAACCAAACTAAGCTGAGGCAGTGCTGCTCTTAACGGTGTCAAAATATGACCCGTGTGGCCAGTTTGAATCCTTGGTATGTCTACAAATCCCCTTCTGTGAGGTGTATAAAGTAAAAACCAACATTTTAATTTGTGGCTTAAAGTAATTTACTATGAAAAGATCCAAAGTAGCTCAGCACCAACCCTCTTCTTAATTTTTTTATTTCTACTATCTGTAATTACAGGCATGAAATCCAGGTAATAAGTGGGTTACATTTTCTACTAAGAAAATGATGTCTATAATTACAGGCACATGTTCAGCTGAGATACTGTGGCATCCAGTGCTTCCACAAAGATGATAATTGTCAACCTTTGCTCTGTAATTAAGTCTAAATGGGAATCCTAATCGTTTTCCAAATGAGCAAACAGTAAGCCTATCTTGATTGGCTCCGTTGTGGCAATGAACAAAACTGATTTACTCTATGAGTTAATTAAGTTTTATGAAATCTCATGGCCCCCCCTCCTCAAAACCCACATTGTCAGCAAATATTTGAGCTAATTAGTTCTGTATTGTTTTAGTGCTGTGTGATAGTATTACCTGCATTATCCTATTAGGAGCCTTGGTTTTCTGCAACCTTGATTTCAAGTTTTCTCCCTTGGAGCAACTACTTTGCCTTTGATTCACCTGTTCCTTGGGTTCATGGCCTTCTTTTCCCTTTGAGGCTTATGATTTCAGCAAGGCTCACGTACAAAAGAGGATGCTATGCAGTTTGGTGCTCAGCTTTCCTTACAAATGCTCTTTATGCCTCTAACCATGACCTAACAGGCTCAGTGTAAGTGATCGCGTCCCACAGGCTTTCTTTTCTCTGCCATTCATGTGGGATACTTTTTCCTATCAAATGCCAGTGCAGCCAGCCCAGCAGGACTCTGCTAAGCATGGACCACACGGGGAGGGACTGTGGATTGCTGGAGGCTGTGTATCATCCCGGATAAACTGTTGTGCTACGTCAGCCAGCCAGAACCGATGTAACTTGCCCTTGCCTTCTGTTCCCACATTAAACACAACATAATGTGTTGGAAGTGTTCAAAATTTGTGTGGATGTGGCACTTGGGGATATGGTTTAGTGGTGAACATGGTGGTACTAGGTTAATGGTTGGGTCAATGATCTTAGAGGTGTTTCCCAACTGCAAAGATTCTATCTTTTCTACATCATTCAATCAATCCACTACAACTACAGAGATCGTTTGAAGTCTCAGGTTGATTTGCTCCATTCCTACAGAGTTAGCAATTGCATTTAACGGCACAGGAGAAAAGAAACTCTTCCACATCACATCCTCGGGCTCCCAAGGAAACCACATGGATGGAGACCCACACATGGGTTCAAGTAGTGGTTGGTAGAAACTGCCACAGCTGGGGATGAAGAGAGGGAATTTTGGATTCACTCATCTGCCGATACAATCAGCACAGGTACACTAAGTCAGCACAGATACACTGATTTACTACATGTGAAGACCAGGTTTTGGTTCTGCTCTCTCTCTCCCTCTCTCTGTCTCTGCTTTCTCACCCCAGTTGTTTTCCTAGAAGAACATATTTATTCTTCCTTCCATGAAGGACTTGAGCTGCAAAATAAATGCAGAGTAAAATGTTTCCAATGCACTTGCCCAAATATAATGATTTGTGCAATTTAGTGGAAAAAATCACAGAGCTGAAAAAATATATGTGCTTCCTGTGGCGAGAGCACCTGAAAGGCAATGAAATTCCATTACCTGAAACAAGCCCATAAACAGCATTACATAGCAGCCACTTGTCAGTGCTAGATGCTATTTGTGGGAAGCCACTAATTGCAGCTTTCATAAAACGGTTTGACTCCCTTCCAGGCTGATGCACAGTGCATTCCAAGTGGGTGATTTAGAAGCTGCAGAAAGCCAAATGCCCCAGCCACAGGGGAAAGCTGCCACTTCTGGGCTCCCTAAGGAGAGCTCCCCAGCTGAGCAAGGTGTTGGCCACTTGTCAGCTGCCTTCCATGCTGTCAGTGTCTCCTCCTCCATCAAGGCCACCATGAAAATCAGGGACTTATGGGAGCAGGAATGGTGGCATTGTAAGGGGCAGTTTGTGTCACCAGCAGATTCCTGGAATTTAGTATTATAGGAAAAGGAGGCAAAACGACTACAATTGCAATTCATTTGCCTAAACAGAGGCAGTTAATGTCTCTTGAGATGTAATTCTTAAGATTTTGTGGTGCTAGCAGATAGAATACTGGACCCAGAGGAGAACTCTTCCTTCCAGGAAAGACAGGTAGAGGTCAGGTGAGGAATAGGGAACACCCCTAGAAGATTGGGTAACAGAGTCATGGCACAAATGACTTTCCCGTGGCCATACAATTAGCCCACAGCAGAAGTAGCTTTTCCAGTCTAATGCTTTAGGAAAAGACCTTTCTTCCTAATTACCTTTCTTCTTATGTAACATGGCCTCCCATAGAGAACAAATACGGGAAATGAAATTTGAGTCAAACGTCTCTTCTTCATTCTGCATCCAAAACACACATCCTTCACCTCTGACCCAAGGATTGCTTCATATCTTGCCCCATGAATCTATAGGGATGACACAATAGGACATGCTTGATTGGCAGGTGGGAGAACTGGCACGCAGCAGTGTGATTCATCCATCCTTTCAGAGCACACAGAGAAGACAATCTGCTGATGTTTGGATAGTTTGCATGTTCTTATCTCAGTGGAACTTGTTCACACAAGCAAGGTTTGATTTTTATGTTATCTTAAGCCTTGCCCTATACTTGTCCTAGTAGCTGAAAACAAGTTATTTTAGCCAAAGGCTCCAAAATTCTCACTCCTTTTTTTTTTTTTTTTTAAATAAACTGATTGGTGAATTAAGGAAAAAAAAAGAAAAAGAAAAAGAAGAAAAAAGAAAGAAAGAAAAAGGAAGAGAAAAAACCCAGTATTTTCAGTGGCTCATGAGCTGGAAAAACAACATTTTTTAATGAGGGGAAAAAAAAAGATTAGGGTACTCAGCAGCTGAAAAAGCAAGCACTTATTAAACCAAAATATTTAATGTTCACAGCCATTCAATGGTTGGAAAAGCATGTTCTAATGACCATGTTTAATAATGTTTAGAGCCACCCAGGGCCTTGAAAAGCAACTTCTTGCCTAACTTTACAGAACTGCTGATCCTAATAAATAACATGCATGCTGAACACACGTGTAGTGAGTCAGATTCCTTGGCACTTCTGGGAGAAAAGGGTTAAAAACCCAAAGCTCAAGGTACCCCTCTGCGAGGTAAGTTAGAGACAGGTGATTGGTAGAGAGAGGAGGGAATGGGAGCCAGTGCTGCAGAGAGAAGCTGGGATCTCTGCTATTCTTCCCAGTGGGGAATATCCAGCATGCAGAGGGTCACCACATTGTCTTAGTATGAGAAACTGGAGAACAAATACAGGTTTTCTATTGCCAGGAAAAGAGGGGAGATTATGATGCTGCAGTCACTCCCTACATCTTCACAGATGGGGAACACTGGGGACTGAAACTGGGCAAAAGAGGTCAGGGAGAGATCTTTATCTGTGTCTCCAAGCATTCAGTAACATAAAATTCTTCTTCAGTTTCTATAATCTAGTGGCATATCCTGAGGCAGAGTCATAGATTTATTCAAACCTCATCATATTGGCACAGGTGATATTTGCTGGGGAACAGTCCTCCTTTAGCTGTTTGCTACTCAGAAACAGCCTGTGCATATTGAAAATGGTCTTAATTTTGCTGCTTTAAAAACAAAAAATAATCAGGGTTTAGTTCTAGGGAAGCTGAGGTGGTGTGAATCTCTGAGCCTTCCAGCAGCATGACTGCCTTGAATTTGAAGCAGTGCTGCAATTTGTTGTCAATACTTCACATTCCTCTAATTTTCATATGTGGAAAATAAGTGCTCAGTCATCTCGCCTTGTTGACGGGGATACAGGGAGTCATTCTGAATCCCTCTGGGCATTTGGAGCCTTTCCAGCAGCTCAGCATGGTACCTGCAAAGCAATTTGTCCTTGCAAAAATATTTTGCCATTTAAAGCCACGAAGTGGTAGGGAAAAGCAAGTCCTGAAATATATGTTGTGCTTAGCGCTGGTTCACACCAAGGGTTTTAAATGCAGTGCAGTAACCCCTCCTAGAGACACCAGCTCCTGTGCTGCTTGCTCAGAGTACCCATTCCACCCAGCAGAAAGATGAGAAATCAATGGATGTTAATCAAGGTATCAGATATGAGAGAGATCTATCAACAAATAGAAATAGGACCAGTCTGCCGGCGTGGTGCCAGGCTTCTGGCCAAGGCTCTGTGCAAAGAAAGATACAGTGAAGGCTCCCAGCACAGCCCTGGGATGACAATCAACTGCACTGTTTCATGCTTGCAGAAGTCTGTTGTGCCCATCCGACCCCACATCAATGACCAACCCTGAGCTCAGACTGTAATTAAGATGATGACAGGAATTGCCCTGAACATCTGACTTCAGCTGCCTCAAAGGAACTGACATTTCTTGGGTAAAACTGGAGGCTTCAGCTGTTTAATTTTGGATGACACTCATTTGCAGTGTCCCAGCTCATAGCAGTGACCTCCAGCTGAAAGAAGGTCTCCCTTAAGGACACACTAACCTGAATGCTTGCAATGTCACAGTCTCACCCTTCATCCCCAGTGACAGTGTTTTTTATGCAGAGGGAAAACATACTGGATAGTTTTCCCATGCTGAAACACTGGCTTTGTGTTCCCAGCTAAAAGGCACGTGCAGCTTTGGTGAAAAGCCACATCTGTGAAGAGGCATCAAGTAATCTGAACCTAGTCAGTAATGGGGGCACCTCAATGGCAGGATTTGGGGTTCCAGAGTTTGGAGAAGGGGACACTAATAAATCAGCAAGCGTACAGTGAAATGAAGCTTTTAGGGTGCAGCCTACTGGACGATCACAGCTGGGAAATACAACTCTGTCACAGAGCTTAAGATATTTATTACAAGAGATCATTTACAGAAGTTGTATCTACATCACCATGTCCTGCCTGGTCCACAGGAACCTTTTACTGTCTCCCTCAACCCAAGGGGAACATTTTCCTCCATGAAGGAAGAGTTTATCACACAGCTACCAGGGTCTCACTGCTGCAAGGACATCAGACAAAGGAGTTTTACTTCTCCACAGTTGCAGACAGTCGAAACTTTCATAAAATATGCTGCAAATCCCTCTGTTCCTTCCAGCACAGAGCTGCTGGTGATCCCACCATGTCCACTTCCAACCATCTGACATGCCAAGAAATGTCATACAAGGAAAGAACAGGGTCCATCCCTCTCCTCAGCATTCAGAGGTTGTGATTTCAACCATTTTCTGTGTCCTGCACCAGCTGGGTTGCCTTCTCCTTTACTGCAGGCCTAGAAATTTGAGGTTTTCCTAAAAATCTTGGAAGCTTTCAATTACTGGCATCATTTGTGTCCAACTTTTAAATTTTTTCTGGATACCATGCAATCAAGAAAATGGTCTTTCCTCCCTCTTCTTCCCCCTATAAATTATTATTAGTTGGAGCTGAAATGGAACTTAGACTGATGCTAAAACACCAGGCAGAGAGGGCTACAAAAGGTCAATGAGGGGAAGGTATTGATTGCTGTGGATCAGCCCAAAAGAAAGATCCTGGAGGGAAAAAAAAACCCAAACAAAACAACACAAAGTACTGAAGGTAGCGGTTCAACAGGACACATCTGTTGCTGCTCCCAGCAACATTCAAGCATCCTGTAAGAAATTAGTGGTCGCTTCTCATGGGACTTTTTCCCATTTTCTGCAAACATCCTGACAAAATCCTACAGCTTAGCGTCCCCAGCAGCTCCCACCACCTGCTCTCTGTAGCCTCCAGCCCCAGGGTTGTCCAAGCTCTCACAGATACTGTGCAGATGAGAGCAGGCTGCAAGAATCCTGGGGAGGAAGCACATGTCTTTCTGTACATCTAAATGAAAAATGCCCCGGATCCAGTTTCCTCCTCTTAAGATCGTACGAAACACACGTGCTGTTTTCTCTCGAGGAGTTGCAGAGAACCACCTTAAGCCCTATGACAGGTTTGACAACAGCTGCAGCAAGATTAATGTTTTAACTACATTAGTATCCTTATTGGTACTAAGTGGTTTTTCATATATTTGCTCTTCCACAGTGATACTACAGGATATTTACCCGCTGGGAATGCTACACTTTAAACCATAAAAGGACGTGAGTCTGTTTTCTGCCGTACCAAATTTTCACTCGTGATTCACAACGAATTTACTGGGATTCATCATGATTTAAACTAATGCAAAATAAAACAAACAAACAAACAAAAAGAAATAAAACTCCAGATCTGGGGAGTAAGGATGTTCAAGTTCAGCAATGGAGAGTCCTGGCTGGAGAGGGCAGGTAACAAGGAATACTCTGCTGTAAAACGACACCTTCCAAATTTCTCCTACTCCAGGAAATTTTATAGGGTGAGAGCTGATGAGTAAAACGTATGGAACAAGCTGAAAAATATAGATCTCCTGTCAAGAGAAGCCAAACACAGTAAACTGAACTGGCATGGTTATGAGAAATGGAAGGAAATGGAAAAGGATAGATGTGGCTGTTGCTGTGAAAGCTGCACTTGCCTTGAGCTCCAGTGGTAATTAATAAGGGGGAATGGGGTCTGGCTGGGATGGAGACAACTGGGAACAAGTACGATTCAAGTTGTCCTGAGGAACAAGAAAATAGCCTCAGAATCTGCAAGTATCATTACAGTGCAAAAGGGGCTCATGAGCACATGAGGAGTTAAATCAACCTTTCAGTTGACAGGACTGGTTTTTTTCCCCTGTTCTGAGAAATAACCTGGTTAGACTCCTTGGAACAGCTGTTTTCTACCATCCTTGTCATCTGTTTTTCAAATTACCCAGATATTAAGTGATTATTTCTTATGATTTGAGCTTGAGAGCATCTGGAATTCTTGAAAACTCCTATCATTTCAGGTGTCCCTTCCACCTCCTTTACATCCTGTCTTCCTCTCTTTGGCCTCAAAATTAATTTTTCCCCTAACATGCTGATATTGTTGAACTCAGAGATCTGGTAGGGTCTCAGTTCAGAGGGATGGTGACTCCATGACTTCCCTGGGCAGCCTGTTCCAATACTTCACCACTCTTTCAGTGAAAAAATTTTTCCTAATATCCAAAATAAACCTCCCCTAGCACAACTTGAGGCCATTTCCTCTTGCGCTGTGACTTGTTACCTGAGAGAAGAAATTGCCCCCCACCTGGCTACAACCTCCTTTCAGGTAGTTATGTAGAGCAATAAGGACCTCCCTGAGCCTCCTGTTCTCCAGGCTGAGCCCCCCCAGCTCTCTCATCTGCTCCTCATCAGACTTGTGCTCCAGACCCTTCCCCAGCTCCGCAGCCCTTGTCTGGACACACTCTAGCCCCTCAATGACTTTCTTCTAGTGAGGTACCCAAAAGTGAACACAGGATTTGAGGTGTAGACGCTACAACCTCGCCACACTGCACCCCATAAAGCCATCAGTGGCAGATAATCTAGGCAAAAAGCTGTACCAGTGCATCCACACATCTTTTAGAGTATAAGGTGGGATCTCTATGTGGCAGGTGTATTGACTGAAATGAGGTTTAGCACCTGCAGCACATCATTGCAGGCAGCCCTTAATAAAAAAGTCCTGGGTTAGCAATCAGAGGATGACCTGTGACCACCATGGCCTATAGGCTTATAAGCAACTAAAATGAAATATCCAGCAAGGAGCACAGACTCCAGAAGGACCTTGAGAGGTATTAATTTGCCTGATTGATGTAGATTGGACCATGCTGAGCTCGGGAAACACACTCAGGACTGAAGTTCTGTTGCTTTCCAAAGCCATCCGGCACCACTGCTGCTGAATTGGCACCACTGAGGTCATTGAATGATGGGTTGAATTTTTGTCCCACCTGGATTTTGAACACTCAGCAGCTCCCAGGCACCAACGCCCTTCCTCACAAGCACATCCATCATGACTGGCATTGATGGATTAGCCAAGGAGTGACTGGACATGAACTAATGAGCACCATTCTGGCTGAGGCAGACACATGCTAAAAGGGCAGCATAATGGGAGCTTTCATTCCACAGGATGCATCTGCACTGGAGACCTTGTCCAACCACAGCTTCGTAAACCCACAAGCCTTTACTCTGTTTGGGATGCAGAACATTGCACAGCTTCTGGCAGCAACTAAGTGTAGGCAACGTCCTTGCCCCAGTATGTGGCCTCCCCATGGCCCACGGAGCCAAATGAGCACATCAGCCTCTATGGAGGTGTCCAAACCCACCCTCACCCATTGGGATAGGACCAAGGCACCTCATGAATGGTACTAAAATATCCTACTGATGTTGTCACCAAGACCAGGCTGGTAGAAGCTGTGATAGTTGATCCTCTTCTGAAAGACAGTTTTAGATGAAGCAACAAGCGGGCAGTAGAGACAGTTCCCAGGACCACAGGGGAAAATGACACTCTTAAAACATCCAACAGCCTCTCAACGCTACGAGCAACCCCCTCGCATGCTGGTGTCTGTCTGGAAGGACAGGTTCTCCCTGCAGCCTAAGGCAGCCATGCCCTGAAGCTGTGCCCCAGGACCAAGCTCCCAGTTACCATTATCAGATTTGCTCTAGTCCTGCCTCACTCCTTCTCTGTTCTGTCATCTGGTTCTCTCTTTCAGGTCTACAGTCACGGATCAACAATCTCCACATGCTATGGCAGAAATGTCCCTGTTCAAAAATTTCTCTGAACTAGAATTACCTGAAAACCTCAGAAGCATACAGTTTTCTCTGTGAAAGGCAAAATTTTCCCTCTTCACAAGATGCTTTCCAGAGTATTTTACTTAACACCCTGGAGTCTGCAGCAACTGTTTCCCATTTGCAGCATCTTTTATTTTCCATATGACATGTGTGACAAAAACCCTGCTGTAAATACTGTGGCATTGCATATCTTCATGAGTACATGCTGACACATTCTCTTTTGAAGATAACTGGCAGCATACTGGATGCAAAGAACAGCTGGAAGTAGGGAAGTAAGAGGGAGATCAGATGAAGCTGTGAGTAAATACCATAGAGATTGTGTAGTGTGGGTGTTAGCTGGGAGATTACTAGAAAAGAGCAATAAAACAACAGCCCTTTGGCTTTAAAAATTATTTACTTAATCATCTAGACCCAAATATCAATTGGCAGGGAACAGCTAGGGGCAAATAAGGATATAGCCAATGAAGTTTTGATGGTTGCATTTTATCAGAAAGGTCCATTTCACACCCATCAAGTATTTAATTACCCACACAGCTTTAGGAATTCACCACAGGGTTTCTCTTCCCAGCGTTTCAGTCTGGGAGGGGCATGTGACAGCACAGACCTTCCTCAGTGCAACATCCAGCAACAGAATGGTAATCGTTGCATAAAAAATAGATCATCTGTATGCTATTTTCCACCCTCCTCAGGAGGGAACCTTTTAATTGGCTGATAATATCCCCCCTTTAATCTGTCCTCTGAGAGGATTATATAAATCAGGCATATAAAAGGTCAAGGGATTCCCAGGAGAGGATCCATAAAGAACAGAAAGTTTATGCTGCAGCCATCCTACCACCTCTCCCAAGATTTGCAGAGGAACCATAAAGGTCCAAATCCACCCCTCACATGGCCATGAAGCCCCTGTTGAGCAAAAATGAATTAATGTCTTCCACTAATGAACATTTGCTTCTGTCTCACCAGGAAAATCCCAGTGAGTAGCACCAATTCCATCTGTGAACTGGCAGGAGATGGGAGTCTGGGCCCCTTCCATTTGCTGCAGGAGGTGGCAGCCAGGCAGCCCCTCTTCTCAATGGGGTCTGTGCATGGCATGTTCAGTGGGAGACTCTCCTGACACTGTCCATCCTACTGGCTGCTCCACGAGCAACTGCTCTGAGCTCCTGCTCACTGTGCTCCCAACGTGCCCTGAGGGATGTACAGAGTTTGTGTTCCTGCTGAGCAGCCTCATTCCTGCAGGCACCCAAAGGCACAGGCGTGGGCATGCAAATTAAATGATAAGCAGCTGGGCCATAAAAAGGATAAAGTGGGAGGAAACTGAAGGTGGGAAATGAAAGAATATTTGTAACTGTGATGCTGCAGCATAACTGCACCCCCTGCCATGGAACTCCAGCCCAGGGACAGGAAAAAAAACAGGTATCCTGCCCCAGAGACCAGATTATTTCACTAACTCAAATTAGCATAGGATGGGTTACAGATAACGATTTACTCAACTAAGCAAACCTAAAGCTTGGACAGAATCAGTTGGCATCCAGCTGCATCTGACCATGTAACTAGTTCCCAGTGGGTCAATGACAGAACCCACAAATCAGATCAATTTGTGGTCTTTGCCTTCAAAAGAGAAATAAATAAAAATAATAATAATTTAAAAAAATTAGAGAAAAAGAAAAAGAGCATCGCTTTGCCTTCGTTTCCCACATTGATGAAGTTGCTTCCAATACTTGCAATTACTCTCATCTTGAGAAAGGAATTAATTAGCATCATAATATATCTTCAAAGTTCCAAGAAGAATAAAAGGATCTTGCACAAAGAAGGATTCCTGGCAGGGAAATCAGCCCCTCATCTAAACAGCAGGGGTGATTGTACAGGCATATTAGTGTGAAACAAGGGGATGCACTTCTATTTGCTGCTGGAAAAATCTTGACGAATAAATCAAAATCCTTATCATGTCTGGATGTGCTAATAAGGCTCCTGGTGTTCCAGGAGGATTGGCAACTGCTGTGTGATAAGGGCTTGATTCAGCTCCGTGGAAAGCAACAGCAATGTCACAGAATTCAGAGGGACAGAGATCAGGCACAGAGCTTGTGTTTCAGCTGAGAAAATGCTGCCTTCTCCCAAAGACTAACTCAGTAGCCTACAGGCAAAATATGCACCACCCTTCTGAGCCACCAAACAAAGTATAACATGTTATAAGTTGGACAAAAAACATTCATTTATATCCTCAGACAACTTCAGCTACTGGCACTGCTGCTATAATGTAATGTTATTTATGCCCTATTTACTGAGGCATCTTGATAACATATCTGGAGACACTCTGTAGACACATTAAAAAAGGCACCCCTCTGTCAGACAACACAGAAATGAAAGATGATGTAACAACAGATGAAGGTACTTCATCATAGATCTGCTTTTGCAAAATTCAGAAGAGTAATAAGGTGGTGGGCAGCAAGAGTCACAACCTGCCACACATCTAGTTGCCACTGTAGCAATAGGAGTTCGTTGTAAATCACGGCAGGAGATGACTCGGAGGTGGTATCTGAAGGACAAATAGCCATTGCTTCATCGGCCACCGACACTCAGGAAAGCCATGGCCATGGTGGGCTGTGTTACTTGGAAAATGTTGAGCCAGATGTCAAACCTGAAATGTAATCCTTATAGTCCTACCCAACCTGAATGGAAAACTCAGAAATAAAGCAAATGTTGGAAAGAAAGAATGATTTTAGGCGTTCTTTAAAAATAGTGACTGGCATCTGTCAGTGCATCTCACATTCTTCCTTGAAGGTTTTTGCTGTCAGACAAGAGTGTAAATAATTCTAATCTCATACCTAACAAAAGGAGGATGGAAATCAAAGAGGTGAAGTGAAATGCATTTAGGTTTTGCAGTGAGGGTGAGCAGGCAGGTGCAAGCAGGTCCTGAGCAACCCGCTGCTGCTTCGACCAGAGCCATTCGAGATGGCTGCACTTGTTATCTTCAATCTGTTTACAGAGGAGTAATTGAAGGTAAAGATGTCTGTCAGGCCAAGTGTAACAGTTTGTTCATGCTTTTCTGCCCTTTAAGTGTAGCTGAAATGATGGCAGGAGTGATAAAGGATGAGGATCCACAAGGTGTGAAACCTATCTGATTGGCACCGGGGGAGGTTGTGATGGGCAGGCTCTCAAGTTCACCACCACAACGATGTTGCTTTTTCCACTTGTGACTCATTTCGGTTTGTGCAACTGCTACGAAGCTGCTTCTGGCCACCAGGACATGTGCTTGAGGACAGATTTTGTGCAGCTCACTGTGTCTGTGTTAAAAGACACCCCTGGGAGCAGACCCCCAGAGCTGCTGGTGCAGGTGATGGCTGTGCCGGGAGCACCAGGATGAGAGTGATGCCATCAGCTGAGTACCCGGGACATTCCCAGGAAAGGGGGTTTCTAACTTCACTTTGCTACTTCATTTTACAGTTTAACCTACTGTTTTCTTAGTACTGTAACAGGAAAACTCTGTATTAGGCACTTTCAAACAAAATTTGGTGGTGAGTGAAACATGCAAGGTGTATTTTTTTTTCCTGTTTCAGTCAAAAGCTGTGCATTGGGCAGACTTCCTAGGGTGTGCTGCAGATTCCCAGAATGAGTCCTATTACAAACATTTCTGTAAAAAATGTGTGCTGACACAACAAATTTAATACTGATACATGTAAGAATATGTGAGGAGAAGAAGAATATTTCTGGAATATGACTTTTTTCCTAAATTCAGAAACTTTTTTAACTGGAAGACTCCTTGAAGCCAGTGAAGATAAAATGACAAATGGACAGCATAAGGAAGCAGGCTGTGAGTAAGCTCAGCTCAAGCCATAGCACAGGTCTCTCCAAATGCAGCTCTTATCAACACTTCTCACTGCACACAGGAAAAATATTTCCTATTCCTATTGTGTTTCCTTCCACCCCATGTGCATAAATTGCTCACAGCATAGCCTACCCTGGAGAAGCAACAGGCAAATCCCAAAATACTTAGTGTTCTCCTGGTTTAGCTGTTTTATGCTAGTCAAGGACAACAACTATGTGAGGAAATTACCTTGAAATTCACGGCAAGGCTGTTGTGTGCACATGGGAGCAGGAGCATCACAGGATGGTGTCAGCAACGGCCAAGTAGAAAAATAAAACCATGACTTCTCACCTAATGGAAAATGCCAGCCATATAGTAGGGAACATTTGAAAAGCGATGGCACAGAGAGGGTGAAACTACTGCTCTGGCT